>NC_044551.1:87905239-88251878 GCF_007565055.1 Rhinopithecus roxellana
TTATGTCTCCATGATAGTTCCCTATGCAATATTATGCCAATAAATCATGAAGCTTGAAGGTCACAACATCTCAAAGCTCCCTACACAGTTACAGCACCTCTTTTCCCTTAACCTAGCCTATAACAAAGGTAGAAGTTAATGAAATGCTCTGACTTAGTGGGGACATTCTCAGGTTGGGCTGGTGCCGAGTGCAGGTGCACCTGGGCGGACTCCTCTGTTTCATCGTTATTAGCACTGGACACTCCAAGGAGCTGGTATCTGGTCCTCAGACCCACAGGCAGCCTCCCGACTGCCCAGGGAGGGGGCGCCAAAGAGCAGGTGGTATTTGGGGTTCAATAGCTTAAAAGGACAATAGCTCTCTGTTAACACCTGAACTTTATGCCTGAGTTTCAGGATTAGAAATGACACTTCATGCATAAACGTTGTCAGCTAGAGGAGGCAGCTTTTGATACATTAAGATTATTTCTATGGCTTTCAACATTCAGTATTTGTATGCACTGCAAAAGAGAGAAAATTAATGGAAGAATTAAATTCTCATTGATCCTTAAAACAGATAACCACCGAGGATTTCAGTACTTGAGGAAGGAACTGGGCTCTACCATTTCTGAGAGATTCAGGCAGGATGTGAACAGAAATAGGTGGGTATTTTTCTCAAACCCACAACCGTTGGGAGGCAGCTTATCTGCTGGTGTGTGGATCAAACAGCCGAATTCCCTCAACTCAGGGTGTTTCCAGAGTTGAAAGCAACTAACGCTCCCAAGAGTGAAACGCAAGCCCTATTTTCATTTCCAGTTGTACCAGGGAAATGGAATGTGGATTTAGGCAAATCATCTTATTTCTCAGGGTCCAAGAACCCCACCATTTAAAATGTGAATGATGATAATAATTGCTATCAGCATGTTCCATAAAGAAAATCTATTTTCTCTTATATTACATCAGTATTAATAGCTGTAATTTGTGCGTGTGTGTGTGTGTGTGTGTGTGTGTCTGGTTGTGTGTGAATAAATACATCCACAGCATGTTGAGCTCTTCATAAGAAACATATCATTTAAATGCAAATTGCTACTGCTATTTTGCAAATGATTTGAATAATGGTGGTCACAGGAAAAATATATATCTCCCTTATGCATTTTGTAACTTGCAATAATTAAGGTGTGCATATAGTTTGTGTTTACATCAGATGATATTTTTCTCATGATTTCTCTTATTAAATATCTACCACAATTTGGAATGGGTTAATTGGATAATAATTTATTTCAGACCACTTAAGTCATATAAGTATTGCTAAGGAGACTGGCTGCAGGTTCTACATAAGAATGGGCATATGGAGTGAGGCAGCAGTGGGGTGTGTGGAGAGCTGGGATTGCATGTGACTTGCAATTTCGCTCATAGATGGGGCGGGGACAAGGATCTATCCTGTTAGTGATTATTTTTGCTGGAAGGAGTAATGAGTGTGTTTTCCAAAACCTGGCCCTGATGTTATCCTGCTTGGAATGAGTTGTCTATGGTTTTGTCATCAGTGAGAAGGATATTCAAGTTTGAGGGTCTGTGATTTGTCTCCACTATTGAAAGGCAGGAAACCTTACTAGGATTGTAGCTGCCACAGTCCAACCATCAATCAATCAATCAACACACAAATAAATACATGCAAGAGTGACTCAGCATCAGATTTATGTATTCAAATCCATATAACTAGCTTGACTGCTCATTCGTGGAAGAAATAAATAAATTGAACCCATGTTAAATGGTTGTATTGACAGGATGACTTCACACTTATGACCATCCATCTGAAAACCTACTTAGGGTGTGATGGAACTGGTTCATCATAGTCACAGCTGTTTTTTTATAAACAGTTTGATGGACATTGATTGGTCTACTCTGCATTCAGAGATAGGCTGTGGTGCAGCCACAGAGCAGAGACCCTCCTGGTCTTCTGTGCAATAGTACGTATTTTGTACCCTCATCCTTCTGTCCATAAGAAGGTGGTATTTTGGGGCAGGGTCCTCAGAAACAGAGGCAAGCCCACTATTGGGGAAGTGTCAGCATTTCTGAGGGACCAGAGGAGCATTATTTTATTTTGTTTTATTTTATTTTAGAGACAGAGCCTTGGTGTGTCACCCAGACTGGAGTGCAGTGGCACGATCTCAGCTCACTGCAACCTCCGCCTCCCGGGTTCTATCAATTCTCCTGCCTCAGCCCCCTGAGTCACTGGGACTGCAGGTGCGTGCCACCACACCAGGATAATTTTTTGTATTTTAGTAGAGACAGGGTTTCACTGTATTGCCCAGGCTGGTCTCAAACTCCTGAGCTCAGGCAATCTACCTGCCTCGGCCTCCCAAAGTGCTCGGATTCCAGGAACGAGCCACCATGCCCAGCCCCAGAGGAGTATTCTTTAAGTGTCACATGCACCCCTCAGAGACACAGACATGCCCTCAGGATGCCCCCACCCGGCCTCTCCAGTACCCAGTTACTAGAGGTGGTCTCAGGTGTATTCACTGCCCCGGGTGAAGCACTGATGTGCAGCCCAAGCTGAGAATGGCCTCTCTTGGTGGCTGCCAGCTCAACATCCTCTGTTGACCCAGCTCTGTGCTGAAGGTGTGGTCACAGGCTGTTGACAGCAAATTAAAGCACCGCCTGGCATGAATGCATTGGTCTAGGCCTTCACCTTTGGATTCTTTCTTTGTAACTCCTGGTGCGGGGGACTGAAGATTGCCACCCCAATTTCAGGTGCAGAAGCTGACACTGAGGTTAGAAGACGTGGTCAAGCTCCCTGAAGATGGTCTGCAGCAGGCACTGGCTCCCATCGCAGTTGTTTTAAAGGGCCTGTGCATTCGGTAGGTTTACATTGTTTTAAAGAAAACTGCAAAAACACTATATCATACTTTATAGTGTATTAACTCAGATAAAGCATACACTTACACGTAAATGTGCCTACCACATACACGTGTACACAAAATCTCCCCAGTAAAACAGTAAATCGGGTGGTAGCTCTTTTTTTTTAAATTTATTTTGCCTCAGCTTCAATTCGTAAAAATAAATTAGGCGATAATTTGAGGTTATCGATGTTTAAAAATGTATTTCTGTGCTTTGGATGTTTTCTGAGTCACTGAAAAGAGAGTTTGTGTGTCTCGAATGCTTTTATTATGTACATACATGGTGGAATCTCATGCTATGAATGAGATCAATGAAGACGTTTTCAATGCCGATGAATTATCTGCCTATTGGCGAGAAGAGGGCAGAGTGAGAGACATTTCCAGAAAAAATGTCAATCCAGCCCCACTGCGAAGAAAGCTGATCCTTATAAAAGAAAGTGAGTGGGGCTGGGCTGTGGGATGCTGGGCAGCACACAATTTGGGTGTCCTGGATATGATGGGAAGTGCAACCTGAGGACAGGGAGGTTTCCAAGTTACTGGGCCTCAAGGACTCACTCTTCTGAGTGCAGTCTGGCGTTCCAGGGCCACAAGCCTTTCACGGAGAGAGAGGCACTCCTTCCTCACAGTGTCCGAGGAAGCACACAGAGAGGCACAGCCAGGTGGTCAGAGTTTTATTTTGTTTCAAATCTTCTAAAGTAACTCTACTCTTCTTTCCCGCCTTTGGGAGGTTTATGTGGGCTCTGCCTGAAAGTGAGGTGGTACACCCCAGGGCTCCAAGGGCAGAAGAAAAGAGGGCTCCACCTTTCAGTCTCTGCTGCTTGACCCCTGGTACATCTTTTCCAGATGCCTAGCCTGGGCTTCTCTGTCAGGGTGCAGGCGACGGCGGAGAGGACGGGAGCGGAGCCAGGAAACTGCGGTGCTCCAGTAGGAACTGGACACTCAGTCTGCTGTTCCTTCCCTCTCATTCTGTCCACCAAGTCAGCAACACCAGGAGGAGAACCTTCTAGTCTGAGATAACCTGTTTCTTCTTCCAAGAAGTCCCCTCAGAGGACGGGGAGGTGTCCAGGCAGTGCCACAGGCAGTGTCTGTGCTTCAGGAGGGTGAGCGGCTTCCTGGCCATGCCCTGCCCACCGTCACAGCTGGGCCAGCTCCATCTGCAAGATTATTAAACAAGCGACTGAAGAAATCAAGGGGAAGATGGTGAGAGGCCTCCACCACATCTGCTGGGAAAAAGCGGAACATATGGCCACTTGACTTTATTTCGCATTTCATGAGATGTGTTCTGTGTATTGTCTTCGTGAGTAGCCACTCAGCATTCTTCGCCAGTGAAAATCCATTCACGTTTTTTGAATGATTATAAAATGGCCAGTGAAAGCTGAAGATATTTAAAACTATTGGCAAAACCTGCCCTCCCCTGAAAAGACTGTGAATATAAAGATTTAACGAACACCTTTGCTCCTTTGAATAAACTCTCTCTAGAGAAAAAAAAAAAAGATCTCCAAATATGCTCCACATCTTCTTATCACAAACTAGTAACATTTTGCCAACTCAAACATCAAACCCAGACTTGCTTCTTTCACAAAAGCCACTAGAACTTCCTCAGGAAATAGTTCTCATAGAAGCCTCATTGTGCAGTAAGCTATGGAAAACTCCTCAGTCTTGCAAGCAGAAAGAGTCCTTTAGTTTTGTGGGGACAAGGATGAGGCTGATTGCAGGACAAAAGCAACAGAGAGAAAGAAGCAGGGTAGTGACTGCTCACCCTCAGCCCTCAGCCTGCCTGGGCACCTTCCCTCCAGAGCTCATGAACTCCACCAGCTGCAGGCGAGGATCAGCCTGACCCTGGATGTGCATGACCAGCAATGGCTTTTCCACCTGAAAACTCCAGCCAGGTCACAAGTGCCGCCTCACCTAGAAAACAACAGAAATCCACTAAACACAAGGTTCCAGAAAACAACAGAAATCCACTGCACACATGGTCCCAGAAGTGCTGTAGTGTAGGTCGAGGGCTGGTTTGTAATGAGCTCTTTGTTTCCTATGGGTCACCTTGCCAGGCCCAGTCAGGATGGGGTCTTTGACCTTCAGCTCAACCTTGGACCTTCATCGGACTTCTTGGTGTCCCCTTCCCCAGGGCAGTGCCTGGCTGACCACGTGCCCTTGGATGAGGCCCAGAGGTTTGATATGGATCCATTCTATTCTAACCACATCAGCAGCAACCGAGCCTTAGCAATCTCTTTTTCAATTTGGGATGACAGAGAGATCTAAGTTCTTGAGCAGCATGGAATCAGCCAGAGACACTGACCTACACACGTTTATCAGCACACTGCGTGCGGAGAGGGTGTGGACACAGCAACACGCCTTGTCACTCACCTGTCAGGAGGAAACAGCACCTGATACTCTCTTGCATAGCTTCCTGCTATAAAACCATCTGACATCCCTTCCACAAAGCTGCCATGCTGTCGTGGGCCTCCACATAGGAAAGGCCGCTGATAAACTTCAGATTGTCTGAAGTCAATGGTTTTTAAAGTGATGTTAGAAACAAGCCTTCAGTGCAGATTCCTGGGGAGCCATGCTTCCGTGTCCCCGACCTCCATCAGGACCAGAGCGTCTACCTCTGACACACAGGGTGTCATCAAGCGTCGGTATGTCATACCGATAAAATTCCAGGGATGAAACTCTGGGCAAGGTATGGGTGGAATTTTTTTATTTTTTATTTTTTATTTTAAGACAGCCAAATGATTCAAAATTATGGCAAAATCAGACATTGGTGAGGGAGAAAAACGCTGATACGCTGAACAGAAACCACTTAAATGCCACACATCCTGATAATGTAATATCTCCACAACTGTTTCTGTTTAAAGCTAATAAAAGTAAACATAAGGCATTCCAGTCCTTTCCTATCAAATTTATTACTTTGAGCGACAAAATGACAAAATGATTAGCAGTTAATAAGGCCTTGGCTTAAAAGATTGACTGACATTGCATTACTCATTTAATTTCCGCTTCTCTGAGCTTTTTTTCCTCTTCCTTCCAGCACGGAGGGAATTAATATTATCACATCAAAGGCTTTCCTTTAAATGGGGAGAAAAATCATTTAAAAGGACACAGCCTGTGATTATTCAAACTAGGTTATTTGCACCTTGTATATATAACAATATCATGGTACAACTTCATTTCACTCAAATTGCTGTCAGTCACTAATAGAAGGAATTTGCTTCCATTTTATCAGCAGCATTGTGCAGCGTCAGATGGGGGAGGGGAGTTTGAGGTGGAATCTGATAAGAAGCACAGGACTGCAGAGCAAGGCAACGGCCACGTGACCCCAGGCTGCCTTCTAGACTAATGCTCAGTATGTAAATTCTTCTTCTCCCCTCTTATTTCTTTTGCTTCTTTCTAGTCTTTGTTTTTGTTCCACCTAAAAAACAACATTTTAAAGCGCTGTACACCTAGAGAGGTAAGTACCAACCTCCAGGGAATCCAGGGCATAAAGACACGATGCTGATTGAGCATTTTATTTCCTTTCATTCTCAGCATTGGCAGACAAATGATTATACCAAGGCTGATATAATACCCGAAGAAGTATGTCCTATTCCCATAGAATAGTTGTATCTGTGGGTGAAATTTTGAGTGTCCCAATGCTTGGCCCGAGCATAAGCCAATGATCTCTCCCCATGTAGGGCCTGACAGATTGAATGACTGTCCCCTGGAACGGACTGTGTTAGAGCTTCCATGACAAAGAGTTCACTTGTCAAAGGTTTATTCTTCCTCCTTAAAAAAAAAGAGGGAGGCAGGTCGGCCAGTAGGCAGAGGGGTGTCATGTGAGCAGGGAAACACCCGCTCCAGCATGAAATATGAAACATCAATCACAGAGGTCGGGAGGCCACAGCTTGGTTACCAAGGCTCCAGGTGGATTAAATCACGTGCGTCCCGAGGGAGGCCAGGGAGGCAGGCAATAAAATAATATCGGAATAGAGCTCCCCACGTCCCGAGGTTTGAAGACAAGCCTTGTTAATTTGGGAAACTGCAGGGTTAAATTAGTCCGTGCCCTGGTGACAAGCAACCCTACATATTGTGCCAGCGAGATAAATTTCCCCTCGCCTGCTCCGATACACTGGCCACTGACAGGACACTGCTGTGAGTAGTTCATTAAAATGTCCAACTCCTTGGAAATTTTAAAAATTTATAATGCTTCCTATGGATGGCGGGGTCAAGTTCAGTGGGCAGGAAAAAGCAGTAGCTCAAAGAATTATCCACGGATGACTATTTCAACAAGTTAGCATTTTTAACAAAAATTAAGAGAGCTGTATTGTCTTCGCAGTTATAATCACAGATCACAAAAATAGACTAAAAATATTGCCTTCCTGGTTCAGATCTCCACACTCCACAAGCAGCACCTTGAGAGGATGCCAGTGTTGTGCTGGCATCACACTTCTAATCAGGTTGTATTTAGATAACACCTGAGCATGCATGCAATAGCGTGCATTGCAACCAGGAAGGCAGAGTGTGCCTTCTGCTTAGTCCTATCATTTCAAAGTAAAAGTAGATGCAGTTGTGGCTTAGTTATATTTTCATGTAGTGACAGAATTTTCCTGGTTTCTTCTGATCACTCTTGCCTGGGCAGCCTGTGGGAGCCCACCTTTCCTTGGTGGATTGACCTTCTTTGCCTGTATGAAGGTTTTCCCAGAATGGAGGTGTGCTAAGCAGTCATACTCCTGTTAGTGGCACTGCACCTTGCTGGCAGGTTCAACCACAAGGCCTGTGTGTTGCTGTGGGGTCTTCTGTTCATTGTGGAACAATTGTACTTCACAAGCCCTCAGAGTCCATCTAGCTGGAGAGTTCTGTCAACACATTTGTAGGAACCGAGGAGTCACTGGGAGGCTGAAGAAAGAAGACTCAGACCACACAACAGTCTCCCCCTGAAGACGCCCTGCTATTCACGGTAGCGTAATTACAGTAATGCTTAGGTAATTACAGTGATGCTTGAAGCTACCACATCTCTATGTCAAAGTCCCTTGTTTTTGGAAATGTAATGAGACACAATTTTAATCATAATAACTTAAATAAAACCGAGCTTAATCTTCATTGAAAACATGATTTTCAACCAGTTCTATAGATAAAATATCTTTTAAAAATATTACTGAATCTCTTGATAAACCATCTGCTTAGCTTTCATTTCTTAAGAATTAGGACATGTGTATTCACACTTGTTTAATATGAATCTTTCATTTTTTAAATAATTTGAATAAGCACTGTGGTATGGGATCAAGAGCTGACTTGAGATGAGAGTTCACACCCTGGTCTGGTGGAACCATCGGAGCTGAGTCTCTGGAAGCCCTCAGAGAGAAAGGGGGGGCTTGTCCACTCCACTCAGCCACCATCAGGTACTGACTGGCACAGTGACATAGCCCTGCTCTGTGTTGCTCTGGTGGTGTAGAGGAAGCATGGACAGCAGCCTGTCCTCCACAAGGACTCACAGCAGACAGGAAGGGGCACTGATCGACCCTCCATGTTCCGTAACACTGTTACCCCTGAAACTAAGAATCGTCCTTAGGTTGAGAACCACCATTGCCAAAATTTAATGAGCGTGATATCAAAAATGAAGCTTTTATCCAGCCATGAAAAAGTTTAAAATGACTTAAGACATATGTTTCATGTGAACCAGGCACTCCTATAATCCCAGCATTTTGGGAGGCTGAGGTGGGTGGATCACCTGAGGTCAGGAGTTCACGACCATCCTGGCCAACATGGTGAAGTCCCATCTCTACTAAAAATACAAAAAAAGTTAGCCGGGGGTGGTGGTGTTTGCCTGTAATCCCAGCTACTCGGGAGGACGAGGCAGGAGAATCGTTTGAGTCCAGGAGGCGGAAGTTGTAGTGAGCCGAGATCATGCCACCATACTCCAGCCCCAGCAGCAGAGCCAGACTCCGTCAAAAAATAAAATAAATAAAATTTAAAAAAGACATATGTTTCATTTGTTTTTGTTTGTTACATGGGGAAACTTCTTAATTATCCAGTGTAGGTACTGAAAGGAATACTTATCTCAAAATGACAATACCATTTCACAACTGCTCTGAGGCCAGGGTGGGGTCAATCCTAAAGTTAGGAATTCCCCTAATGGTGGCTGTATCATCATGGGTGTTCTCTCTGGAGCAGTAGGTTACCTCCAAACTGCTAAATCCAACAATAAGGATGACACTTCCCACTTACAGTATGCTTTAACGCACATTTTCTTAATCAAGGCTGCCTTCCTTTTACTAAGTTGTATTTGGTAATTTTTTAAAGGATGTGTGGGAAAAGGGTTTTCTTCCAGAGAAACAGAAACTCATTTGAAAGACTGGAGATATCTGAGGTACTTCTCATAATAGCCTTTAAAGAAGTAAGTACTAAGAACACCTCAGTGTTTACGGTTTGTCCTGTGAGATGAAAAATCACATCTATCTAGGATTCCTGGGCCCAGGATTGATTTGGGAGATGCTTGGGGATTCAGAGTTCCAGGAAGGGAGGAGGAGGTCGATTCTGGAGCATCCAGGTGTTGTCTTGGAAACCCAAGCACCGGAGGAGCTCCAGGTGGAAGGGCTGAGCGACAATGTGCGCACCTCTGTGAACCCGGATGGAATGGGAAGCCTGGAGCTCACTCTCTGGAGCTGGGAAACATGAATGGGCTTAGAGACTCTCACAGTGCAGATCCACTGAAGCCACGGAGCCCAGCAGGTGGGGCAGAGCTGAAGTCTCCATGAAAGGAGCGAGGAACGTGGCAGGAGCTCACCCAGGACAGGCAGGGGCAGAAGAACAGAAGCAGTTGCCGAGGCTCTTTGGTGACCTGTTCTGTGTTAAGATGGGAGGCACTTGAGCACCTTGGATTGCTGGTGGAAATGATCTAGGAACTGTGGCCCGGAGAGCGATAATAGGGAAGGGGAGGGGATGCCAGAAAGGGAGGAAGTGCAGGTGACAATTGAGATTGATTTCTGGGGTGGCAGCCTACTTAGGCATGTAAGGGCCTGTCTCACCACACTCCACCATGCTCAGGTGGACAAATGTCACCGCAGAGCAGAGCACAGGGTTCTATTAAGATTGTGGTAGCCAAAGGAAGACCACAAAGAAAGAGAGAGTTGCAAGGGCATGCTTTGGTCATGGTGCCTTAGACTCCACATTGTAAAGTATGAAAATGAGGGGAGGAAGAGGCTGATGGAGAGAGGGTACTAGATCCAAACAGTGGCCATCTTCAAAGCAGTCAACTCAACCATGACACAATTAGTGGACTCTGCTGGAGGACAAAACACTGTGGTCAGAGAGTGGAGGCTGGAAAGTCTGATGGGAGAGGTTGTCATGAAATAACACACTACCAAGAGTGACAAACACTACACCGATAATCCATTGTTTAGCGTGTAAAATATTGCTGAAATGAACCATGCTCGTGGCAGGCATGTTGAATCTCTTTCAAAAAATAGGCAGCGGCAAATCAAAAAGCAAACAAAAAAAGACTTATAAAGATGGTAAATGATGAGGGGGAGAATTAATACTCCACTAACATCTCAGCTTTCCAGATATTTCAAGGTTTCTACAAAATCAATCTAGTGACCATAAATATCACCATCAGTTTACTGCTTTTAGTCATGAGAGTGGGGGCTCTAGACACTAGACAACAGTGGCTGAGTGGGTGAAAAAATATCTAAAGAAATGCTCTGTGTCCATTTTAATGTACCTTATATTGTAGGGGTCACCAGAAATTTTGCTGAAAACCATGAAGGGTTATGGTGGCATGGATCTATGTATTGGTAGTCAATGCAAAACTGTGGATCAAGAATCTTTCACACTACAGTGAATTCCACCAGCTCTGCCTCCCCCTCTTCCATTAGCTAATTTGTTCTTGTCTGTCTTTCCACGAATGCAAATCAGCCTCCTGAGCCACGAAGAGCAGGCTGCTTTCTCCTGCAGCCCTGAGTTTTCCCACTGGACCCACCGGGCATTTCTCGGTCTTTTAAGATGTCATTTGTGGTCCCTAGGTGTCCAATCTGTTAAATGAATTAGCCGTCTATTGTTCTGACTTTGAGCTGCATGACCTGCCCGTCCTGGGCTTGGCATTTTCTACCACGGGGCCCCATCTATTACTGCAGTGCAGCCCAGGTCCTCGCGCTGTAAATCATCCCAGGGAGACATTCTGCCCTTTCTCCCTTCCCCGGTGCTGGTGGCCCCCACCACTTTGCATCCCATGCGTTTATGTCAGCTCATCACGGCCTTCTGAGAACGCCAGGGAGCATGGCTGGGGGAAGCGTCCATGCAGGCTTGTTTGAGGGTCCACGTTGTGTAAGGCTTTAATTGAATTAACCATCCGTTTCCTGTTCTCCTAGTCTACCATACACACAGAAACAGTTTTAAGCTCTAAATACCAAATATCTTAAAAAGTTAGAACTTCATCAAGGCCTAATGATGGCATCTCACATTAGTCAAGAATACATGTGTCCTCATTATACATAAGTGAGGTAGGCAAAAGTTAAAGAAGACAAATAAAAACAGGATGGAAGCGCTGAGATTCCCAAGTTCTGCTGCCGGGCCGTCCTGTGTACGGCACCGCCCTCCAGCTCCATTCTCTCCCAGGACTCTATGCAGTTGCTCTGATTCCTGGTATTTCATTTTTAACCTCCTTGTGCCTTTGGAGAACCACATTTCTAACCTCCTCCCATAGGCATAGGCTGAGAGATCCTAAAGGAAGAGCCCTTTTTGAGGGCTCATTCTGTGACAGTCACTGCTCCAGGAACTTATGCTGTCAATTGCTGAATGCTCATAACAGCCCTATGTGCCAGGTGATGTCACTATGCACATGGTGCAGATGACAAAACTGAGGCAGGGGGAATCAGAGGCTTCCCAGAACCACTTAACTGAGCCACAGTTTATATGGATCTGCTTCTGGAAAAAATGTCAGAATGGGTCACTCACTGAGATGGCAAGCAGCTCTGCTCATTCTGGCCACCAGCCCAGAAGGTGGGCTTGGTGCTTCAGTATTATTGACCTCTCCCTTACCTGGTACTTGATTTAGTCATCGAACACTTTGATTTTGATTTAGTACTTCAAATTTCATTTCTTAGTGATTCATCCCATTATCATTGATTAATTGCCAACCACGTGTCAGTTGGGACACGGAACGAAAATATAACATGTTACCAATGCATGAGTACCATGCAATCTATAATAGAATAGGGTCTGATGCAGTGTAATGTGCTTTCTGCAGGACAGCTGCTGTGCTGGAGCCCACGTGGCGATGATGCGGCACTAGCATGGCTGGAGAAGACTTGGCCGGAGCAGCTGGTGGAAGGATGGTTCTGGAATAGGGGTTGTGCATGTACAGAGAGAGACAATAAGGTAAAGTCGGTGAAACAAGGCCATTTGCCACAGCTGGGCTCTGGATACAGAACTGAGGAGCACAATGCTTCTGTAATCCTTGAGAAGACACATGGCGTCATGAGGTCAAAGAGCTGAAACGCCCAGCCCCCAGGTCAGTCAGCTCTCACTACATTGCAGTCAAGGGTGGTGGCTGCTGCTCACAGAGTAGGGGATGCAGACTGGGCCTGTTTGCTGTGACAAGGAATGGGGACTTCATGCTGGCAGTGATGTGGTCACTGGAGCTGTCCTAATGGGGCTTGACATGATTAGATTTGCTTTCTAGAAAGATTTCTCTAGGAGCTCTGTGGAGAAGCACAGCTCTGCAGTGGCGTACAACTAACGTGGAGGCAAGACACAAACATGCACATAAGCACACACCACAGGCATGTACATGCATACACACGTATGGGCACACATGTATGTGTACACCCTTCCACATGTGTGCACTGGCACAAGCCACACATGTGCACTCATGAGCTCACATGCACACACCTCACATGTGTGTACATACATGCACACACTCTTGTCCACAGACCATGCACATGCACACATAGGCTTCCATGCACACACAATACACATGTAGACACATGATCACATGCACAAACCCCTGCACACACACTGCACATGCACACATGAGCTTCCATGCACACACATGACACATGTGTTCACACATGATCACATGCACAGCCCCCTGCACACATGCACCTGCACACATACCATGCTCATGCATGCACGGGCTCACAAGCTCTCACACACCACTGGACACAATAATGCATGATGAAAATCGGAATGACCACATAGTTGCTGTGATTTTCAAGTCAAGGGATTTCAAAATTTCTTCACTGACAGGAGTCCAAGAGACAGTGTCTTTTAGAAATAAAGGGAATGGAAAGAAAAGGGGGAGGTACCCCTCCCCACGGGCCCGCTCCCTGGGGTTTCATGCATGAGGAACACGCTCATTTTTGTTGCTGTTTCACCAAACCAAGAAACATCAGTCTGTTCTTCAAAACACTGCAATTGGTTTCTTTTTTGTCCCCATGAAATTACCATCCAGCTTAAGATATTCAGAGTATAGAAGCCCTAAAGTAATTTTTTTGCAAAAGTAATAAACTCCTATAAATCGAAAGAAGGGATGCCATCTCAAACTCACTCCTGGAATCGTTTGTGTAATGCTGTGGTTCCATAATTGTACCTTGTTTTAAATTCATATGTATTCATTTCATAAAAATAGTCTATATTTTATACTGATAAATTTATCAATAGAAAAAAGATTCCACAGAAAGATATAAAAAATTACCTGCCAAAATAATGATTTATGCTGGGTTTGAAGCTTCCTCTCTATTATTCATGTGCACAAGACTTTTTTTTTTTTCATTTTGACATTTACTTCACGTTATAAAAGTGTGTTCCTCTAAACCAATGTCTACATTTGAATAGCAGGTAGGGAGGCACAGGCCCGAATGACAGCTTCTGTGTCCAAAAGGCTCTGTTTGTGCGGAGCCCCTGCAGGTCGCTGTTTGCCAACAGGGATGGACGAAGGGTTGGGTGGGTGTGTCCACCATGAAGTGAGAGGACAGGTCCCATAGAATCTCAAAGCCTTGTAGGGAGAAAGCAGGAAGCGAATGCCTTCACCAGTGGCTAATTGGAAATACGGTTCGTTTTTGGTGACGTTTACTTGAAAGGTCAAAGTCAACATGTTGCCAGTAATGTTACAGATTAGAAGAATAAATAATCTGTGCATTGGAAAACAAGCTGAAAAGAGGATTGTAAGCCCAGTCAAATCTTGAGGAGGTCACCGTCACTCCTTCTGTTTCCCTACAAGAAGTTGCCAGCAGCAGCTCTCAGTCTAAAGAGTCAGAAAACTGTAGAGCGTTGAGAATGCTGCCTTGGGTGAGGAGTGGGTGAGACACTCAGATAAAGGTCAGGCCGGTCACTCTTAGAGCAAGAGAGGGATGGGGAGGAGAGAGGGAAGAGGTGGGAATCACTAGGGAGAAAATGGGCCTGAATCTTCAGTTCTAGTGGTACCTTTCCCTTCTCCAGGGGGACAGGCTCATGTTCAAAGAGCTGCTTGGGGGATTTCTGGGGACCACCTACTCCCTCCGTTTGACCTTAGATGATATGATCTTACCAAAGCTCCATCATGGCTGAAGATCCTCTTCAGACACCCAGTCCCTAATGGAATCTCCAACACTAACATGCATGTGTTGGTCTGTGTAGCAGGGCACATACTGCAATCCATGGGCTCAAGTCCATGAAATACATTGAACTTTCTCCAGAAGTTTGCAGTCCCTCTAATATCTATCTTGAATCTTCTTCCCCCTGGAGTGGCAGAAACTTAAAATTGCATCAGATGGCACCAACCCCTCTTTCTGTCTGTTTTGGGTTTTATGTATACCAAGGGGTAGGGGTGAAATAGTCTTGTCCTCTCGTCTCTCAGCCTAGGATGATGTCAGGGCAAGGAGACCTGGGTCCATGCAGAGTGGCGTGGTCCCCTCTTCAGGAGACTCTCTGTGGCCTGGTGTTAGAGGCGATGTACCTTGCAGCCTAAGTCTACAGAGGTCTCCATCCGTCCACCACGAAGTGCGATCACGGAAACACCTGCATCCTATTTAGAGCACCGCGATGCCTCCCACCCTCCAGGATAAAGGCTTTCTCAGGGTTACAGCAATTGTCCTCTTGACACATATCCCAAGTCCGTCCTCCCCAACTATGTTCTGATCCACCCACATCTAATTTAAATGATGACATCTTGAATGAATATGAATCCAAATCCACTTTACTTAAAGGCCCGAGAACAAAGAGAAAATGCTATGTGACATGTCTTCACCTGGGGTGGCATGTGTCCAAATGCAGCCATCAGAGATGTTGCTGGATTTTGCTGGTTTGTTTGTTTGTTTGCACAAACACCTCTGCTCATTCAGGCTGAGCACAGTCCCCACCCCCACCTTTCCCCTTGCTCCCTCCAACTCAACGTTCACATCCTAAAGTACTTTATCTTTGCAGCATCGTCCACAGACTCCTTGGGTTTCTTGTTGGCAACACATGAGCATGATAATGAAACAATTTTTGTTCAACAGTTTAATGTCTCTATCCCACCTATGATATGACCCGCAAGATAGCTGGGGCCTTGCGGTCTTGCTCACGATCCCATTTCCAGGGGCAAACACATGCTCTGCACATGACTGGTAACTGGCAAATATTCTGTGAGATAAAAATATAAGAACAGTGAGCTCACTCCACTTGTAAATTTACATTTAGTGCTGTTAATTCGTCTCCACTCTGTGTTTCCAGATTGGCCTTTAGAGCCCAAATTACATTTGATCTGTAAGTCCCCCAACTCCAGGCACGAGCTAGAGGACAGAGTTTCCCATATTCCCTTAAGTCATTGATGATGTCGGCAGGATTCACAGATGCAAATCTCCCCAAGGTTACATCACTTGACACTTGACACCTTAGACAGAGTCATCCCTCCAGAGAAGGGTGGGACTGAACCTATGGCCAGCCTATTCTGGGACCAGCAGGTTGTTTTTAAGTAAAGTCCTCAGGATGCTGTTGTTTTTGTGTGTTTTGATCAGAGACGCAAGGTCACGGTGAGAGATGTAAAGATTATTAGATAATACTAATGACCAACATCATTGTATGAATCCACAAATCACGATGAAACCCCCGATGTCTCTAGAATTACAGTTAACAGTAGTAGAATTTACTGAATTTTGGAGATTTTAATCAACACACAGAAATTGTAGATTAGATGTAGGCCCAAACACTGCCCTCTCTACAAGCTCATGGAAAATTTGTAATTCCTTTTTGTTTTTTTACTCTATGAACAAAATGGCCCTTTGCTTCAAATGCCTTCCCACATCTCCTCTGGCCATGGACTTGCACTGCAGCACACGCCTGAGAACCTGGATATTTTCCCCATCCTCGTCAATCTTGATGGACTAATGTCTATTGGCCTATTGGAAATCCCAGGGTAGCTGGGTTCTGTGTTAGGGGTCTGCGATAATTAAATGTTTAAATTTTGTGTCCACCTGGTAGGGCTATAGTAAAGAGTTATTTAATCAAACACTAGCATATATGTAGTCAGAAGGTATTTTGAAGACTGGTTGACATATACAATCAATGGACTTTAAGGAAAGGAGGTTACTCTTATTATGTGGGTGGGCCTTACCCAATCAGTTGAAGGCCTTAAAAGGAGAATTGATTTTCCTTGGAGAGGAAGGAATTTTTCTTCAAGACTGTAACATAGAAACCCTACCTGAGTTTCCACCTTGCTGACCTTCCCTACAGATTTTAAACTTGCCAGTCCTACAAATTGTATGAGTTAATTTTTTTAAAGTCTCTCTCTCTCTGTCTCTCTGTCTTGAGAAAGAGAAAAAAAAGATCTATACTTTTATCCATACCTATGTATACATATCAGCATTTCCTAGAGGTTTTATTTCTCTGGAGAATCCTGATTGGTACAAGGCCTATGACTTAGAACTGCTAAAGGTCTATCTCAAATATTTCTCACTTTTTCCATGGAGATTACCATCAGAAACCTCTTACCTTCTTTGTCTCTGGACTTAGAGTGGATATCTCTGTAATGTCGCTCTGATTTTATTCACACTACTTACCTCCTACCAGGCACTAGAATACTTTAGATTAGATTAGCTATAATGATGTATTAATATGACATTTTACATATACTATAGTACACCTCATCACATTAAGTTACACACACACACACACACACACACACACATACACACGTATTTGTTTGAAGACCTTCTCTGCCCACAATGAGACTACAAGTTGCAAGAAGGTGGGAAATGTCATCTGTTCTCTCTTCTGCCATGTCTTCATCACCTAAATCTGTTCTTGGCACATTATAGCTGCTCGATAAATAATTGCTGAAAGCATACAGAATGCCATTGATAAACACCATTCATACAATTCCTTCAATGTGCGTATCACATTAAACTGAAAACATTTGAAGAAAAACTGCACAGGTCTTTTTGTCATATGATAGGCAGCTCTCCAGGCAGCAAAGCACACCAGTGTGATAGAGAACAGAAAGACAAATCTCAAAATGAGGCAAGGACGAAGGTGGCTGTGGCTGCGTTGGGGTCTGCAGGGGAGCAGTGAGGTGAGCAAGGGGCTTCTCTCCCCAGAGCCACCTGCCCTTTGCAGAGCAGGGCAGGAGGGCAGGCCCTGGTCTCAGGGCCTGGGGTGACCCCAGCTCTTTCAAGTAGTGGCTGGCTGCAGGGCTTTTTCTCTTCACCCCTCAGATTCTTCATCCTAAAAGAGAGTGATGGCTTGTTAACATCAGAGAAGTGAAAGGGGGCTTAAGGAACTAGTGTCTGGCTGATGCTCAGAGAACTCCTGGGACTGGGGACCTCTCTGTGCTGTTGACTTTTCCTACAGAAATGGGGACTGTAAAGGAAGGTGCCTCAACATTGCCCTCCTTGCAGCTCAGGCACCTCCCATCACTTTCACACACACTCCTCCCTCTCCATCTCCTGAACTCCACATATACCTTCCATGGGGGCTGAAGTCTGGCCTGGAAAAAAGGTGTCATTATCTAGTAGCTGCTTTAATTCTTAGATTTTTGAATAATTACTATTCATGTTAGTCAGATATCAAAGTAGACTAAGGTACTAGTCAATGTTATTCAAATTTTCCCCTCAGTGGGTAAATGAAATCTATGCTTGAATTTGATGAAGTTCCTGACTTCAACCTTCTCATCTGCAGTCCCAGGCTACACCATGGTCTTCAAAGAGAATTTGTGTTTTATGTTCAACACATAGCGAGGTGCAGTAGGTGGTTTTGCATCACTCAGTTGAAAAATACATGATAAATAAAGTGGATGATAGGTAGGTGATAGGCAGAAATGATGGATAGATAGATAGTAGATAAGGGATGAACGGATATAGAAGTAGACAGGTAGATGATAGATAGATAGCTTCATAGAGAGATAGAGAGATAGATAGATAGATAGATAGATAGATAGATAGATAGATAGATACATAGATAGATAGATAGATAGATAGATAGATAGATAGATAGATAGATAGCTTCATAGATAGATAGATAGATAGATAGATAGATAGATAGATAGATAGATAGATAGGTAGATAATAGAGACAGAGATGGATGCATGGATATACAGGCAGGTCAATAGATGATACATAGGTAGGTAGGTAAGTAGAGAGAGAGAGAGAGATGGATAATAGAGACAGAGATGGATGCATGGATATATACAGGTAGGTATAAGATAGATAGATAGATACATAGATAGATAGATAGATAGATAGATAGATAGATAGATAGATAGATAGATAGACAGACAGACAGATAGATAATAGAGACAGATTGATGCACGGATATGTAGGTAGGTAGATAGATGATACATAGGTAGGTAGGTACATAGGTAGGTAGGTAGGTAGAGAGATAGAGTTATACAAATAAGACTGCAGAGCCAGCATTACTTTTCTGTACTTTTTGAACCATATGTTTCTATGGAGATCTTTACTATAATATGCATTTATCTAATATGATTCTATCAACATAGAGTCGTTTTGACTTTAATTTTTTAATGACCAGATAAATTTCTTTGAAAAAATAATTAGTTATTGTAGTATACATTTAAGTTCACTGCGAAGTCATCATGGGTTCTTGTTTTAAAATCGTCTGAAGTCTGAACCACCCCGTGATACATTTTCCCTCCCCCAGCTCTAGGCAGTCTAAGAAGAATCAGCTTTAGCCTGTACATTTCTTAAAACTTTGAAAAAAGGATCTATAAATGCATAATACTATAATATTCAAATACTCTCTCAGCACAAGTTTGCTAATCTGTTTTCAGTGTGATCTGATATCTGACTTCTTGAAGGAAATGTATAAATAACAAATTGACTAGGCATGGGTATTTATCTTTTGTCTTGACAATATGCAAAGCAATATGTTTCTTTTTTAAGTAATGAAAGGCCAGACTCAAAGCTGAGCCACAAAGAAAAGAAGCGACATTTGAGGAAAGATGCCAAAATACCAGGAGGCCAGAAAACAATGAGCTGTGTTTCTCAAACTCTGGGAGGGTTGGCTCGGGCGACCGCAGATGCTCCCTGTATGTGGCTGTGGGATGCCCCACGGTTATCTTCACGGGGTGAAGCTGGACCTTGTAACCACGGTCTCCTGTGGAGCTAATCACGGTCCATGTTGGTCCCTGAATGCTCTCACATTTCCCGTCAGCCTTGCGGCAAGCCATGACTTTCCGTGTCTGCACAGAAGTATACAGCACCTGAGTGTCTCCCAGATTTGGAGGGCGTCCTTCTGTTTTGTCCACAGGAAATCTGTGCCAGAAGAAAGAAAGGAATCCTCTCCAGATAACTCAGAACGAGAGTGTGAAGGTCAGATGTCAGTGCAGCACCTCCGGGGAGAGTAGCGTTCCCTTCACCCTGTGCTCTGCCTCCAGGCTGACCTTGAACCCCACAGCACAGGGCTGTGGGAGGTCCCCAGAAGCAGGAACCCTAAACCATTCGAGGTGACATCCTGTGGCCGGGGAGGGCCAGGGCATCAGGTCCTGCGTGGGCCCCGCCCAGCTGGCACCAGATTTAGACTCTAGTGACAGTGTGCCCCCTCGGTCTCCATATGGGCTTTTTTTTTTTTTTTTTTTTTTTTTTTTGAGACAGCATCTCGCTCTGTCACCCAGGCTGGAGTGCCCTGGGGTGATCTCGGCTCATTGCAACCTCCGCCTCCTGGGTTCAAGTGATTCTCCTGCCTCAGCTTCCCGGGTAACTGAGATTACAGGTGCACATCACCATGCTCGGGTAATTTTCTTTCTGTATTTAGTAGAAACAGGATTTCACCATGTTGGCCAGGCTGGTCTCAAACTCCTAACCTCAAGTGATCTGCCCGCCTTGGCCTCCCAAAGAGCTGGGATTACAGGCGTGAGCCACTGCGCCCCGCCCATAATGGGCTTTTGAGGGAAAGTGGAGCTCAGCGTGAACGGGGACCCAGGGAGAAGGTGAACTGAGGTTTCAGGGCTCTCCGCGCAGACGCTCAGGCACACTCCCTGTTCCTCCCTGGCAGAGGCTGAAGTTAACTCCTGGACCCGGGGCCCAGCTGAGGGAAGCCTGCCCTGGAGCCTTGGCAGGGAGCGGGAGGAGTTGGGGGTTGTTTTGGCAAACCCAATTTATTTTAGTTTTATAAGGACTTGTCAAAGATCATTTACATCCCTTCCTATTAACTTGACTGGGTGTCAACACTCCCGTGGGTTTTACCGTCTGGATTTCAGGAGCGAGGGAGCTGAGGTCAGCCCAGCAGGGCTGTTGCCCACGGGCTGGCCTGGCATTGGAGGTCCCTCCATGGCCTCAGGAGCTGCCACCTCCACCGCTATGTCCCGCAACCTCTTAAAACATGGAGCAGGGCCACCAGTCCACCTCTCCTTGACAGCTTGACAGAGGTACATATTTATTTTAAATATTTTGGTAAAGATAAGACACAAAACAATTGTTTCAGTCTTTTCAATGGCTCTGCTGGCAATCAGCCTCCCAGGATCCTTTTGGTTTTTTCCTATTTTTCCAGCAACCCTCATTTCATGTCGAGATTACATGCCCAGCAGAAGTATCTATAAAATATTTGTAAATATTTTAAGATTACATAATATTTCTAGTGTTTTATTGGAAAGAAAATTGCCACTTCAGTAGGTCCACTTACAAGATTGTGGAGGTTTTACTTCTCCCAAGGCTGTGCTTCCTGGTTGGAGTGAAATGAAGATTTGCTGTGGAAAAGCTGCACATGGCTCTGTCTCCTCACCACGGATACCTGGGTCAATCATGGAGGGAGGAGGTTCTTTGGTCTCCTCCGTGCCTTTTACGGAGACTGAAAGCCACATGATTCTCCTTGGATCGCTCTTTGCTCTGTTCAGGAGGGTCAGAGGCTGCAGGGTGCTGAGACCTCCTGTCCCAGGCCCGGGTCTCACATGCCAGCTGGCCACCCGCCCAGGAGGACTGGGATCTGCAGGAGCATGGTTGACAGCTGGCTGAGTCTGGCTCCCAGCCAGTGGAGAGGTCAGTCCCTTGGAGAACAGAACAGATGTGTTCAGACACTGTGGTTCAGGACCAGGCACAGGTGAGAGCCAGGCGGTGAGTGGAGTCAGCCGGCCCAGGTATGGTGAGGAGGAGCAGGACTCCAGGCGGCCTGGAGACAGAAGGTTCCCCTCTGCTGAGTGGAAGCACAATTGCCTTGACCTGCAGAGAGTTCTGTGGGAGGAATACTCTGGAACCTTCTGGCTCAGTTTTGCACAGTCCTAGAGAGTTTTGTTAAGGGGGTTTTCAGCAGTTAGCAAATAGATGACAATTCCTTAGGAGGAGAAAGTTCACTTCGTTGGAAGTAAAGGTCCCCGTGGAACTCCGCAGGAACCTCCTCTGGATTGTTCCAGATTGCGACGTCACCAAGGCAATTTCAAGAAGATGCATCAGAGAAATCCAGTGGGTGAGGGTGAATTAAATTCGATGTCCCCGCAGCCATTTCACTAGCATTTTATATCATCACATGCCCACCAAATGCCAGGCAATGGGCCACAGGGAGCAACCCACTGAACCCTACTCTCCAGAACTGATTCACAGAAGAGAAATATGTCATAAAATTAAGAAAATTTCCATTAAAACTCCTAGAAGTTAAAAGAAAAAAAAAAGTTAATATACTTCACAATATTGATAAACTTCCACTAATCTGAAATAATTTGTTTCCAAAGTATGCCAAGGAAAGGGGATGTTTCTGCGTGACTCTCACAGAGATTTCCAGTTTCAGAAAGCTTTTCTCGCTTTTCTTCTGTTTCTTGCTTTTATTCTGCAAAAGTAAAAAGACAAGGAAGGGGCCGGGCGCGGTGGCTCAAGCCTGTAATCCCAGCACTTTGGGAGGCCGAGACGGGCGGATCATGAGGTCAGGAGATCGAGACCATCCTGGCTAATACGGTGAAACCCCGTCTCTACTAAAAAATACAAAAAACTAGCCGGGCGGCGAGGCGGGCGCCTGTAGTCCCAGCTACTCGGGAGGCTGAGACAGGAGAATGGCGTGAACCCGGGAGGCGGAGCTTGCAGTGAGCTGAGATCTGGCCACTGCACTCCAGCCTGGGCGGCAGAGCAAGACTCCGTCTCAAAAAAAAAAAAAAAAAAAAAAAAAAAAAAAAAAAAAAAAAAAAAAAAAAAAAAAAAGACAAGGAAGGAAGGATATTTTTTCAATGAATCCAAATATGTTTTCCCTACTGATTCATTTTCCAAATTGAATGTTACCAATTTAAACCAGAGCAGCAGAAAGAAAGGAAAAAAAAGTCTGATGCTCTGCAGTGAGCACACACCCTTGGTGGCCTTTTCAGTGGCGGGCAGTGGACACAGACAGAGCCCAGGATCCCGCTCATCTCCTCCTCCTCTCTCCCACCCAATGGTCACTACTGTGTGACAAAGACAAAGCCAGCAGCCCCCTCCCTCCCTCTAGGTCCCTGTCCTTGTTCAGTTGGGACAGCACTCCCAGTCCTGCAGTCCCTGGGGCCCATCCTATCACTTCCCCGCCGCCAACGGGGTCACCTCTCAGCCGCGCTCTCTCCTGAGCCCTGATGTTCAGGGTGAAGAAGAAATTCAAAGCTGTTGAATGATGATAGGGGTAGTGAATAAAAAAAAAAAAAAATTAAGTGCCGGCAACAACAACAAAATAAAAGGTGGGGCGGGTGTGGGAGAGAAGGGTTCCTGAAGAATGTGAGAAAGATAAATCGGGCCGGCACTTTGTTTCATTGTCAGGAGCACTCTGGGGTTATTGGAAGCTCTTATTTATGCTCTGTAAGCAGAACAATACTGGAGAAGAAATGATTAAATACCAGCTCCGCGAGCAGCAGACATCTCATTGTGGCGGTGGGCTCACCACTGGGTGGTTTTGATAAAGGCAATATGAGTTGATAACTGATAGAGTTGGCAGGGAGTCATCTGGGGTTGCTGACAGTTCCAGCACTTTAATAAAATCATTAGAATGTAAATGTTTTTATTGCGGAATAAAGAGCCTCCAGCGAAGTTGACACTGCTCTCCCGCCACTGAATGGGAGTGCCGATTAGCATTCAAATGATATCATGATAGGCTGGTTATCTTTATTAAAATTTTTCAAATCGAGTCTTCATTTTGCATGATTGAGTTTTAAACAAATGCAATATCCAGTCGGCTGGTGAGCTGGCCTGAACACTCCTGAAATAATTAAAGTGTTCCTTTTATTTTTTTAAACATGTGTTTCATAAGAAATGAATTGGATTTGCTATTTTAATATGACAATATCTAGTTAGCTTTGCATAAAAACAGGGATGTTATAGCATAATTATTGAAAGTGTACAGCTTTTAAACATATGTTTCATAAAGCTGAATTCAATTTTCTGAAATATGACAATACCAGTCACTTGGTGAAGTGTAAAATCAAGAGATAGCTTGATTATTTAGATCAATTCTGCATAAGTCTTCATAATTGATGGCAGCCCATGGTACTCATGGCATTTGCAGAGGAAGGAAGTCTCTGTTTTCTCAGCGTTTTACACTCCCCTGACTCGGACGGTCGACAAGGACTCAAAACCTTCTTTCAACTCAGGCACTAAGTCATGGTGGCATTAATTATCCAGAGCAAACTAAACCCTCATTAAATGCTAAGAGAGACTTGGGCAGATCTGGACAAAACTGCACTTTCTCGGAGTAGAATCAGTTTATCAATAGACGACTGATAGGGTCCATTTGACTTTAAATCTCTGTTCATTTTTCCTTGGTCTGGCATCGTTTCTGCATACTAACCATTCTTAAAAGTCCTATTGTGTTACAAGCTCAGCAAACCATTGTTAGCAAGACTTCCACCGATGGTCCTTAGTTATGAGGAGTTGAGACAATCGATAAAATAAATGTGCCTTAAAAATATGTCCCTGGAATAGCTGGGGTATTGATTCTAATAGGGAGGCAGCTGCAGAGCTGATTTTCTTTAAGGGGTAACATTTGAAGAACTGGCAAAGCATGGTGAATTTGCTTCCCAAGGAGGGGAAGCGCTCCTGGAGAGCTGCTTTCTCTGGCTGTTTATTTTGCAGAAGTAAGATTTTAAGAAAGATGACAATGTCTGTGTTGCCAACCTATATTACCATATCAGCAGAAGCTGGATTTTATAATAATATTTTCCTAACCAAGATGTAAACTATCAGTCAGATGAGTTTAATTGATAGGTAAATTTATACTGATTAGTCTGATTACAAGGCCAATCTGTGTATAACAAGTTAGGCGCTTAGAAAATGTGATACTAGATTCAGATTTGGCATATATATTCACACATATATGTATTTATATATATAAAATACCTGATATATATATTTTATATATGTAAATATTTATGTATAAATATAATATATAATATATAAAAAATATAATATATAATGTATAAAAATATTTAAATATAAAATATATATAAGATATAATATGTAATATATACTTATTATATATGAATATTTATATATTTATATAAAATATATACTATATATTATGTATATTTATTTATAAAACCTATGTTTTATATATTTATATATAACCTATGTTTTATATATTTATGTGTGTATATATATAAAAAACCTATGTTCCTAAGTCATAACTTTGGTTTCAGTCTCTAGGATCACATTTTAATCACCTCTATACTTAAAGCAGAATGTTGAATACTAAGGATAAATCAAACCATATACTTTTCTACAAATCAATATAATAGAGATGCACGGTTGGTGGTCCACATAGAAATAGAATTCTTCTATAAGGTACTCAAAAGGATGGGAACGCATTTTGAAGTCGAAGTTGTTAGGGAAGTCTTGAGTATCATTGCCAGGAGCACCTCCCTGTCCTCACAGAAACAATCCCAGATCCTGCCTGCAGAACAACTGACCTGACCGGTTACCCTTGGCGTTTCCAACGAGGACAGATCAAACGAGGGCCACAGGCAGATATAGACTCATGGAAGAGTGCGAATCTAGAAGCGCCTTGTGGCAGTCCTCTCCGATAGGGTACTGCGACCTATTAGCAACTCAAATTTATAGTGAGAAACAAAAATCTGATGTGATGAAGTGAAAAACAGCCCTACTGCTGAAAGTTTGACTGTGAAGGAAGACCTGGAAATCCAAACAGAAACTGCAACCTTTCAAAATAGCACTGTGAGTTTCAAAATAGATCCATAATACCAATTGCAGACAATCTGAGCTCAAGCCCCTTAACACCCATATATCCTGACCCAGTGTTCTGTGATAAGACCATAGACGGGCTCACCTACAAATAACTCTGTATAGACTTAAGCTTTCTATAAACAAGACCAGCAACAGTTCCAGCAGCAGCCTGCTTCCAGGTTCTGCCTATTTTTCTGCCAAGATGTCCTTTGAGTAACTCTAGCTCTCAAACCCTATGTGTAGTTTTCCCTAACTCGCTCCCTGGAATACACCCCAAGTTTCCTGTGGTTTGTGGTTTCTGTTGCTACAGTAAGTGATATAGATAATGAGATTGATGGTAGGTGGTCTCTGATGACCATTGGTGCAAATTCTATTTTAAGAATCTTAATTCTGGCCAGATGAAGTGGCTCTAATCCCAGCACTTTGGGAGGCCGAGGCGGGCAGATCACTTGAGGTCAAGAGTTTGACAGCAGCCTGACCAACATGGTGAAACCCACTTCTACTAAAAATACAAGATTAGCTGGGTGTAGTGGCACATGCTTGTAATCCCAGCTACTCGGGAGGCTGTGGCAGGAGAATTGCTTGAACCCTGGAGGCAGAGGTTGCAGTGAGCCGAGATTGCACCCTCACACTGCAACCTGGGCAACAAGAGTGAAACTCCATCTCAAAAGAAAACAAAAATCTTAATTCCTCCCATTTCCTGGGTGTTTTGAGAGATGAAAGATTAACAAATAAACTAGAATTTTAAAAGTCTCTCTAGTCACATGAGCCAGAGAATTACCCTTATCCCTTACCTTGCCCCACTCTGGCCAAGTTGTCCCCTGGCTATGAGAGCCACTCAACCCTAGTGCAGGCCAGGTGGGCAGAGGGGTTGGCTGTCCCCCTTAACTGTGGGTGGGAGTCATTTCTCCATAAGTGTACTCAGTCCCTGCAGAACACTGTCGGTTTTTGATGGAGCCTGACCTGGGAGTTGAATAGTGATATGGTTTGACTATGTCTCCACCCAAATCTCACCTTGAATTGTAGCTCCCATAATTCCCACACGTCATGGGAGGAACCCAGAGGGGAGGTCATTAAATCATGGGCATGAATTCTTTCCCGTGGTGCCCTCTTGATAGTGAATAAGTCTTTCAGGATCTGATGGCTTTATGAAGGGCAGTTACCTTGCACATGTTCTTTTGCCTGCTGCCATGTAAGATGTGACTGCTCCTCCTTCACTTCCACCATGATTGTGAGACCTCCCCGATCCTGTGGAACTGTGAGTCAATTAAACCTCTTTCCTTTATAAGTTACCCAGTCCTGGGTACATCTTTATTAGCAACATATACAAATACTGAACTGGATGTTGTGGAAGATGCTCAAGATGTGTGTGAAGAGGCCCCTGCCATCCAGGAGCACAGGGGAAACAAAAAGAGACCCTCCCTAAGTATGGCCACTGAGCACAGGTACAGCAGAGTGCAGAGAGGAGCAGAGCAGGGGAGCCTGCATTTTCACCTAGTGGCCATAAAATCAACCAAACCAGGCAATCAGTGAGTACAAAGGGAGAAATAAAGAATGGTTTGTGGTGTGAAATGGAATGATTTAAAGATTGGCAATTTCCTAAATAGTCTATAGAACCTACATATAGCATTTGAAGGGTTCTGCCTGATTGGTAAGACAGTAACCACACCATCTGATTTGCAAAATTATGCTTTCGAATATTTACTTGCACTTCCCAGTTCTGCTAGTAGTTTCTTCTTTTCTTGATTTGTACTTGTTTTAATCAATTGACTTGTATCTAGCCGTATTGCAGGAGCTGGGTTTTATGACCCATTTGATTGACGTTAACACCTCTTGTGTTAATGATAGTTCATATTTAAATTAGGGGGGTTTAATTACAAATGCTATGGTTTGATTTACTTTACGTTACCATACATTTGAATTTAAAGTCAGAAAGGATACCCATATGCCCAATGCCAGGTCTCACCTGATTTCTGGGTCCTGCTAGTCACACCCTACTAGGAAAAGCTGATTTCTCCTATCTGAGTCCTGTGCCTACTCTAAACAAATATTCAATTTTCCAAATTAGTATTAACAAACATTGGTCCTCTCAGTGGTGACGGCACCAAACAAATTGTCAGGAGAAGGAGGAAGGTTTTTGTTTCTTCTCCAGCAACTGGATCTAGGAAAGAAGACAGGCATGAAATTTGTGGGTAGATCTGTTTCAACAATGGCAAGAACTACCAATTGTGTCATCCAATTTCAGCAGGGGATTTCTCTTTATCTTAACAACTGGTGAAATGGGTGGACCTCAAATTTCATTTCAGTTTGGAAACAGGCCCAACATTTTGGAGATGTTTATTCCAAACTCAGCCAACTTTATAAACCTTTCAGGCTCTAAAATCTTTCTGGGAATTGCACCAACGCAGATTTTTTGGTGAGATCTAATCCTTCCGGCTTCTGGAACAGCCTCTCTCAGAATCCTTCAATAATTCAACCTTTAATCCAGACCAGAAGAAAGAACATAGGCAATTCTGGAAAGAAAAAAATAAAAAAACAATCTGTAAGACCGTAGACCTAAATTTTAGATAAAGTTTCCAGGAAGTTCTGACTGTAGCTCAATTGCACATCCGTTTCTAACAACTTGAGTCCATCCCTTCCTGGGAGTTTGTGTGATTTGATCTTGAGGCATAAGGAGAAGGACAGGCCCCAACGTGCCCTGATGTTCATAACAAGGAACGTTATGAATCGGTACGTATTTTAACATTCAGGTTACTGTTTTTACAAAGCATCTCTTCAACTTCTGCAGTCTTTACTAACTTTGGGAGATGAGCTATTCTGTCAGTCTTTTTACGCCCCAAGGTTCACTTTGCCACGTGGAAACAACATGAAGAATGTACCCTGCTTATCAGTCACCCCCACGACAGCTTCAGTTCAGGCTTACTTGCCATATCTGTGCTTAATTTTGAGGTGCCTTCAAGTTTTTCTTGACTGAATTATGTCCAAAGGTGTAGGAAAGTTGAAAGTGCAAAGCTGTATGAGTGCAAATAAAGATCTAGTTTAGTAACTGGAAGTAGCAGGGAAACCAACATGTTGCACGAAAACAGTGATCAGTCACTCGGTAATGAAACAAATCTGAAAGGTTAGACTGGATCTTGCCTGTAGCTCTTGGACAGCATGAAGGTGTGTCATCCATGGCGATCAGCAGGAGAGGAAAAGCAATGCGTCCATGGAACAGAGGATGAGCAACCACTGCACATGTCAGTAGCTGCATGTCAGTGAAGGGATCCTTGGACTCCTGGAGGACTCAGGCGAGGGGCTCTGAGGGCTATTCCAAACATGGTGCCTCTGGGGGATCAAGGCCAAGCCTTTTCTGCCCAGCATCAAAGTGGGCAGGATGGAGAGGAGATTAGAAGGCTCATTCTCGGAGCTGCCCGGGAAAATGAATAGGCTCTCCTGGCTTCTGAAGCAGCTCCATTCTGGAAAAGGGCATCCAAGAGCCTGCCCATGTACAGCTGGAGAAGAGAAGGTTTTGCTTCAATATGCCCTGAGCCCACGGGCTCTGTATTTCATCACAAATCCACCCAGGAAGTAGCTTGGAAACATCCTTGTCACTTGGGACTTGCAAGAAGAAAAAAAACAAAGTGAAAACAAAAGCATAGACTGGCAAAGCCAGTTAGAAAACCGTTTTCTAAGAAGGGGTTTTTGTCCATTGTGAGAGGCCAGAATTTGAGTTTAGATAATGGAATAGAATTATCCATTGACTGGTTAACCAGTCAGTCTATGGGCTTTTCTTGAGAGCCCTTTCCATGTACAGGCAGCAGGCTAAGCACGTAAAGGGACATCAGGATGAATAAAGCAACATCACTGTTCTTCAGGGCAAAGAGAAGACCCACAGACAGGTCATAGCCATGGGACTGAGTGACGGGGAACTGGGCAGCCCTGAGAGTGTCCTCAGTGGAACCCAGGCCAGGGAGGAGCTGGCATTTGGCTGAGATAACCTCTGGCTTTCTAGGGAAGGATCTGAATTTTTTTCTGAGTTCTTATCACTCATGAATTCTGTTTCTTCCCTTCCAACGTGGGATACATTATAGAAACTAATATGACATTTGTGACCCCCCATGTATCACAGATGGCAACGATTTGAAATATTTGATTAGATCATTCTATTTTTGATTGCAGCAAAATATGTGTAACATTTACCATCTTAGAGACTTTTAAATGTACACTTCTGTGGTGTCAAGTGCCATTCACCTTGTGTGCAACCATCCCCACCATCTATCTCCAAAACGTTTTTCATTTTGCAAAACTGAAATTGTGCACCCACCTCCCCTCAGCGCCTGCAACCACCGTTCTACTTTCTCTGAACCTGACTATCTAAGTACCTCATGAGTAACATCCTGTGGTGTCTGCCCTTTTGGGATGGGCTTGTTTCACTCGAGGCAATGTCCTCAAGCTTTGGTCATGGTGTATCACGTGTCAAAATTCCCTCCTTTTCTAAATCCAAATAGTATCTCACCGTAAGTGTATTTCACATTTTCTGTGTCTGTTCATCTATGAGTCACTGGATTCCTTCCACCTTTCGGGTATTGTGATTAACGCTGCTGTGGACATGGACATATTTTTGTTTGTAGACATCATAGTTTAAACCCACATTTTGCCTGACATGGTGTTGTCAGCCTATAGTCCAAGCTACCTGAGAGACTGAGATGGGAGGATCCCTTGAGCCCTGGAGTTCAAGGTCAGCCTTAGCAACAGAATGAGTTCTTGTCTCTGAAAAGAAAAAGAAGTTTAAACCCCCAGTTCAAGTTCGTACTTGGCTCCCCATGCAAACCCCTACCTTTCTCTGAGGACACACCATCCTGCAGTTGCTGTTTCTTCTCCCCAGATATGTTATTCCAATTGTCACTCGTCTGTATGCTTCTAAGCTACACACAATGTTTTGTGTCTTTTTAAATTGATACAAAACGGATATTGTTTAGTTTTGCAATAGATTAAATAAGCGTATTTTCTGTCTTGAAAAAAATGAGAGACAAGGATAAAAGAAAATCAAAATTTTAACAAAATTTAGTTGAGAGTAGAAGCGTAAATTCTGCTAATTCTGCCAATAATTGTTATAGTTTTTATTTTCCTTTGGTTACCTTACTTGGTACCAGAGACACAATTAACTTAAAATGAATTGTCAAAAGTATTCTTCAAAATATCATTTTGTTTTTCATAAATGAGAGCTCCCTGGGGACATATCTACACAGGAAGCACATCAGGCTACCCTGTGTTCATCACTGTAATGCTAGCTGCCATGACAGATCTGAAGCTCAGCTCTGTGAGGCTACATTTCTCATACACGTAAACCCCATCTGGGGCTAGTGTGGAGGCAGTTGTCCCTGCAGTCTCTGGAGAGCAAGTTAGCAGCCCCTCCACCTCCACCATGTGACTTCCAGGGTGTCCTGGGTGTGGCCATCCAGCAGGTGGACAGGAGAGAAACGAGCTGAGAAGTTGGTGCAGGAAAAGTTTGAGGCCAGGTTCAGAGGGACCTATGCTGCCCTTGTCTGCCTGCAGACAGCCAAGATGCCACCACCAGCACAGCTAATCCCAGGACCTGGGCAGGGTAGGGTGGGCAACGTGGCCTTGCGAGAGTACAGTGTGCACCTGGGGCAAAGGAAGGGGGTTTGTGGGCAGCAGGGTGCCCTTTTCCATATTAATTTCACTGCCAATCCTCTGTGCCACACCCCACCTGCCACTCTCCCAGGAAACGACTGTGGGGAAGCACCTTTCTCACACGGCAGGAAAGCCTCCTCCCGTCAGTGACGCTGGCGGAGTGTGACACTGGCAAGCCTCTGGTCCTTTGGGTTCCTGGTTTTATCAGTAGCATCGTAGCAGCAAGCATCAATTTCTCTGAATAGGCCCCCGCCACGGGGCAGCCAACACCCTTCCGAGCTTCCTTCTCCCTGCTGGACTCCCTGATTTCCATCTTCCTTATTTTCTTTTTGCTGTTCTATTTCTTTTTCTTTCTTTAAGGCTCCCCCTGGTTTTGTAAGGTCTAGAAGTAACATATGGACAAGGGAGGGAGACTGGTGAGGGGCCAAGGGTCGTCGTTGAGGCCCCATCTCTGCCACTGTCAGGCTGAATTCCATAAGAAATGTCCTCAGCGTCACTGTCACTGCTCCCAGGATTGCTTGCCCCAAGGAAGACACTGGTGGCCAAGAGTCACGCCAGCTTCTGATCCAGAGTTCACCAGACAGCAAGTCCGGACGGTCCCAGTTACATAAGTGTGGTGCAGGCTCCCTGGGGCCCTGCAAGCTGGGATCACTCCTCCTGGCCCTCACATGAAGGGCCCTTGCAGGTCCAATATATCCCCATTCCCAGAAGGTGGCTCTGCTGCTCACCCCGCCTGACTGCCCACTTAAGCCACAGCAACACATGAGCAAAAAGAAAAAAGTCTTCTGTTTCATGTTAAAAAGTACAAATATGATATTATTGATTCAGAAAGGAAATGTGCTGAGCGAGGACTCCAAGTACAGCTGAATCGAACCCTGGGGACAGCTTATGGGATGGAATATGAGTACAGCTTTAGAATGAGAACAGATGTTGCTCTTCATGAAACTAAAGAAAAAAATTTAAAAAGTTTGCCTTTTTGGTCAAAGCGGCAGCAGGCTAACACCTGGACAATGGATTTCACAAATAAAATGTCCAATTGTCTTGGAATGGTGCAGAGAGAGGAGAAACGTAGCTCAGATCTTGCAGAGGAACAGGATGCCTGTGGAGGCTTCTGCGACTCCGAGAGGAAGAAAGTGCTCCACGCCGCTCTCACATCATACGATGACTGGAAGACAAATGAAAACGGAAGGCCCATCGGAGGGGCAGCTGGAACACGTACCTCATTTCTATGCATGGAGTTCCTGCAGGCTCAGAAGCACATCCTGGCCCTTTTTTCTTGCAAAGTTAAACTCTCCCATGCTTATGTCAAGTCAACCAGGCATTTTTTTTTTTTTTTTTTTTTTTTTAGGTTTGAAAGATTCTTTGCCTTCACTCACCTGTCATTGCTGTCATCAGTACTTACAGTATTTCACCTGCAACTTGTAATGTGCTTACTAAGGTCTTTTATCCTATCCACGTCAAAATAGTTTGATACTCAGTGTAATTTCACAAAGAAAAGATTCTCAGGGGAAAGCTTTCAGAGATGCCTCTGTTTTGAACCCTGTTTCCAGAAATAATTAGATACAAACATTTTCACTTAGTTCATTTACTCTCCAAGAGAGAATGACTTCTGATACTTGACCGTGATTTCGTGAAGCACTTTGGACATGAATTTGAGAATCAGCACTTGGCTATCAGAGACTCAGACTGTACTGACCATGTGGTGACCAGATTTCAGCAATCTTAGAGTCTCTTGGTGAATGGCTAAGTTTCCTGTGTGTATTTACTGCCCATTAACAAATAGAATTGACACTGGGCCAATGATTGCCACTTGGGAGCCATCAGCGACTTTTCCCAGGGCCCCGTTGAGCCTGTGGAAGGAGACTTTGTCTCCAAAGTCAGGCCTTGGGGCTGCAGTTGCTGCCTATGTCTTGCTGGTGTTGGCCTGACTTGCTCTCTATAAAATATGTGAAGATGAGCAAAATAGGGAGAAACCAGGCTTCTTTCTTGGTCTTCCCTGTCTTCCTGAAGAGAGGAAACTTGAAGAGGTCATTCCTCAGATACGAGAAAAAATACTACTCTTTTCCATCTCTTCTCTGACCCTTGTCGTTTTTCAGCCACCCCTGTATTATGTAGTGTCACTGTGAAAAGGAAGAACACGGTAACCTCCTACATCACACAGACCATCCTCCCACAACACCAACAGCTCGTGCAGGTCTGCACACCCCAATCTCCCCCTGCAACCGGGACTTGCAGCAGAGACCCAGGAAGGGAGTTCAAGAGTGAAACAAGGATCCCAGGAGCTTCCTAAAGGGCCATCAGCTTGACAACATCCTCCACTATAATTCATACAAAAAACAATCCTAGCAAATAAATACTTGTTTTCAAATATTGATGGGGATTATGAGAGGAAATCTAACACTAAGTTAAGTTTGGACTCTTCAAATTATTCTGGAATTATCAGTCATCATGCTCACCGGTGGTCTTGGGTAAATCATATGAAATATCCCAATAATCTGAGTGTTAGGAAAAGCCAGTGTGCAATGGGGTGAAAGAGACCCCAGAATAAAGAGATGACTACACAGGAATAACAAGGACAACTGCACATGCGAGCTGGGCCCTTACTGTGGGGCAGGCCTGCATCCCGGGCTTCCTGGGCACCATCCCCCCGAGCCACCAATGACCTAGAAGGTGGCTGAGGATGCTGTTGTCCAAGATTCAAGCCCAGGCCCGTCAGGCCCTACAGGAGAGCCAGCCTCCAGGCTTTCCTAGCATCTCCCTGACATCTACCTCATTGGTGGACAAAAGTCCAGAGAGAAATTTAGTTACGTTTATTGCTGTAAACCATTGCATTTGGCCTAAATATCAGGTCTCAGAAGTGTGCACCAGGATCACCTGCAGGAAGGAAACCCGGGTGTGAACTGTTCCTGCAGTGCCGTGTGGCCTTGGCAGGAAACATGCTAAGAGAAGCGCCAGTCCTGGAGAGCCTGGCCTGGCCTTTGGGGTCTCAGGAGCCAGTGCCATGTCTGCAGGCTGCAGAGGTTCCCCTCAGTCCCCTTTTTGTCTTCCACACCCTATGAGGCTAAGACTCCCTAGTGTCCCCAAAAGCCACAGGGATCAAGCCCCAATATTATAGCTATCAGACCAAGAGTGGGAAAAATGCATTTTGGAACAAATACAATAAAATGATATGAGATACTTAGACTCCAAGTTTTCATTTCTTTAGCTCTTGCAAATCCAAAGTTGTAATACAGTCATGTGTTTCTTAATGAAAGGGCTATATTCTTAGAACTCTGTTTATAGGGGACCTCATTTTCGTATAAACATCATAAAGAGTATTTACACAAACCTAGACGGAGTAGCCTACTGCCCACCTTGACTGTGCAGTGCGGCCTCTCACTCCCAGGTTACAAACCTGTACAAGCATGCGTCTCTACGGAATACTGTGAGCAACTGTGACTCAGTGGTGAGTATTTGTACATCTAAACATAGAAAAGATACAGTGAAATATGATGTAAAAGATTAAAAAAAAGGGCATGCCTGAATAGGGTACTTACCAGGAATGAAGCTTTCAGGACTGCAAAAGGCTCTGGGTGAGTCAGTGAGTGGTGACTGAATGTGAAGGCCCGGGACATTATTGTACACTACAGTGGACTTGAGAAACACTGGACTCTTAGGCTACATTCTATTCATTTAATTGGTTTCTTCAATAATAAATTAACCTTAGCTGATTGTATGTTTTTTCTGCTTTATAACCTTGTTAGTTTTTTTTTTTTCTTTAACTTTTCAGCGGTTGGTAGTAACCCTTAGCTTAAAGCACAAACACATTGCGGAGCTGTACAAAAATATTTTCTTTCTCTATATCATTATTATATTAGCTTTTTTTCTATTTTATAATTGATTAATTAATTGTTTTGTTGTTAAAATTGAGATACATACACAAACCTTGACCTAGGCCTGCACTGGTCAGGATCATGAATGTCACTGCCTGACACCTCCACATCCTGTCCCACTGGAAGACCGTCAGGGGAAGTCACAGCTTCATCAGAATCAGGGCACCAGGATCATCCATGGGAGTCCGTTGTTGACTGAAACCTGGCTATGTGGTTCATGACTGTCTATGCATGGCTTTCAAATAGGAGTCTGATGCCATGCCCTTCTGTTTGGTGGCTTTGCTAACACAATAGCCTGTTATTTATCCTTCTCAGCTCTCTTTCCCTCTGCCCTGTAAAAGAAAAATCCTCAGTAGTGCCAGGCTGCTGTGGTGGGGTTCTTTTTGCTTCACCAGGAGGAAACAGTGACCATGAACATTCAAGGAGGCCGCTACGGAAGTTTCCTGAAGATGAACACGTCTCAGCTCACTCACCACTCCCAGTGCATGTCATGGGGCCCCTGGATTTCAGTGTGAGTTTGTGGGCCACGGGCAGTGGGCAGGGCCATAGTTAGCCGCATGGGGCCTGTGGGGGAAGTGTTCGCTTAACCCAACTTCAGAGGTGACCACAATAACCTAACACAAAGAGGAACGTAAATTGGCAGAAAAACACAGTGTAATGGACCTGCCCCAACTGCGCTCAAGGGGACCCCAGGGACCCGCCAATCCATGCAAGAAGAATGGTACCCGCTGGAAGGGGCGCAGCAAGATGAATCACCACCGCCATGCAGATTTAGCGCATTCGGGGGAAAGATAAATGTGTAAAACGCTGTGTCAAACCCATGGTGTGGCCCACACGGCAATTCAGGGTCAGAAATTGAACTCCACTCTAATTATCCTGGGGAGATAATATTAACTTACAGTCGGGAGTGAGAGGGAGAGTCCATAACTCATCACTCGATGGGCTGCTCCTCGCATTGTGTTATTGAAATATGAGAGCTCCATTTTTATCCTGTCATAATGACAACTGATGTGCTTATTGTCTTTCTGCGCGCCTCTAGGGGATGATGAAATAGTAAGCAAACATTCTTTCTGGTGAAAGAGCAGCACTTTGTCACGCTGGCTTCGGCTCGGAAACAGCACTTGCAAACTCAGAAACAATTCCGGGAGCAGAGCTGTCCCCTGACCCTTCAGCCGTGGGCCTTGGACCTGCAACCCTTGCTTTGCTCCTTGATGGTTCTAGCCCCGTCTTGACTCAAAAGCACGATTCTGTGACTCAGTTCTCAGGATTTGTAAGCATCCAGGCCTCTTTAATTTGCTCCCGTCTCAGGGCGGAGGGTTCGGGAAGGAATCGAGATTTATTAAAAAGGTAACTCTCATTTGATTGCTGTGTTTACTGATCCGACTTCAGGACACCATATTTCTCACTTCTTGTAAAGGACTGTCAGAGCGGCTGTGCCTGTGGGTTTGGAGTCCTAGGCAGCAGGATTGTTTTCTACCTTTTTGACTTTGTTCTATGGAATGACATGTTATTCTTGTTTATATTTATTTATTTTTTTTGTCAAAAATCTGTCTTTGCATCCTGTGAAGCATTCTTAATAAACTATGCACCAATTCAGGAATAAAAGTCACTGCCCCAAAACTTTAAGATTAAGTCCCAGACAATTCAAAATAGACACTTTTTCTCAGATTATTTGAAATAAGGTTGAAGCCTGTCTTCCAGTGAGTGGGAAGGAAAGGGGACATTCTAGTATCCAGAAGAAGGAGCAAGAAGGGGCGTGGAGGAGCTGGAAGCCCCTTTCAAGACAGCGGGACCCTAAGCCTTGACCCCAAGAGAAGAAATGTGAAAACAAACTCATCTTCAATTAAGAGAATAAGCAATTGGGTCACAAGTGTCTGATTGTAAAGGCTGCTGAGAGCCTGAGAACCACGATGGAAGAAGAATAGATGGCAGCCCCCACCCCCTCCCTGGAGCCTCTCAGGACCAGCAAATTAATGGGGATTTTAGTTCTCAGGGAGATGGTGAAGCCCTCCACCCTCCCTCTGGGGAAGTTTATACAAAATTCGACAGCTTGCTATTTTAATTGAGAACAGAAAGCTAGTGCAGAATCCAAGATCTCAGGGAAACAAGGAAGTTTGTCTAAAATAATCGTCGTTTGGTACTTGACCTCTTGGTGCTGAAGCGTGCCAGGAGGGCAGAAGTGTTTGCTCTGTTGTTGGTTAAGCAGGAGTCAGATTCCTTCCTCCAGGGCGACCTCTTGCAGGTACACATCAGCTTTCACTGCTTGGTCTTACAGACTCCCAAGATTAGGCCTGAGAGGATAATACAGTTTCACACCAATTGCAGGACGCAGGAAGGAGGTACCAACTCATCCTTTGTCTGCTCTTATAGCCTCAGCCAGTCAAGTCAATGAAATAAAGAGTGATGTTGCATTTTTAAGACAGCTTGAGGGACAGGTGTAGCCTGACAGCGTATGTGTGTGTTTGGAGTTACTGGGAAGGCGGTGTGCACACACCCACATAAACCTATTAAAATCTGCTTGCGTCCCTGAAGTCACTGCTCACATTTCAGGGTCACCGTGGCAAGGTAGTGCCTGGGACCTCAATCATTTTGATTCCTGGACTACATAATCGGAAGGACATTGCTCACTCACAATCAACAGGGTCAGGCTTTCCAGTGGGGGGAGTAAAGGACATTCCTATCTAAATATTTATTTGGGTTTTATGATCACTTGTCACCTTGACACAGGAATAAATACACAAAGCAAAGCACCTGGGGGCTGAAATAATAGCTTAGTCACAGACCTAAGCTACAGTGCAGTGCATGAATTACAATTCTAGTAGCCATAGAGACAGCTGACTCCAATCAGCAAGGTTCACACTGATGCCAAGGATGTTGGCCGTTCTGCACAGGAGCCAGTGAACTGGGAGTGAGAAGGCATTTGTTACACCATGTTCCCCATACCCCTGGCTGCAGTGCTATCCTGGACATCTGAGTGTCAACATGAGTGGGCCAGTGGGACGACCTTGAATAAATTTACTCAAGCCAGTGGCTATTTCCCTGTAGAATAGCCGAGCATCTCACAAGTCTGTTGACTCAAGTTGCTTTCAGTTTCCTAAATATAATTTTAAAACATTGACTTTCTTTAGAGATGTCCCAGTCAGCTGGGAAGACAAAATAGCACTTTAAAAAGACATTAAGTTCATATTTACATGAACCGTCATGACAGCCTGGCAAAGCATGACTGTCTGTAAAGTACTATATATTTTTAAGAGTGCTCATAATTTATATTTTAAAATTTTCTTTCTACACATTTACACTATATAATGGAAGGTTCCAATATTTATAACAGAACAGCCATGACCTGCTAGCTAAATGGTATGCAACGTTCTATAAATTACAGTCTGAAATTTGTCCTAATGTTCAAGTATTTCTGTGACAGATTTTCCTCCAAGAAAAATTGGAAGGAAATGGGAAAAGGTATAATCTGTTACAACTGTGTTAAGGGCATGACTAGAACATTATTCTCAAGGTACTTCAGGTGGCAAATGGGAGGATGTTTATTTGGTGGTTTATTCTACTAAGCTTAGACTTTTCTTATTTTTATAGACCCAAGTCAACAACTATAGGCATCTCAGTAGACGTATCAGGCAGTGCTCTGAAAATGTTGTTCAAGATAACATAAGTTAACTTCCCCAACATCCCTGCCTAACACCACGTGTTTGCCTCTTCTGGTTCTAGTCTCTCTGGGGTCAGACTCACCTTGAGTAGGGGAATTTCTCAGCTTGCTTAAAGCTAGATGTGATGATGTAAATAAGTTTTGGTGACAACTGTAATTGCAAATGCTCTGTGCTATCTCTTGGGAAATGTCTTTTTAAAGAGGTGGCCCCTGCACCTTCTTGCCACTTGCTTCCAGCTTTCCTTTTGAGATGTGATTCTGGGCTGGGTGTGGTGGCTCATGCCTGTAATCCTAGCACTTTTGGAGGCTGAGGTGGGAGGATCATCTGAGTTCAGGAGTTTGAGACCAGCCTGGGCAACATGATAAAACCCCATCTCTATGAAAAATACAAAAAATAGGCATGGTGGCAGGCACCTGTTACTTGGGAGACTGAGGCAGGAGAATCACTTGGACCCTTGGAGGTGGAGGTTGCAGTGAGCTGAGATAGTGCCACTGCACTCCAGGCTGGGTGGCAGAGTGAGAATCCATCTCAGAAAAAAGAAAAGAAAAGAAAGGAAAAGGAAAGGAAAGGAAACCATAAGAAAAAGAAAAGAGAAAACGAAAAAGAAAACAACAGTGATTCTGGTGAGGAAAAGACCTCTGGGAACATGCGGAGGGCCCACCCCTGGGGCATGAAAGCAGAATAGCCTGAGTCTATGATACCTGCTGTGGGTTGCTACCATCCAAACTTTGGTGTAAGGCAAAGGTTGGCAAAGTATTTCTGTAAAGGGCCAGAGAGCAGATATTTTGGCTTGCAGACAGCAGATATTTTGGTTTTCAGTCTCCTTCACAATTACTGGATGCAACTGCAATCATGAAAAAGCATCCACAGATAATATATAAATAAATGGGTGAAGCTGGAATCCAGTAAAACTTTATTTTCAAAAACAGGCTGGAGGCTGGATTTCAGTGGGCATAGTTTGCTCACTCCATCTGTAAGGAATCTTAAAATAATTGGTTTTGTTTGAGTTTTTATGGGTCTCTGCTACTCACAGTCAAAGCTAATCCTAACTGCTGGGAGTCCTCATCACATGGTTATTTATAGTGTAGACCTTTTCCTTTTCTTTCTCTCCTTACCCTTCTGGAGTCTCCCTGCCTCTCTCTTTCTAACACACCTACTTTCTCTTTATCTCATCTGTATTCATTTTTATTGCCTTTAGCATATTTATTTCTTCCTTACTACTCCTGTGCTTTATCAGCAGTAGCCCTAGTCATGCCTTGATTGCAGGAGTCTAAGGAAATTGTGGAATGAAAAATATATCAAGTGTGCCAAGTCTCCCTGAATTTAGACCTCTCACACATATGTAACCTTTTTCCTTAAGTATTTTGTTTCCAAAAGGCTACATATTGCCATTCAGAAGGTAAGAACTCAAAAGAAAAGCAAACTCTTTCATAGAGAAAATGAGCATGGAACTATCTAAGCACAGTGTGTCACCCTTGGTCTAGATGTGGCTTTTTGAGATATAGTGCAGTCCTTAGCTCCTGACTGTACTAAATAAAACATTTAAAATACACAAAGTAAGGCACCCAGAAATCTCATCCATCTCCAACCAAAATAAACTCTCCTTTTCTAGGATAATTTTGTCCCCAGTAAACTGAGTATTTTCCCCATTCTGTATTGTTTGTACAGAAAGAACATTTCACTGGAAAAAGACAATCAAGTTTTATTTGCTGGCTAGAGAACTGAGACAATTTTTCAATCTAAGTGTACCTTTCTCCCGATCAATGGAAGGCGTGGGGTTTTTAAGGACTAGATGCAGAGTGGGAGAGGAATGTTAGCGTGTGTAGGGTAGGGACTCTAGACCATAGGCTTAATTTATAAACATTTGTCTTTACATATCACATACACAAAATGGTAGAGATTTTCCTTCAGGGCAGAATTTTAGCATTATAATAATATGTTAATGATGTGAAGGCAAGTAGGGGGTCTCCTCTTCTCATGTTTGCCGTTTTTTGGGGTCTTATCATCCTGTAGCATGTGGTCAGGGTTTAACAAGCTCTGGTACCATCTCAGGTCATCTGGTTCCTCTAAGCAGCCATGTCTATAAATAAAAAGATTAAAGAAAAAGACAGTAAAAACGAAGAACCCTCCCCAGTTATGCCATCAGGGCTGCCCTGATACCATTTCATTCATATATCTAGTACAGTCTCTAGCTGGCTTCTCTTCCTCTCTTGTTCCTCTTATCAGATGGGAATATAGATGTGGACCTCACCATGGTAAACTGATGATTGTTCTGCTTCTGACTTGTTAACAAATGTTGTTTGACCAAGAGATGGGGGGTACACAGACTTGAACATTTGCATTTGTTGATAACTACACAATTTTCTTATATTTTCTTTTCAATTCTTTCATCCTCAAAATTTGACTAAAGTATTTGTCTATAAAAATCCAAGGTAAAAATCCTACATTTTGGGCAGACTCAGGAGTGGAGGGCCCCAACTGTAGGCTCCATGGGGACAAGAGATGGGTCTCCTCCATTCACTATTGTGTGTACATCATCAGACTCCTGGGAGTATGGAGTTGATTCTTGATAGATTTGTGCCCAATGAATAAATACACCAATTGATGAAATAATTCAATTTGCAGGCCTTGTCATTACTTTTTTATGCCCAATATTAGGAGAAAATAACTGTTCTAAAAATGTTATAATAATTATTTCAAAATCACAATGAAAGTAGCATATGACAAGACAGATCAATGAAGAAAATATATCCAAAGATCTGGCATTTAACAATGAAAATAACTTTTTAGTAAGATTAATTTTATTAAAACATAACAGTGTCGTATATGTTAATTATATGCTCCATTAAATTTTTCTCAAAGGTAAAGAATCTCAGGTCTTATGAATATCTCAAAATGAGTTAGAAAAATAAAATAAAAGGAAAAACCAAATGGAGAATTGATGACACATCTTTCAAATATGTTCACAGATCTTTTAACTATGAACCAATCTTTCAGTATAAAGATGTTACTCTTTTGCAAAAGAGCTGTAGGTGTGTTATTTGCTTTAGTTTAGTGTATTATTGAATAGAGATGATGACACATGAAGAAGACTTTTTAAAATGGTAAATTACATCAACTTTTAAGGAAGAGTAATACTTTTTTTTTTTAAAGTTCTGGGTACATTTTCAAGACATGCAGGTTTGTATGCCACAGTGATTTCCTGCACCTATCAACCTGTCACCGAGGCATTGCAACCAGCATGCACTAGCTATCTTTTCTAATACTCTCCATCCCCCTCCCCATCCCCTGACAGGTACCAGTGTGTATGGTTCCCCTCCTTGTGTCCATGTGATCTCACTGTTCACTCCTACTTATAAGTGAGAACACGCAGTGTTTGGTTTCCTGTTCCTGCTTTAGTTTGCTGAGTATAATGGCTTTCAGCTTCATCCATGTCCCCACAAGGGACATCCTTTTTATGGCTGCATAGTATTCCATGGTGTATATGTAGTACATTTTCTTTATCCAATCTGTCATTGATGGGCATTTGGATTGATGCCATGTCCTTGCTATTGTGAATAGTGCTGCAATGAACATATGTGTGCATATAGAATGATTTATATTCCTTTCGGTATATACCCAGTAATGGGATTGCTAGGTCAGATGGTATTTGTGGTTCTAGATTTTTGAGGACTCGCCACACCGTCTTCCACAATGATTGAGCTAATTTACATTCTGACCAACCGTGTAAAAGCATTCCTGTTTCTGCACAACCTTGCCAGCATCTGCTGTTTCTTGGCTTTTTAATAATGGCCGTTCCAACTGATGTGATGTATCTCATTGTGGTTTTGATTTTTCATTTCTCTAATGATCAGTGATATTGAGCTTTTTTCATGTGTTTGTTGGTGCATAAATGTCTTATTTTGAGAAGTGTCTCTTCATAGTTTTTAACCACTTTTTAATGTTTTTTTCTTGCAAATTTGTTTGAGTTCCTTGTAGATTCTGGATATTAGACCTTTGCCGGATGGATAGACTGCAAAACAATTGAAAAGAAGAGACTCCTCCTCAATTCATTTTATGAGGCCAGCATCATCCCAATACCAAAACCTGGAGAGATACAACATAAAAAGAAAACTTCAGGCCAATATCCCTTATGAACATCAATAAAGATGAATTTTAGAGAGAAATACTAGTGTCAACAGAAAGTTACAGATAGAGTGTCAGGATGATTTTGATGAGCACAAGTCAAGTTTTTCAGGATTCTCACATGTAAGTTTTTGAGTTATAATGCAAATTTAATGAACAAATCAGTATTTGACTTAAATCTTTAAAGCATGTGAATGATTTAGACAGAAAAGGTGTGGATGAGGAGAAGACTAAACAAAGCCACAAAGATCCTTGACTAGCATCTGAGGTTGGCTCCTCCCAAGGCCGAGCCAGAGACAAAGGCTTGGGTGGTGCTTCCAGGATGCACTGGGGGGAGGTGTGAGGAGAAGAAGGACCCAACTCCAATGGGGCTTCTGAGAGACTGGGAAGTACAGGTTCCAGAAGAATCTGGGGGTTTATTCCCCAACTCTCTTCCATTTTTGGAGAGGGCAGCTCTTAGAATTGTAAATGAAGCTTGTTCTAACCTTGGACACTCCCCGCCTGAGGGTCTTCACTGCAGGTCTTAGGGTAGGCTGAAGTTGCTGTGGAATTAACAAGACTTCTGAGTGCAGAGGTTTCATGAGTAGAGAGTCAATAGTGTTTGCTATTGCTGTAAGCAATCTTCCAAAAGCAGTGGAAGTTTTCCAATGTTTTTAGAATATTTAATTTTTTGCATTTTTTTGTTTATGTTTTTGTTTTTTTGAGATGGAGTCTTGCTGTGTCACCCAGGCTGTAGTGCAGTGGCATGACCTTGGCTCACTGCAACCTCCACCTCCCAGGTTCAAGTGATTCTACTGCCTCAGCCTCCCAAGTAGCTGAGAACACCATGCCCAGCTATTTTTTTTTGTATTTTTAGTAAAGATGGGGTTTCACTATGGTAGCCAGGATGGTCTCGATCTCCTAACCTCATGACCCACCCACCTCAGCCTCCCAAAGTGCTGGGATTACAGGTGTGAGCCACCGTGCCTAGCCAGAAGATTTAATTTTTAAAGAAATATAGGAAAATTACTTTTAAAAAGCAAGGGGCATTGATTGTTGTTGTTGTTAATTGAAGAAAGACACACATTCTAGGGATGTTCACTCTTAATTCTTTATAGATTACCTAATGCTCAGGTTCCACAGGATCAAGGTTATTTCCCAGAAATATAACTGTAAGAAAAAAATTCAACAAAATTCATAAGAAGTTAACAGGATCCAAACTCTTTACATCATAGAGCATAAAATATATTTAAAAACACTAAGTATGCAAAAGCTTAGGGAAATTGAGCAATAGGAAGAAGAAAAGAATTCAATAGAACACACGCAGAAGGTATGGATGTGGGATTTAGCAAGCATAGATACTAAAAGAGCCATTGTTATGTTGAGGCATTCATGGAAAAAGTGCACAGAATGGATGAGCAGAGGGGGAATCCCAGCAGTGGCATGTTAACAATCCTGTCAAGGAGGTGAATGCTTTATGGGGACCTAAAAGTCAACATTAGCTAACCTAGAATTAATCATTCATTCACCCAACACACATTTTCCCAAGGTCTATTCTGTGCTAGCCTCTCTTCTAGGCCATGGGGACCCAGGACCCCTGAATAGTTCACATTCAGGCAATATGTAATTAAATAGAAAATATAATGTCAGTCAATAATTTCATATTCTGTAGGAAAAATAAATAAATAAATCATAAGGATAGAGATTTGCAAGGGATGCTATTTCAGATAGCAATTTCTTGGAGGCAGAAAAAGCTCTTTCACCATTGAGGACCAGCAGACAGGTATGGAAGACCAGTGAGTGAATGGTGGGAGATTAAGCCAAACAAGAGTTGAAGACACAAGGTCATTTTTATTCACTCATACCTCTGAGAAGGATGTTTCTGCATTGCCAAGGTAATGTCTTCACCTACACCTAGGACTGACCAAAGGTGCACAAAATGGGTGAGGAGTTGTGATTCCTCCATTCACTCTTGTGTCTACAGCACCAGATCCCTGGGAGGGGGTCTACTCTCTCAAATTCTCTGGGACAGGAGTACATATTGTAAGTTACAGGTGGATACTTGGGCCCAATACAAACGCAAGGAGGATTCAGGGGTTGGGGTTTTAGAGAGGAAAGCTCCTGTCCCCACTTCTCCATCCAAGCCAGGAAACCTTAGGGATCAAGCAAGCAGTGAGTGGGGCATATTTCTCTTCAATGTCAGTTAAAGTGAAAATAGACAATCAGAAATGTAAAAAAATGCTCACTGGGACCCAGGACAAGGTGAATCAATTTTTTAAAAATCAATGTACAGATTTATTAGTTTACACAAAAAATATGGTCAAAGTCATTAACTTTTGAGTTATTTTTGAAAGTGTTTCATAAAAAACAGATGTAGTTCTTTGGAGGAAAATTCATGCTTCTGGTAAAAATGAAGCATGTTTAATTTCAAACCTTCTGGTTTGAGTTGTCTAAGTTAAGAAAGACTGCATCTTTCGTATTTTCAGGAGACCTTGCTTGTTATCTCCCTTTCCTCCTGCTAACCCCTCTCCCACCAACACACAATCCCATGCTGCCTCCAGACACTAAAGCCACCCACGTTCAACCAACACAGGCAGCTGAAAGTTTGAAAGAGATAAGAGGAGGAGGAAGGGAGATGAACAACCCCTCCAAGAAATGTAAACTCTGAAGGTTAAAGAGAAAAGAGAATGAAACTCACCACTTTCAATTAATTCCCCTCTCCTTTCCTCATCCATTTCCTTCACCAGCTATACCCATTTTGAGAACAAATATCTGAATCTGACAGCAAGGGATGGTCGTTTTCTCAGAGCCAAAAATAATTGGTTCAGGGAAAGAAAGATGGGACGTTATTCAGAACAAGAAAAGGGCATGGTCTGCTCTTCATTCCAAACTCAGCACCATCTTACACAGATTCTCTGGGGGAAACATTAAGGTTAGACTTTCCAGACATCATCCTCAGAGAACAAAGCAGGAGACACACCTGTGGCATAGAAAATAAAGTGTCTGCCACAAAGATTATTCATGAGTTATTTAATAAAGTGGAATATACAGAAATGCATACTTGTAGTTTTCTCACAAATCTGTATCTTGGCTCTCGGTGATCCTACTTGAAGCACAGTTATGATTTGTTCATGCTTATTTTATGGCTTCTTCAGGCCGGAGTCTGTATCACATTATGGAGAGCTCTGGAAAATGGTATTAAAAATCCTCAACAAGCTGGCCATTTTGTTTGTGGAAAGAGGAGAGTCTCCCAACAGAAGTCCATTCTCTAGAGAAGGTTGGTTGTCTTGGTTCTGATGAGGCCACTGTGCTAAAAGAAGCATTTCGGTTACGCTGGATAGATTAGAACATTTTTAATTTGCTCTTGGGGAAATTTATTCTTAAAGTTCAGCCTCAGAGGCATCCTATCCTGGCAAAAGTTCCATGTGTTCTAAATCCTCAACTGTTCCTTGGCATTATAAGAACTTTTTAGATGCCGTCTTCTAGAGGCAAGCTGCTATGGCAAGTTGTAGATTATATGTGAATATTAGACAAGTTAAAAGTGAAAAAAGATAAAGCAGATAGAAATCCCAACTGGTTATTGGAAAATTTAATTAGTTATTTCCTCTGCCTCTCTCTCCAGCTGTGTGACAGGACAATTCCTTTAACCTCTCCCAGTCTATTGCTACTTGATGAAAGCAAGTGGTCTGTGAATCTAAATCTCCCAGAGTATTTTTGGCCATAAAATTGGAACTTAGCACTCTGTGTGCACAGGGTTCTTGCTAACACTAACCTCTGATGGCTCTCTATTTCTCAAACTGTAGATAAATTTCCCACAGCTCTCAACTGTCATACAGCTGTTTAACACAAGACAAGCCCTCTGATCATTTTTCCTTTGTCATCACTCAAGACTACCCAATGAAAGCAGAGCTTCACCTCTGGATGCCCAAGGAGATAGTTGCAACCCTGAACAAGGACACATGGCTTCTGGTGTTTACCAGAGATCCTTTGTGTAGATTCTGCCTCTCTGGTTCTTGAATTGTTGTAAAATATAACCTAGGATCTGTCTTTTCTGTTTTGTCCCAATCTTGTATCTATGAAAGTAAAGTCTGTGACCTTTATAGAACCCTAGAGAAATGGAAAAGCAACATGGCATTCCATCCATGGTCCAGATCATATTTTTGTCCCTCTTTATAGGCATAAACTTATATTTTGCATATTTCCAAAATTACAAAATTCTCTTGATTTTTATTCTATGAAGAGATTTTATAGCTTTCAAAGATTATCTTTTCTACTCTACATATTCATTTTTGTAAAAATTCTAGTTTCTCAGGACTTGCTTGAATCTCTTCTGATGTATTTCTCGAACCATCAAGAGCTTATGGTCAAACATTGCAAAATGCAAACAGGTTATTATAGGTTTTCAAAGTGACAAGTTGTTTTTAGACACATGATTCATTTCATACATCTAAATGAATGTGACAAAGAAAACAACACAGACCAGGAAATGAAAACAGAAAACCTAATGCATAACAGGTATTATTGCTAATGGAAGTTTGGCAAGCCTGTGGCCAGACAGTTGAACAGAGTAGATGCAATCAAATTGATCATGTCTTTGCCACCTAATTATTTTAGCCTATTTATGATAAGAAATATAGTAATCATGATTTAAAGTAAAATGACAAATTATGCATGTTAAATTTTGTGTATAGTACTGACATAGTCAGTGTGTCAGTAATTATTGGCCCTATAGTCCCTTGTGGGAATAAAATGTAGGTGCACTTCCTACATCTTCGCTATTTGTGACTTTTCAAATCATTACACATTCATAACAGAAATTGCCCAAGTTCAGTAAATTGAGTATCATTTCCCTTCTCTCCTCACATGAGCTGAACCAGTTTTATCTCTTTGGGGGAAAGCAGTTCCATTTACATTTGCCGTCTCAAATGTATAAAAGCTTCATGTCAAGAAATCCATTTGCTCTTTAATAAAAGTTATCATAACGTCTGGAATGCTTGATTTATGGAGAGGCTGCCGTCACCTCAATGGCTTGATGCTTTTCTCTTCCCACTGGAAACCCAAGACAGGTCATGACATTTACACTAGGTCAGAATAATAATGTCACTCCAATCACCTTCCTTGACAACAGCCCATTTGTCTCATTTAAATAATGAGCATGATTGGTGGAAATTGCAGGCTGTAACCTTAACACACTGAGAAAATGACAAACACAACTGCAGTGAGTAGTAAGCCAACCACTGACGGGGATCACGACCTCCTTGCTGCAAATACTGGTCTTATAGTTACTTATTTAACCTTTCCAAAGCAGATTTGATAACAGTCCAGATGGTTATGAGACAGAAAAATGAAAATGTTTTGCTAAACATGTTTTGATAATGCGCCCTGCTTCTCCATGGTGGTGCCCTTCTGATTGGGTGCTGCCCAATCAGACACAGCCCACCAAATGTCACCCCCATGAGGCATACAGCAGAACAACAGATTACCCTGAGATCACCTTCATTCTGCAATTGGCAAAACTGTAGAAACCAAACCACACTGCTGTGAGCAGAGGACATCCCGTCGCCCTGACAAATGCCTTCTGTAAAGGGTGCAATGGAGGTGGCCCCTGGGCCAGACACTGGGCAGGGCCTGGCTCCAGTGAGAAGCTGTGGCAGAGGCTCCCTGTGTGCCTCAGGATAGAGGGTGTGGGCAGAGGATGGCGCTGGTGAGAGGGAGAGGAAAATTAATGCAGGAGGAATGAAACGGGAACTGCTTTTTGGGTAAAGGTATTGAGATACGAAACAGGAAACTTACCTTCAGTGGGCTTGGAAACAAAATCAAAGTTCTTCTCCTGCAACTTTTTCTGGAGGGTGCAGTCAAAATGAGCATTGTTTTTGCAAAAGACCTTAGGGCATTGCGACTTAATAAGAGAGACTGAGAAAGATGAATTCACTAAGTTCATTGAATTGATTTTTATTTTTATGATTTTAGAACGGGCTCCCCTATTATCTATGAGCCAAGTGGCTCATCCCAACCATCAGAACCCCAGGTCTGCAGAGCTCATCCAGGAATGTGTGAGTCCAATTCGAGACTTCTCAGTCCTGGGTTTAAGCAGGTGCTTGGACCCTATGAGCCCCAACCTCCCTTTTGTGAAATGGACCCATTCAAGTTGACAGGACAGAGCATCTGAGACAATCAGATCATCTTATGCCAGACCCCAAAGAGAAGGGCTCGCAATTTTGATTTTCTCTTCTCTCTCTCTCTCTTTTTTTTTTTTTTTTTTTTTTTTGCCTTGCTCTCTATTTGCATTGACAATTGGCATCTGCTCTGGAAATCTCTTCAAGTCACTTTTTGCAACTAGGCACAGCTTGGCTGACTTGGTAACTTTCTTAACATCTTGATAACCTTGACATCAACCATCTCTCTCTTTCTTTGAAACTGTGAAACTATCATGGCTGTGACAGTGTAAGTCACATCTTAGGTGATTCACTGAACCTCTCAGGGCCTTTTATAGTAATTCAAAAAACTAGAAACATTTACTTATTGTGAATTGTTTTAAGGATTAAATGAAAGAATGGGCATTGGAGCAGACTGGGAGCAGACATGGAGGCTGCTCAGTGGGTGGCTTAGATTCCTCTCCTTCCTGGACTGCTCCTTTCTCCTCTTTTCTCTTCCCAGACAACCCAGTTTCTAGAGGTTTTGCTGATTCATGCTCATTCATCACAGGTATGTCCTTAATCTCTTTCTCCTCTGTGTACTGATCCTTCTTATGAACTTCATCCTCTTTCCAGGTGTCCATTAGGAACTTGAGAAGTTCATCGCAACTTGGAATATTTTTTCCACGATTTGACCATTCATTTCCACCCGGCAGCTGCATGGATGTCCTCCGCTGTTCTACTTGTAGATACATACTCATAGTTCAGAATTGGTTAGGCCATCCATATGTCACTATTTAGAGACAGAAATTCCATCTCTGTAGTTTCCAATGTTGCTGATAGAATAAGTATCCTCTCAGCCTCTGGTCACCACCCACAGTAAAATTTCTTTTTGCCCAAGTTCTCCTTCTCGGGGTCAGTTGTTCACCATGCCCACTCTATTAGCAGCCACAATGGGCACGTGCTGGGGGCTCAACCTCAGAACACTTGAATAAAGGCCTTTCTGGGGCCTGGTTCTTGCCTCATGCCCACTGTCTCTGGAGTTAATGTCTTTTCTTGAACATGAGTACTCTTTGGCCCAAAGCATTTCATAGATAGTCCCTCTCTTGGTGCTTGAGCTCAGAACCTTCACCTGCTTTTAAACTTCCTGGAATTGAACTCCAGTTGTCCCCTTGCCTCATCTGCCACCCCCAGGTGAAATGCTTTAAACCTAAAGCATTGGCCTCATTCCATTTTCTACAGTAATTTTTCTCATATGGCCTTTTGCTCCCATCCTGGGGTCTTGGACATTGCTTTGAATCTTTTTTCATGCTTAATAGGAGCCCAATAACTACTAATAGATGGGAAGGAAGGAAGAGAGGAAGGGCAGAGGGAGGAAGAAAAAAAGTGAGCCAAGTAATGACATCTGTAGGAGTATTGCCTGTGACACAATGTGGGATCAGCACTGGTTCACATCATCAGCCCCTCAGCAGACCAGCGACAAAAACTGGACTCATTTGTGATGTCATCATTTGCCTACATGGGCATGGCAATGAGAAAATTATTTATGTATTTTAAAAATGAAATGGGTCAGGCATGGTGGCTCATGCCTATAATCCCAGCACTTTGGGAGCCCAAGGCAGGCGGATCACAAGGTCAGGAGATTGAGATCATCCTGGCTAACATGGTGAAACCCCATCTCTACTGCAAAATACAAAAAATTAGCCAGGCGTGGTGGCAGGCACCTGTAGTCCCAGCAACTCGGGAGGCTGAGACAGGAGAATTGCGTGAACCTGGGAGGCAGAGCTCGCAGTAAGCTGAGATTGTGCCACTGCACTCCAGCCTGGGCAATAGCTGGACCCTGCCTCAAAAAAAAAAAAAGTAAAAAGAAAAAGAAAATGAAGTCTACTGAGAATCAGAATCAGTACAGGGGCTGATAGAAGCCCTTTGCCCATTAGAGACTAGAAAGAATTTGAAGCTGCTTGTACCTGCTAAGGAAAACTAAGCCTAAGTGACTGATGAGAAAGAGAAAGATTAAAACAGAAAATAAAAAGGCATTTGTATCTTAAATAAAATTGTTGTCATGCCTGCCTGGCATGAAAAGAAGAATCATTGCCACTAGAAATCTGATAACATTTTGGCATGGAGATTTCCAAGTCTGTATATGAATGCCCTGGCCTACAGCAGCCAGTGCCATGGCAGGCAGTTTACACAACAGGAAAGCTATGTCATCTTAAGGCCAGCCATTGGGTATGGGTGTTTTCTTCCTGTAACTGGTTATTTGCAAGCCCTTGATTTATTGTTTATATCCTGACTACTTCTTCTAAGTAGTGACCTTTGATAGGAATGTAAAGTAATCCTACCTGCTTAGTGATTTCTGACTTATTCACTGTTAAATCATCCAGTCTTACTGAATGATTATAGTATCCATGGGACTAAAGAGGATCCATTATATTCTGCACACACCTTATTTTATGAATATTGTGGAATTTGTAAACTGAGGTCACTCTGCCCCCTAACAGTAGACGTTAAAACAGAAAAATAACTGTGTTATAAAACATAATTAATTAGGGGCCGGGCGTGGTGACTCACGCCTGTAATCTCAGCACTTTGGAAGTCCAAGGTGGGTGGATCACGAGGCCAGGAGATCAAGACCATCCTGGCTAACACAGTGAAACCCTGTCTCTACTAAAAATACAAAAAAAAAAAAAAAAAAAAAAAAAAAAAAATTAGCTGGGCATGGCGGCAGGTGCCTATGGTCCCAACTACTCAGGAGGCTGAGGCAGGAGAATGGCGTGAACCCGGGAGGCAGAGCTTGCAGTGAGCAGAGATTGTGCCACTGCACTGTAGCACTATAGCCTGTGTGACAGAGTGAGACTCCATCTCAAAAAAAAAAAAAAAAACCCATAATTAATTAGTACGTGGTTATCCAAATAAAGTCTGCATCTCCTTGCAAAATAACAGCAAGCTGACCCAACTTCCATGATGCATGATGATGCTGGCAACGTGGCACAGATTTAAACATGGGCCATGGGGACGTTGCCTTGCTTAGGGGAGCGGCTTCATTTGTCAAAATCTCAATTGACTCAACTAGATAGTGACATGTTTTAAGGATTAAGAGTAATGTAATAATATAACACACACAAAGCCTCCAGACATTACCTAAGACATACAGTGATGACCACTCAGTGGTAGCTATTGTTATTAGACATGGAGTGCTACTCTTGTCCCTGACATACATAAGGAACAGTGGTGAAATCCAAAGGCATTAAATAATGCAAAGCAGTTATGTTGGCCACCCAATGCAATGTGCCGACGTCTGTAAAAATTACATCCCACAGCCTCACTGGACACACATGCAGGATTCTTGAGAACGTGGCTGACACTGTCTCCACAGGGCTGATGAGACTCGCTCCACGGCTCCACAGGGCTGATGAGATTTGCATGCCAGGTAGAATGGGTGGAGCAGGATGGCAGAAAAGAAAACCCTACCAATCATTTCCCCACTCCAGGAATACCAAATTCAACAACCATAGACACACACAATAAACACCTTTATAAGAACCAAAAATCAGGTGAACACTCACAATATCTGCTGTTAACTTCATATTGCTGAAAGAGGCACTGAAGATGGTAGAAAAGACAGTGTTTAATTGCCCATGCCACCCCTTTTATTCAAAGGGCATTTTATTCAAAGGGAGAATAACAGAACTTCCCAAACTTAGACAAAGATATCAATAACCAAATACAAGAAGATTATAGAACACCAAGCAGATTTAACCAAAAGACGACTACTTCAAGGCATTCAAAAATCAAACTCCAAAAGGTCAAGGATAAAGATAGTGATATGGTTTCCATCTGTGTCCCCACCTAAATCTCATGTTGAAATGTAATACCCAGTACCGGAAGGGGGCCTGGTGGGAGGTGATTGGATCATGGGGTTGGAGTTCTGATGAATGGTCTAGTACTATTCCGTTGGTACTATGTCACAACAGTAAGTTCTTGTGAGATCTGGTCGTTTAACAGTGTGTAGCATCTTCCCCATCTCTCCCTTCCTTCTGCTCTGGCCATGTGAACTTCCCCATTCCCCAATTTGCCTTCTGCCATGACTGGAGGCTTCCTGAGGCCTCCCCAGAAGCAGAAGTTGCTATGCTGCCTGCGTCGCCTGCAGAACCATGAACTAATTCATCGTCTTTTCTTTATAAATTGTCCAGTCTCAGGTATTCCTTTATAATAGTGCAACAACAGACTAATACGGAAAGGATCCTAAAAGCAGCGAGAAAAGATCAACAAATAATATACAATGGAGCTCCAATATAGCTGGCAACAGACTTTTCAGTGGAAATCTTACAGGTGGGGAGAGAGTGGCATGACATTCATTTAAAGTGCCTAAGGAAAAAAAAAAATCTTTTACCATAGAATAGTATAGCTTATGAAAATAACTTTCAAACATGAAGTAGAAATGAAGACTTTTCTAGACAAACTAAAGCTGGGAGATTTCATCAACACCAGAACTGTCCTACAAGAAATGCTAAAGAGAGTACTTCAATCAGAAAGAAAAGGATGTTAAAGAGCAATAAGACCTCATCTGCAGGTACAAGTATCACTGGCAGTAGGAAGCACCCAGAAGAACACAAAATATTATAACACTGTAACTGTGCTCTGTAAAATACCCTTCTCTAAGGTGGAAAAACTAAAAAATAAACCAATCAAAAAAATACAGCAAATTTTCAAGACATAGACAGTATGATAAGATATAAATAGAAACAACAAAAAGTTAAGAAGTGGGGAGGCTCAATTGAGCAAAAAAAAAGGAAAACCAAAAAATAAAAAAAGACGTGATTATCTGTTGCCTATAGAAAACACACCTCACCTCTAAAGACACACATATAAAGGAAATAAAGGATGGAAAAAGATATCCCATATCAACGGAAACTGAGAAAGAGCCAAAGCAGCTATACTTATATCAGACAAAATCAATTTTGAGACAAAAACCTATAAAAGATTTTTTTAAAGTCATTATATAATAATAAAGGGGTCAGTTTAATAAGAGGATATAATCAATGCAAATATATATGCACCAAACACTGAAGCACTCAGATGTATAAAGAAAATATTATTAGAGTTAAAGAGAGAGATTGACCCTAATACAATAACAGCTGAAGACTTCCACACCCCATTTTCAGCACTGGACAGATCTTTCAGACAGAAAATCACCAGCACAAAAGGGTGACTATAGTAAAAATATAATTTAATTGTATTTTTAAAAATAACTAAAAGAGTATAATTGAATTGTCTTTCACACAAAGGATAAATGTTTGAGTGATGGACACCACATTTATTGTGATGTGATTATTACTCATTGCATGCATGTATCAAATTATCTAATATAACCTATAAATATAGACATCTACTGTCTACCCACAAAAAATAAAAATAAAACATTAATTTAAAAAGAAAGAATTGCATGGTGGGTTCTGGTCAGAAATACAGTTATAATTAAGCTTTAAACAGGCTACTCTTTCACCCACTTTCTTGTTGCTAAAAGTCACAAAGCACGAGATACCTACCATTTGGATTCCCTAGGATCTCTGACATTAGAATCATAAGGCTTTTGCTTAAGGATCATTTAAGATGTGTTTCCGACCTGAAATTCCAGCAACCAGTTTGCAGAGCCCCCCCAAAGGAATGGGATCAGAATGAGAAAGCAACTAAATTATCTCCCTGTCCCATGACTTCATCCAGCACTCTTCAGGCAGTCAACATCTCTACACTTTGACCCACTTCAAAACCCCTAAGCCTCCTAACTCCACATTCCCTGGGGAGATGAATTTGGAGTTTCCTCTCATTTCCTCCTTTGGTGGCCCTATGATTAAACCTCTTTCTGTGCTGCCACCTGATGTCTCAGCATATGGATTTGCTGTGTGGGTGGGGCAAGCAATCTATTACAGTTAGAGTGCCTTGATTTATTTTTAGTAAGTCAGTACTAACTAAAGGTTAAACAAATGAGTGGATGGATAGTGTTGCTCCATAGGTTCTGAATCTGTAACTTGGAGACAGACCATCAAAACATTTTACAACTGGAATTTTCTCTCTCACCGTAACACTTTCTTGGCTGCACTGTTTTAGAGTTTAGAAGATTATTTCTATTGATTTGGAGAATCATCCCCAGTTTCTTGAAATTTGTGTGTAGAGTAGCATGATAGGAGTGAACAGTTGAAGATACTGATGTCACACTATGTTGATTACAGAACATATCAGACTCCTTCTGAAATCAGAAAATGACTAAAAAAATACAATTAATCTAAGCACTACTTTTTTTTTTTTTTTTTTTTTGCCAGTCCATTCTAAATTTTGAAAAGTGTCTGGCAGTATCGTTGAAAAATCTGCATAAATCCTGAATACTTGTCTGCCAGATACTAGTAACTGAACGTGATCGTGAATGGTCACGATATTAAACGTCAAATATCAGGGTTAATTATGAGAAATCTGACAAAACCCTAAACTGTGTGGGGAGAGGGGAGGGAAGACACTGTCTTTTCTGACATTATAATGGTTCCAAAGCCTTTACACTGTCAATCAAAGGAGCCCCGAATGGCCTGGAATTCATTTGCCATTAGCTGCTCTGCTGTGGGAAGCAGCTACAGGACGCGCTGTTTTCAAATGGAAATATTGCTGGCATTTCAAAGATGTCATAGTTTTGGTTTGTTTTTTCCTCCCATCTTAATATATTGAAAACTACCACTATCTGCTGTTACAATGGGTCCTATCATCTAGTTTTGTTTAATGCTGTGATCATGGTAAAATAATGAAGGGTATGCTAAGGTATGGATTTCAGCTGTGACCTATAAACTCAGGCTATTAGCATATGCCGAGTGTGTCATGTGCCATACTTGCTGTCAAGGCGCCTGGGCCCAGGTCTCCCTTAATGCAAGTCATGATAATACATATGGAGTTAGTCACTCTTCCACTGTTTTTTTGCTTCTGAAAATAATCTCAGCATCGTACATCCTAGCCGTGAGACTTCTCAGGATTGTTTTGCAAAGAAAATGGCTATTTTTTGTACAGAAGTGCCAATCAGGGAGACAGCTATCAACCTTATGTAACTAACCAATGCACTCCAGAAATCAGACTTCCCTGGGATTGTTTCAGTAAACACAGGAAAGCTAGAAATTATGTCTACTTTTTAAAGCAGTTTAAAACAAGTATGAGATGTCAAGTAACGCTCCTGGGATATGCAGCCTTATGTCCAACATACATTTTTATGGCAATTAATTTATGTAATTTCAAGAGTGGATTCTTCCTCTCTGACGATCCTACAACTTCAGTCAAAAGCTTCAAAATGACCACTTTTAAAGAAGGACTGAGCAGTCATTTCCTGGACATCCTAGTGGTCTTTTGTGATAGCTGCAGGGTTGGCTTATCCGGCCACTCCTGGGAAAAAGGTGAATCCAGAGAGAATCAAGAGGGGTTTCCAAAACATTGCATGTGAATGTAATCATAATGTGGTCACCTTCGAACATGTGGAATGTCCCTAAAATAAAAAAATCACAATGCAACCAGACTACCATCTTACATATCTCAACAACCTCATGGATCCTCCAGGTTTGGTGGATCCGTGTGAATTTTGGTGACCAAAAATTCACATCTCAAACTTCTAAAGATATACCAGAGAGGAGACTGGGAGGAAGGCAGCCCTGCATTCTGGGGTGGTTGACATCCCATAAGCGACTGTGACCAAGCTGTACCTTGTTCCTGTTCCTACATCCAGGTTTCAGCAGGTGCAGGGCTCTGCAGAGAGGCAACTGCAGCTTCCTGCCTTCTCTTCAAGTTCTAGAGGAGCAGAGGCCTTGTCCCCAACCTCACCATTTGGCATTCCCATGTCTGTCCCTTCTTTCTCTGCTCTTCTGTTTCCTTGCAACATTTCATTGCAAGCACATCTCTTAGTGGAAGGAAATAAAGATTAACAGTGAGTGCATCTTCAACCCTGCCATTTAATTTATTTGCATTCTCTATATAATTGATCCTGACTGGTCCAGTTCCATAAGGAGGGATAAATACAGCTTACAAGATGAAGAGAATGTCTTGAGACACCAGATTGAAGTAATACCATAAGCAAGACTTTATTGACGATGCTTACTGCAGGGAGTGTCAAAGACACTCAATATTGGTGTCCCAATTGATCATTTGAAGACCAATCGCAGAAAACTCTGGAAACTTTTAGAGAGGGAGTTTAATCAGCAGCATTTGAGATATTATTCAGGCCTTTAACACCTGAAAGTTTGTACCATTTTTATACAAGAGCTACCCTCTTTCAACAAGGCTATTTCCTTGTGACCCAAGAAATGCATTTCTTCTACTGTAAGATTAGGTGAGTCTTTAGAGAAATAATGTTCTAACCACGGCAGTAAATCCCCAGGCCTGGCTAGCTTCTTGAGGTCTTGTCATTCATGTCTGTCAAATGAGGTTGCCTTAGGTCAGGCCTCTGTCGATATGGAAGTCCAAACTGCCCACTCAAAAACAAATGCCATAATACAAAATAAAAGCAGTTACTTCATTTTGCATAAAGCTTTTAAACTTGCAGACTGGGGAATGTGTTTTATTAGCTTATTACCCACCTGCCACTTCACACCGTGTAACACCCTTTGCTGGAGAGAGCAATTAAACTGAGAAATCTCAAAGGCTCACTTTAAGAAATGAATGTTCCAGTGCAGGGAAGTGAGGGAGATATAAATAGATGCTGCAGAGATAGATGGCCACGTGTATGTTTGCCTGTGTATCCCTGTTTCTTAATGCATAGATATGTGCATATTTGTACACACACACATTTTTAAATGAAATGATGTGAAGTTGGTCTCAAGATCAATAGGTACATTTCATTCTGTGAACTACTGAGTCAAATGCACTAATGCAATATTAGCTCTTATATGTTAAGGTTGATTTATTAGTCTCTTTATAAGCAACCGTGCTAATCTTGCACTTTATTCCAGTGCTCCATTTAATGTTAGTGAGTTTCAAAGTATAGAAGTGAACTGGCCTTTCTTTGGGAGGAATTTGTTAATGGCCAGGATACACTCACCCACCAGTTAGTCAGGGTGAAGACTAAAAAGTGACACCCTCTTTGCCCACTTAAAATCTCTCACTGGGCCAGGCACGGTGGCTCACGCTTGTAATCCCAGCACTTTGGGAGGCTGAGGTGGGCAGATCACCTGAGGTCGGGAGTTCGAGACCAGCCAGTCCAACATGGTGAATCCTGTCTCTACTAAAGATACAAAAATTATCCAGGCGTGGTGGTGCATGCCTGTAATCCCAACTACCTGGGAGGCTGAGGTAGAAGAATTGCTCGAACCCGCGAGGCGGAGGTTGCTGTGAGCCGAGATTGCACCATTGCACTCCAGCCTGGGTGACAGAGCAAAACTCTGCATCAAAAAGAAAAAAAAAAAAAGAAAAAAATCTCTCACTAACTAGAAAAGACTTTAGATATCATGGATTTCTCTGCAATTCCACCATATTTTAAGTAGAATTTTTGGAGAAAAGAAAGGAAAATAGATTTACTCTGTGCCACAGTTTAGTCTAGCTTTCCACCTATTACTTCTTGTGAGTAATGAGTGGCCCTTTTCTGTCTTCCATGGAATTCAGGAGACGATGAAGACCATGGGAAGCACCAGCTCCTCCCTCTACCTGAGCCAAAGTTCACCTTTCTCTTTCAGTCAGTTATTACCGAAGGAGTGTTGATTAAACAGCTGTAATCTCAATCCGATCCCCTTACTCCAAGGGACATTTCTAACAATAATTGCATATCCGAGAAGAACACTCTGCTCTCAGAAGTTGCATGCAATTTTTACCACAAAATGTTTTTAATCAGGAAAATGCTAAAATATAAGTGATTTTGTGTTTTTAATGTAATTTTCTTTCTCAGTTCATCTTAATAAGTCAATAGCCATCTTTCAAAACCCTGCCTGTTAAAATTGGAATTTCATTTATTTTCTAAGTGTGTCAGAGTCATTTTGTTTTGCAGGATCTGTAAACTAAAAATAAAATCCTAAGCCCCACCATCCCCCCGCCAACTGAGCAGACCCCCACTAGGCTAGGGCGACTCCAGAAAAACCTCACAACTTAGTTTCTGCCCTGATGGGATGGGAGATCAGACACACGTTGTTATTCCTCCTCCCTTGTATGGTTTTGACCCAACAACTGACCATCATTAATGTTAAAATTGAGGCCCTCAGACTGACAGAACAGACTCTTTGCAGCAATAAGGTACCAAATTATCAGCAGGACTTAAGGCCATGCCAAGCAAGGGCTAAGTCTCTTAAGCAGCCCTACCCTTAAAGGATAAATCTTGCTCTAATGGCCACAGATTTTTCTTTTTCTCTAGCAGCTAAACAAGCACTAGCCTTGGGATCAGCAAGATTAAAACAATTTGCAGCTCCACCCAACACTGACTGACTGACCCCTTGCCCCTGCTCTACCAGCCATTAACTGCAGCATTCACTGGACAAGAGACTGACTTCAATAACTTCCTCCTGATAAGAAGACCGCTGGCCGGGGACTGGTTCTGGCCCATTTACAGAGATTGTGCACTTGCGTGCCTTCATGTCCTGAAAAGACCTTTTGATGTATGGGGCCTAACTGTAACACATTTAAATGTTACATCTCTACCCCAAAGTGAACGTGACTCTTAATGTTACATGCATGTTTGTGCAACACATATGTGTGAGGACTCCCTTCATGAATATTCATAGCTCCTCCTGTTACCTGTTAAATATGTATGTTCAGCCAGCCTATTTAGCATAAAGCTTCTACCCCAACCTCTACTCCTTCCATGTGCCTGTCTAGTCGTGGCTGGAGGCTGTGCTTCCCAGTCCATGGGAGGGCCACCTTGTGGACTATAACCCTTTGCTCAAATAAAGTCTCCTCTACTTTTCTTCTTAACTTATACATTTGTTTTAAGTTAACAAATCAACACATATTGTAAACAGTTTCTTCCAACTAGAGTTTCTGAATTTTTTAATATACATTGTTTTGTTATTTTATTTCCTTAGCTGATAATAATTTTGGGGAAATTTCTCTTTGTAGTAACCATTTTAGCTATGGAAGAAATGAATAATTGAAAAATAGGTTGTGCTGCTTTTCTGACAAACCTTATGTAAAATATGTACATATATATTTGAATTAAGTGAAACTGGCTAAAGACACAGAAATTTCAGTGCCTTCTTTAGTTCTTTCATTTGTACTTAATAAGGGGTAGTTTTTAATCCATTGCTTTTGGCATGAGAGGAAGAAAAAGGAAGAGGAGGAGGATGAGTAGGAGCAGATATGTGGAGAGAAGAGGGAGGCAAATGAGTGAGAAGCAATTGAACAGTTGTCAGTAGGAAGAGCTTTGCTTTGCTTTTTGGTCACTCAGAAAGGAGTAAAAAACTAATCATGACCATTTCACTCCCATTACTTAAGTTGCTTAGAGAATCAAAAGTTCCTAGAATGAAGGCAATTTTGCCCAAATTTCTTTAGAGTAAATTTCTTTGGCTCTGGCTACAAGTATGCAGACCTACAAATGCATTAGGTTTAGTGGGAGAGACAGCTCAAATGAATATGAGTAAGGTGATTTGTGGGAATTTGGGACCCTTTCCATGGTACCAGAGACTGGAATATGTTGATAAGAGAAGCAGTGTACTAGCCTGTACTTGCTATGTCAGGTCTCCATGCAAGCACTGTGTGTACTCTTGGCCCTTTGGAATAGGAAATGCCTTCTACAAGGACACTGTGGATACTGAAGTATGAAACTACTATAGTTAAATGTCACTGCAAAGGTTAAGAAACTCCTCAGACAGAAAGGTTCGTGAAATACATTCATAATTTCCCCTTGTTCTTCTTCTCTTCCTCCTCCATGGTCTTCTTATAAACCTGAATTGCAAAAAAAAAAAAAAAAAAAAAAAGATAAAATTGGGTGGGAGAATGAACAATGTCAGTCAAAATACCTCCATTTCTCTCTGAGGAAGGGAAAGTTTGGTTTGGTTTCTGCTTTTTTTATTTCCATAGGTTTTTTCTTTTTTTTTTTTTTTTTTTTTTAATTTCCATGGGTTATTGGGGAACAGGTGGTGTTTGGATACATGAGTATGTTATTTAGTGATTATTTGTGAGATTTGGTGCATCCATCTCCCGAGCAGTATTCACTGCAGCCAATTGGTAGTATTTTATGTCTCACCCCTTCCCACCCTTTCCCCTTGAGTCCTAAAGTCCATTGTGTCATTCCTATGCCTTTGCATCCTCATAGCTTAGCTCCCACTTATGAGTGAGAACATACAATGTTTGGTTTTCTGTTCCAGTGTTACTTCACTTAGAATAATAGTCTCCAATCTCATCCAGGTTGCTGCAAATGCCATTAATTCATTCCTTTTTATGGCTTAGTAGTATTTATATATATATGTATATATATGTGTGTGTGTATATATATGTATATTTGTGTGTGTGTGTGTATCACAGTATTTTTATCCACTCATTGACTGATGGGCATTTGGGTTGGTTTCACATTTTTGCCATGGAAAATTGTGCAGCTATAAACAAGCATGTGCTAGTATTTTTTGCATAATGATTTTTTTTTTTTTTTTTTTTTTTTTTACCGCTGGGTAGATATCCAGTATTGGGATCCAATGGTAGTTGTATTTTTGGTTCCTTAAGGAATCTCCACACTGTTTTCCATAGTTGTTTTACTGGTTTACATTCCCACCAGCAGTGTAGAAGTGCTCCTTGTTCACCTCACCCATGCCAGCATCTATTATTTTTGACATTTTGATTATGGCCATTCTTATAGGAGTAAGGTGGTATCACATTGTGGTTTTGATTTGCATTTCCCTGATCACTAGTTAAGCATTTTAAATATGTTTGTTGGTCATTTGTATATCTTCTTTTGAGAATTGTCTATTCGTGTCCTTAACCCCCTTTTTGTTCAAATTGCTTTTCTTTCTTGTTAATTTGTTTGACTTTGTTGTAGATTCTGGATATTCGTCCTCTATCAGATGTATAGATTGTGAATATTTTCCCTCACTCTGTGGGTTGTCTGTTGACTCTACTGATTGTTCCTTTTGCCATGCAAAATCTCTTTAGTTTAATTATGTCCTAACTATTTATCTTTGTTTTTAATTTCATTTGCTTTTCAGTTCTTGGTCACAAAATTCTGACGTAAGCCAAAGTCTAAAAGGGTTTTCCCCATCTTGTTTTCTAGAATTAGAATTTTTATAGTTTCAGGTCTTAGATTTAAGTCTTTGTTCCATCTTGAGTTGATTTTTGTATAAGGTGAGAGATGAGGATCCAGTTTCATTCTTCTACCATGTGACTTGCCAATTATCCCAGAACCATTTGTTGAATAGGATTTCCTTTCCCCTACTTTACATTTTTGTTTGCTTTGTTGAAGATCAGTTGACTATAAATATTTGGGTTTATTTCTGGGTTCTCTATTCTGTTCCATTGGTCTATGTGCCTATTTTTATACTAGTACCATGCTGTTTTGGTGACTATTACCTTATAGCATAGTTTGAAATCAGGTAGTATGATGCCTCCAGATTTGTTATTTTTTCTTAGTCTTGCTTTGGCTATGTGGTCTCTTTTTTGGGCCGTAAGAATTTTAAGATTGCTTTTCCTAGTTTTTGAAGAATGATGGTGGTATTTTCATGGGAATTGTGTTGAATTTGTAGATTGCTTTTGGCAGTATGGTCATTTTCACAATATTGATTCTACCTGTCTATGAGCATGGGATATGTTTATGTTTTCATTTGTTTGTGTCATCTATGATTTATTTCAGCAGTGTTTTGTAGATTCTCTTGCAGAGGTCTTTTACCTCCTTGGTTACCAAACCCAAACCTAGAAGAAAGGAAATAACCAAGATCAGAGTAGGATTAAATAAAATTGAGAAAAAAAATACAAAAGATAAATGAAACAAAAAGTTGGTTCCTTGAAAAGATAAATAAAACTAATAGGCCATTATTAAGATTAACCAAGAAGAGAAAAGAGAAAATCCCAATAAGCTCAACTGGAAATGAAACAGGAGATATTGCAACTGACACCACAGAAATATAAAAGGTAATTTAAGGCTACTATGAATGCCCTTACATGCATAAACTAGAAAACCTAGAGGAGATGGATAAATATCTGGAAAGATACAACCCTCCTATCTGAAATCAGGAAGAATTAGATACACTAAACAGACCAATAATAAGCAGCAAGGTAGAAATGGTAATTAAAAAGTTACCAACCAAAAAAAAAAAAAAAAAAAGTCCCAGGATCAGAGAGATGGACAGCTGAATTCTACCAGATAATCAAAGAAGAATTGGTACCAATCCTATTGACACTATTCTACAAGACAGAGAAAAAGGAAATCCTTCATAAATCATTCTATGAAGCCAGTATCACTCTGATAGCAAAGCCAGGAAAGGGCATAACCAAAAAAGAAAACTACAGACCAATATCCCTGATTCACATAGATGCAAAAATCCTTAACAAAATACTAGCTAACTGAATCCAACAACATATCAAAAAGATAATCCACCATGATCAAGTGGGTTTCATAACAGGAATGCAGGGATGGTTTAATACATGCAAGTCAATAAATGCGATACACCACATAAGCAGAAATAAAAATAAAAATCACATTATCATCTCAATAGATGCAGAAAAGCGCATTCAACAAAATTCAGCATCCCTTTATGATTAAAACTCTCAGCAAAATTGGCAGACAAGGGACATACCTCAATGTAATAAAAGCCATCTATGACAAACCCACAGCCAACATAATACTGAACTGGGAAAAGTTGAAAGCATTCCCCCTGAGAACTGAAACAAGAGAAAGATGCCTGCTTTCCCTGCTTTTTTTTCACGTAATACTGGAGGTACAAGGTAGAGCAATCTGACAAGACAAAGAAATAAAGGGCATCCAAATTGGTAAACAGGAAGTCAAACTGTCGTTCTTTGCTGATGATATGATTGTTTACCTAGAATACCCCAAAGACTCCTCCAGAAGCTTCTTGAACTGATGAAAGAATTCAACAAAGTTTCCAGATACAAAATTAATGTACACAAATCAGTAGCTCTTCTATAAACCAACAGTGACCAAGCTGGAAATCAACTCAAGAAATGAAGCCTTTTTATAATAGCTGGTTTCTGCTTTCTTATCACTTCTTTGGCTACATATACTTCCTCTGAAAGATCTAATGAGTCCATCCTGCTGGTGTTTCCCAAGTTGAAGTCATACCCAGGGCATGATGAGCACCTACATCTTATGTGGTAGATATACAATGGACAGACACAATGAATCAGTTTACAATGCCTTGTCTAGGAATATGTTAGAGTTTAGAAAAACAAGCAAACATGAGCAAATAACCCGGGTTATTACATTTAGATATTAAGATATCTAAACTATTTATTACTATAAGTTGTCTTCTATTACAATGATGAAAATTAAGTGCTGAACTATAGTTAACATTTAGTTATGAATTTGTAAGTGAAACAACTTAGATCAATTGAAATGTCACAAATTTTATTTAGTAATAGTTATGCTCCTAAAACATAACTTGAAGGGAATCTATAGTTATTGCATTTCCATTATGTTTTCCCAATGACTTTAGTTTGTGAGGACAGTGATGACATCAATGTTTTTTCACTTAATAGATAATCAATGTTTCCTAGATTATAGAATAAATTTTAAACTCTATCCTTTTATTAAAAAAGGAAAACAAAAGCCTCCACAGATAACTTTTAATACACAAGTAGAAATGAGTGGGCCTGGCTGGTCCCATCCAGCAGAGTAACCCAGTAGAATGCTGATGATATAGAGCATGCCTGTCTGCATGACCTAGCCAAAGGAAGAGTGATGTTGAACAGGAAATAAAAAGATCTGCATACTTTCCCCCAGATATGATTTGCTAGCTGTAGGAGTCTTGTTGAATTTTACTTAGTCTATTCACTTAGGAAAAGATTTTCCCACAAGCTTTACTTAAAAATTAACAAGATAAATTTTATTATTGTTATTTTTATAGATGGAGTCTCATTATGTTGCCCAGGCTGGTCTGGAACTCCTGACCTCAAAAGACTCTCTTGCCTCGGCCTCCCAAAGTGCTGAGATTATAGGTGTGAGCTATACTGTGCCCAGTCATATCATTTTTTTTTTTAATTTGTGTATAAGCATTACCAGGTTTCAGAACAAGAATAAACTGTGGACCCAGAAGAGAGGCAAGGCTGCGTGGTGCTCAGACTGCAGGTTTCTGCAGACCTCTCTTAGGAACCCAGTGAAGGTGGTTCCAGGAAGGCTGGGATTCCCCTCTAACCACCACTGCCGGGCAGAAGTGAGGCACAGACCAGAAAGACAGAGATACCCAGGGATACCCGAAAGTGGAGCTTCCAGGCCTGGGGGAACCAGGCGGGAACCCGCCCATGATGGCTCCAGACACAACAAAGGGTATCCAAGTGCAGGGCTCTTGGCAGGCAGGCACCACTGGCCTGCTGATCACCAGCTGGCTTTAGTAAAGTACAGGCAGTGACGCTATGGGTTGTGATTCACCCTCAAAGAACTGTGCTTGCAGCTCCCAACTGATCCAGCACGGACCACAGTGCCTGTTACCAACCCGGGCAAGATAAGGATGATAGCGCCCTGCAACTTCTCACCAAGCTTATTTCCCACCTCCACCTTACTGCCTTTCCTTTAATGCTCAGGGATTTTAGTTCTGGATTATTATATTTAAAATAGTATTATTTTGATGCTAGGTAAATTTTTTCCCCAAGAATTGTAACTGTTAGTTTATTTTGTGCAACGGTGATTACCACAATCCTTGGACTTCATTCAATGAGTACCTGGATTCAGGACTCGATACCAACTGTTTTTTTCTATCACATATTTAACTTGTTCACAATGCCTGGCACAGAGTAAGTCCCCAGCTGAAAGCTCTCTCTGCTAACTGATCTTGCAGAATACTCATTTTTTTCTGACCTGTGTGTTACAAATGCATTTCCGAGTTATTTGCTGGTCATTCAGTTCTGTTTTTGTGATTGTTTTCCACAGAGGATTTTCCATGTTGACATGATTAAGTTGGCTTTTAGATTTTGTACTTTACCCAGAAGAGCCTACTCCAATCTAAAATTGTAAAATAAATAAATTCCAAACATGCTGTCTTCTAAAACCTGTATAATTTTATTAATTTTTAAACATTTTAATCACGGTCTCCTGGACTCCTTTTTTCTTTTCTTTTTTCCTCCTCCTTCTCCTCTTCCTCCTCCTGCTTTTTCTTCTTCTACTCTTTCATTTGTTGTTGTTGTTGTTGCTGCTGCTGTTCTACAGTGAGAGGGCATCTCTGAACAAGACCACTGAAGCTGAGAGCTGGAAGGGGCTGAGTGTCTTCTAGTCTCTCCCAGGTGGGAAAAGCTATGCTGATGTACAAGAGGACAGGTTGGTCACTGTGGACTTAGCTGACTCCAGGTACCACGTTCAGTGATTTTCGTCTTGAATATTAACTGCCTTGCTCCCTTGGAGATGTGGCTTCTTTCTCTCTATAGATTGTATGGATTTTATACTTCTTCCCATTTTTGTTTATGTAGACATCATCATGCAAGTCCTTACATGGGCTCTAGCTGTTAGGAAAATGAGAAGGCATTTGCATCTGGGAAAAATGAAGCCTAAATCCTAGACCATCTGGGGGCTGGCAGTCCGTCTCCTTCGCAGAGCCTGAGACTGAGTGCTGGGGAGTTACCTGGGACGTCACTCCTCCCCCACAAGTCTGTCCTTCCTAAGCTCCCAATCCAATGTTCCTAAGAGTAAGCCCGACTCTTTCTTGCCTGTGAACAGGAAGCCAGTTGTTCGGTTTCAGGTGGATTTCTGCATTTCCCTTTTGAAGAGAGGTTCCCAGTCTTCTGAGAAAGGACAGGCAGCTGAGGAATAGCACTTTTCCCAGCCCTGCCCCAGGACACAGTCTCAATAAGACAAAGGTAACTTCTGAAGCCTAACTGGATCCTACGTTTAGTGACTGCAATAAGCTAACCAGGTCTATTTCAGAACAGCAACCAACAGCAGGAATGCCAGACTCCTGGTGTGGTCTCCAGCTCTTTTCTGCATCTTTCCAAAGGCGCTCACGTTTACCTTATCTCAGCAGGCGCAGGAGGGTGTGTGTGTGTGTGTGTGTGTGTGTGTGTGTGTGTGTGTGTGTGCAGACTAAGGGAGGAGAGGCAGAGAGGAGTAGCTCTATTCTGCCCCATACATAGAAATTTAGAGAAATGGAAAGATGATGGATGAAGGATGAATACATGGATTATTACAAAACTTTTATTTGTTCTTTACCTATTTGCCAAAAGATTAAGGTGATGTATGGATTAGCATCCACAACTTAATAAAGCACAAGAGGTATCACTTGCCACAAATAAAAGGTAAACGTAAAAGCGAATATACCAAGGAGTTTGGCCATGGCTTCAATCCCCTTTCTACTGCTAGTAGGGCTTGTATTGGAGATGTTAAGCAAAAGAGATGAAATTTTTTTCATCCTAGAGTTACTCAGGTTTTCGCATTGGGTAGAGGGCTTTCTCTTACTATTTCAGAGCTGGGTTAAAAAAAAGACATTGGGATACATCATTGTCTTATTGTAACAAAAGACAGCAATGCCAAATGTTTCCTCAAAACGGTATTTTCTCCCAGAAGCAAACTCAACAAAGACTTTGTCATATGGTCTTGGTTTAATGTGACAAGATGATCAAGTAATATTTTACAAAAGATATGAAGCTATTGTTTGACCTTGATATTTTGAGATTTTTATAATAAACATGCAAAAAATAAGAGGCATAGGTGATGGGATTTTGTCTTCTGATAACTTTATACTGTAACTGGAATTTAAAAAATGAAGATAAATAGCTAACATGCCCATTAAGTCATCTGTCTAAAACATCTACTTTAATTTTCTCTACTTAACAATTTTCTCTACTTGACAGTCCCTAGATCCTAATTGACTGCTGTTCAAATTTTTATAATTAGTAAATGTTATGCACTGAATTTTATGTTCCCCCAGATTTAATCTGTTGAAGCCCTAACTTCCAGTATGGCTACATAGAGAGATAAGGCCTCCACGGAAGTAGTTAAGGTTGAATGAGGTCATAAGTAATTAAGGTTAAATGTTCTGATCTTATAAGAACAGCAGTCCCATCAGATTAGGTGAGATCCTGATAAGAAGGGACCCCAGAGAGCTCCCTCTCTCTGCACATGCACACCGAGGTGATGACACATGGAGAAGATGGCTATCTGCAAGACAAAAGGAGGGACCTCGTCAACACCCATACTCTGGTGATACATTGATCTTGGGCTTTTAGCCTCCAGAAATGTGAGAAAATAAAGTTCTGTGGTTTCAGCCACCCAATTGATGGTATTTTGTTATGGCAACTTGAGTAGCATAATGCACCAAATGAATAGATCATGATTTATAGATCTTGTTTCTCCTCCATCTTCCCCACTAGAATGTAAGATTATTATGGACAGAGATTTCTCTCTTCTTCGCCAACTGATGTATCCTCTGTGTTAAGAATGCGGCTTGCACCTGATTATACTCCACAAGTGTCTGTTAAATGAACAACAAAGCTGCAACAGAATCCTCTTCTAACTGTGCTCATTTTGCTCCTCTCTTTCTCTCACACCCTCCCTTCTAACTTGTACCCCAGACTGCCTCTGTTGCTAAAGGAAGCTGTTTCTTAAGTTTCTGCAATGCACTGATGTTCAGCATAGTTTTCAGTGCTATTTATATTAGATTACTGTTGTTAAATATGCCCCGGTCAGTACCACCGCATTTCAGCTAGAAGTGGGAATCCATTCTTAGACACGTATTTGTTATATTTTATACATTCCTTGAAAAGCCAGCAATGATGAGGTGTGTTTTGGAATTTGGCTCTGCCACTTAGTACATGCCCCACAAGTTAGGCTACTTAATGTCAGTACCATTTCTCATCTAAAAGTGAAGATGGGACCTCCTTGGCCACAGCATGCCTGAAAGGGTTAAACAATATGTCAAATGTGCAGCCTGCAGTTATGCACAAGGAGTGAGGCCACTGGAGTCACAAAATGTCACTTTCTTGTGAGCCTCACCTTCCTTTCCCATCATTTCTTTATCTTGTCTTAAGAAGTTGCCTGTTTCCAGTGTCTAAGTTGAACTTTAGTAAGTTGAGTACTTTGGGTTTAACCTGGTTGGGCAATTTATACACCAAAAACATCGCAATGGCTTGCACATGTTGCTGGAACATCCAAAGTGAATATTACCACCAGAAAATAATTTATGTATGAAAAACATTTAACAAATTATATTGGATGAAATAATAATACTTCTGCTTTACACACAGTGAACACTTTATTTGTGGTTGGCACTATGCTTGGTTCAGGGGTGCAAAATTAAGGCAAAACCAAAACCACAGCCCCACTGCAAGCGCTAAGCAAGTGACAGAGTGTGACTATTTATTCCTGCCAAATGTCAAGTGGAATTTTCAACCCCACTGTTGAAGGTGGAGCCTGAGTGGAAGTATATGGTTCATGGGGGCTGATCCTTCATGAATGGTTTGGGCCATCCCTTTGGTGATAATTGAGTTCTCACTTTGAGTTCACAAAAGATCTGGATATTGAAAAGTGTGTGGCACCTCTGCCTCACTGTTTCTTGCTCCTGCCTTTGACATGTGACCTGCCTACTCCCACTTTGCCTCCCTTCATGACTTGAAGATTCCTGAGCCAACTAAACTCTTTTCTTATCAATTACCCTTCCTCAGGTATTTCTTTATAGCAGTGCAAGAATGTCCTAAACCAGCATGAAAGTGGGTGGGAGGGTTGGAGAATGTTTTTTGACTCCATTTTGCCCTTTCTTCATCATTCATGCTGCTTCCAGCAACATTTTGCTTCTCAGAGCACAAATTCAAAAGCAAACAAACCAGTAAAGGAATAGTTTGTATTTACTATTCATTTTTTTGGTGTGTTTACTTTCAAAACAACTGTTTGTGGCTTCAGTATGAGGGAAACCATGGATGGAATTTTCCCATAGTGATCCACAGAAGGAAATGACCAGGATAACCTCTTCACCAGGTCCTGCCTCGCTGAAGGACCCTTAGCCAACCCAAGAGGGCCACATGGAGAGGAAGGGCGGTCTTCCACAGACCACTGTGAGTGGCCATGCTGAAAGCACTTGGGCGAGGAAGTCGTCTGTCAACCACTTCAGCAAGAACACTCTGGGGACAGATGACAGCCATACAAGGAACTGCTCTTCTTGACACACAAAATAAAGCAAGAGTGGCATAGAGGAGATGCTTCAGTACCTATATGCCGGCACTCAGTAGGACTGTGCAGAAGAGAGCTCAACCGTTAAGAGGTGCACCTGCAGGCAGAGGCCTGCCATGTCACAGTCAACAACAGCACCAAAGTGATGGCAAACACTTAGGGGGTAGCCAGCCACATGCTACAGTGTGCACACCCCTGAGCAGTGGGAGCCGATGGGTTTGGCCCTGGAGACGGAGACACTGGAAGAACTTTTGCCCCGTCGTGAGACCAACTCTTAGACAGCAACTGGAACTTTACAAAGCTGTGTCTAGACCTATGCTACAGACTGAAGTCTCTATCACAGTTCCCATGAGCGATGAATTGGCGGCATCTCAACAGACAGCTTTGCTTTCCTACCCTAATAATGATCTGTATGATGGTGATAATGGTCATTTCTTTAGAGAGCCCGTGTGTTTTTTTTTATTGAGGGCTTGTCAGTGTTCTTTACTTGAATTGACACTATATGGTCATCCAAGTGCTGTGATCTACCAGAATTATCTTTCTGTTGCCACAGGTCTGCAGCTATTGATTTTCCAGCTAGGTTGATGAGAGCGGTTCAATGTGCAAAATATATTTTAGTGCCTTCACAAACATGTATTATTGTTTCCTATTTGGCAATGACTTAGAAGTTCAGGGCAGGTACACAAGGTTACTCTCCTTGTAAATTTAGAGAAGACTCAAGAATTTGTGCCCAAACCCAATGGTAGTAGCTCAGTGTGGTATTCAGGGGGGTTGGGCTTCAGTGTGTCTGTGGCCGAGGTGGTGGGCATGGCTTAAAGATCTCACAAGATGTGCCAGAGTGCTTAAGACACAGTGAAGCTGAAAAGAGGTAACTGTTATGATTGATGGCCATTGGGGGATGAGAGCTACCTAGTGAAGCTTCCTTGGACATGCAGCATAACTTCTCTTTTATGAATGTGTCTCACCCACGGCTGTGGCTTCAAAACTGGACTTCCTGTAGATATACCCACCTGAAGGTGTTATGATTTTGAAGTGTGTTTTCTAAAGTCCTACTAACCACATATGTATAAATAATAACTGCAACAAGACAGCTGTTGACCCCTCTTCTTTGTCATGTTGACATTTACTATCTCATAGAAACACCATGGGAAAAGTACTCTTATTGTCCCAGTTGTTCAGATAATAAAATGAAGAGTCATCTAGGTAATTGATGGCAGATACAAAAGTAGCCTTGTGCACTTCTCTTCATCATAATCAGAGCAAAGAGGGCTGTGAAGTTAGAGGATGGGGCCAGGCATTTTCTTGGTACCTCTGAAGAAAAGTCTGCATATGGCCATGCTGAAACCAAAGCAGTGAAGAGAGAGGCTGGAATATGACTATGGCATTTCTGCATCTGGCTCTTCCAAGTTCTTGAATTTGCCCCGCTGAGGTCTTGGCAGCCCATGATGCATGAACTACTGCCTATTTGAAAATAGAGCAGTATCTAAATACAGAGAGAGTAAATCAAACGGGGGTAATTTCTGCTCCAGCCAGGAGGTAGGACAGAGCTCCTTGACTATGAGTTTGGTTCTTTGTGATATTCTGACCTATGTTAAGAGGCATAAAATAAAGTTCAAAGAGCATTCTTGACACATTCCTCATGTCTCCTTCATTATGGTTCTCTGAATTTCAACAACTTCGTATGTAGACTTCATCTTTCATTTGATGTTAAAAATACCATGAGTGAGGGTGACATCGCCCACCTCTGGTAAGAAGAATGCATGCCCGGAAGTGAAATGCAAGGGCGTGGGATACCCATGAACCAAACCGAGGTCTGTTAAAACTGAACCTTGGAGACTGAAGAGTAGTGAGGAGCAAGAAGTCTAAGATGACGAAAAGGAGATGAAAGGTGCTGGAGAAATCAGGTCATGTCTTCAACAGATTTGTACTGTGTTTAATAAAATAAGTCAAGTTTACTGTAAATAGGATGAGGAGGGCTGCTCAGTGGAACAGAAGTCCAGCGCTTTGCCCTGAGCTCTGCACAAGCAAGAAACCTGCTGTCAGAGAGACACTGAGCATGGAACCGAAGAATGCACCCCTGGTGGCCTCCGCAGGCTCCTCAGATGGTTATGGGCTTGCTTCTAGACAGCGTGGCTCTGCTGGTAGAGATTTGGAATCACTCAGGGGCACAGTGGAATGTTTCTGTGCAAACTGTGAGTGGGTTGAGTGTGGACAACCCTTTGCAGCAAGGCCCATGCCTCGCATTTGACACACCAGCGCAGTTACTGATGAGAAAAAATGGTTTTGACAAGTTCAAGATCCTTCCAAACCAGTCTCCTCCCCAGGCCTGAGGCATGTGGTATGAGAAGGGGGACGCAGACACTGACAGGGCCAAGATAACATAAAGCAGTTCCCTTCCTGGACCATCAATCTCCATAAGAAGCTGGGAGAGTGGACACGTTCACTGCGCTTCGTCATTGTACTGTTTCTCTCTTTCTTTCTTTTTAATCCCCTGTTAGTTGTATGATTAAGGTACTTTCACCTCACCTTAGGACCTCTCAGCAACCAGTATGTTGCCTTAAAATGAATTCAGCTTCAAAACATTTGACCTATGAATGTCCTCATCGTTTAACCTGTTTTACAAAGACCATCCTAATTCAATCATGCATTACCCTGGGCCGCCTTCTAGGAAACGCTCATGGTACACATAGGAGGAGAAAGACAAAAGTCTGATGACACCAGATACAATCTTTCTTAAATATTTATTATTGACCTTCATTTCATAGTAAAGAATAAATTGCTGTTAATTATGTAAGTGGAAAGGAGAAACTAGTCTACATCCATACATAAATAAGGGCTGAGTGCACTAAAATATCTGTTATGTTGATGTATGTTTCATAGTTCACTCTGCCTTCTACAAGACAATGTTTAAAAACACTAAGCATGCCAACAGGCATACAGCAGGCACTTAGCAAACCTATTGTTGATTTTGAATAATTAATGATGCTTAATAGTGAATTTCTTTTGGATTACTTTCATAGCAAACAAAAATGCATTTTAATTGTGGTATCTTGCTGCTAAAAATAAGATATAAATTCCCATCAATAGGCAATCATTTCTTCGATCGTCTGTAGAGAAAACATCTTATTAATTGCTGCATTCAAGCTCAATATCATTTACCAGTGGCCAGATATACCCAGTCATTTCAACACTAAGGAAACAAATAAGTCACCTCTGTATAAACGTTCACTCATAGATTTTCTAAACTCCTTTCTTGTTTTCTATCTGTTAAAGTTTTCTTCAGCAGAAATGTTTTTCTCTACAAATCATCTTGTTAGAGGATGACTGGCCCCTCCACGCAGCGAGAACCAGCAGGGAAGCCAGGTGTTCAAGGGACCCTGATGGATGAGAAGAGCTGTTATCCTTCTCAGCAGCCCCAGGAGAAAAATGGATGACTTGGCTTTCTAGAGGCTTGAAGGATAAGGAAACCTGTGAGCTCTACGGGAACATAGGATTTTGAGAGATCAACCCCAATTAGGGAGGTGACTTAAGCCAACCAGCAATAATAAGCAACAAATTGTGAAAAATAAAATAATATCACAAAGTCATTGGAAAACAAGGAAGACATTTTTCCCTTTATGATTTAAGTATTCGAAAGCTGAGAGATCCATTAGAGAAGATCGCAAAGAGTCGATCTAAGCCACCATATTTTCTTGAGTTATGTTATGTAATCACTGTGAATATTGATGATCTGCATTTCCATTTGATTTTCAGCATTCACTTTTCTGTGATTTTTTTCTCTGATCATCTGAGCCAGCAAAATGAAAACAGACAGCAATAGGCTTAAGTTATATTTTCCTCACACATATCACATGGAGATCCCTGTGATAATGTGAAGGGGAGATTGAAAATTGATTGAAAAAATATTAAGAAAAATACCACATCTGCACAAAACCCTTTAAAAAGCCAAACATTTCCCCAAGACCCTATAATTGAAAAATAAAGAAAGTCATCTGTCATGATGGTTTTAAAGATGAAATACTTGCGACCTCATTCCTGCCTTTGTCGGCAGAAGTGTGTTCCTCCAACGGAAGCCCGGGAGACCAATAAACAACCACCTTAGCTTCCTAAAGTGTAGCTTCTAGTTTATGAAAGCTCATTTTGTCTTCATCAACTTCAACATGTGCGTCTTTTAAAAAGATCAAAACACAAGTACTGTCCGTAGCTGGAATTCTTGACTGGCTTAAAAATCTAAACTGAAGGGGCAATGCCGTCTGGGTTTTATTAAAGTCCAGGATACACACATTCCTCCTGTCCTGGGAATTGGTCAAAAAAGACAAGTGACAGGCAAAGAGAGAGCTCTCACCTCATTTATAATGGAGAAATACTTGATGGTAGAGCCGTGTTTCAAAATGTACCAGTTCGAACTTGCACCTGACGAAGACCGGGCTTACAGTGGGGTGAAGCGCACGAGCGTGCCAGCGTCAGCACTGACCCAAGCCAGGGTCGTGTGTTCGACATTGTGGCAAATTGGATACACAGGGTGTGTATTCATTTTTATCTGGCCATGAAGTTTTGGTTTATAGGCATGTCAGGGAGCAGTAATCTGATGACCCCTCAGTGTTTTGGAGCCTTTAACCAGGGTCTTAACTCTGATGAGATTTTTGGATGTCAGCAAAGGGGAGACAGAGCTAAAGTGAAAAAATTCCACTGTGTAAAAATGGTATTTTCTAAAAATCATCTCTGAAGGCAAAAGACTCATCTCCAATGACTGGATTTGTCATGCGAGTGTAGACTCGGCTAAAGAGAACACCAGCAGAAAATGTAGATGAAAAATTGGCCTCATTGATTGCTTTTGCAGTTACCTAATCAAAATTACTAGAGTCAATTTTCTTAAAACACACTGTGTGAAGTTGATCACCTCTCTTCTATTTTGAAAATGTTCACGAACTCAAAAACTGGATTTGGTCTGACAGGACCTAAGGTTGCCTGAGAAACAACGCTGCATATATTTCTCCTTCCCCAGCTGCTAGGTGAAACCTTGATAACAAACGATAATGGTTGTGGGGTAATGGATCACCTCCAGGGCCCCCAGGCCCTGCCAGCATAACGCCTGCGTTCACTCTGTTTGCAACACTTCCTCTCTCCCTTCTCTACCTGTTGTTTATTCCACCTGATATATCTTCCTAGATTAGCATCATGAACACCCGGTCAATTTCGAGGAGGCTTGTGGAGGAGAGAAGGATCCCAGTGATGTTCAGCTGGCTGTTTTGGCAGCACACAGTTTGGGTTCTAAAATGCAGAGGCTGACGTGTTCTTCATTCCCTCACGTTCTTCCATAAGACTGGCCATTGTGCAACTTTTATTCTACTTCGTAGCTGCACCCTGCATTGTTCTGGTACTCTGGTTGTTACTTGCAGAAGTGAAAATGAATATGGCCAGACCAAAATACAACCCCACTCCCAGAAGACACACATAATCCATGTGGTGGGGCTCAGCTGCAGCACCACTGCAAATGAAGGGCAGTGCACGTAGACTCCATGACCTGGACGTGATGCATATTGGAATATACAAGCATGCAAGCACATAGCTTCTCTATTTGTTTGAGTAATCATACTCTATGTTTGTTCATTTTCAGTTAATAAAAATTCACATTGTTAAATTGTATTCATAAGTAAGTCTCATTTGATGCATCTCTCAGGAAAACCCAGTTAAGGTTTTAAACTCAGATTTTCCAATTTTTAAAAAAAATTTAATGCTGATTAAGCATAGGTGTAATACCACATGAATGCAAAAATGCACCATCTTTCCCTTTTGTCTCCCATTTTCCTTCCTCCTGACTTCCATATGTAGCAATCAATGTCACCTATTATCAAACTAATGTATCTTTATCAGTCACCTATATTATGTAGCAAGTCATCATAAACTTCACTATCTCACTGTTTCTGCAGGTCTAGGGATGGCTTTGCCAGGTTGTCTGCTAAGGTCTCACAACACTGACATCCAAGTGCTGGCTGGACCATGTCCTTATCTGGAGACTTAATGGGGGTAGGACCCACTTCCAAGCCCCACAGGTTACTGGCAGGACTCATTTTCTTTTTATTGCAGAATTCATGGCACCTTGACTCTTCAAAGCCAGCAAAGGAGACAGTCTCGGCTGCTTTAAATTTCTTTCTTCTAAACCTGCTTTTAAAGGACTAACCAGAAGAGGCCAGGTACACCTAGGTGAATATAGTTTGATGAACTTGAAGTCAATGCATTGGAGATCTGTTTTAATCTCTTGGAGTTGCTGTAACAAAACACCTTCGACTAGGTAATTTCCAAAGAAGACACATTTGTTTCTCACAGTTCTGGAGCCTGGGAGGTCCAAGACCAAGGCACTGGCAGGTTTAGTGTCTGGTGAGGGCCTCCTCACTGATGGTGCTGTCTAAGTGCCTGCACAGGGCACAAAAGATCAAAGGCCCCGGCAGCTCATTCAAGCTTCCTTTCTAAGAGCGTTCGTTAGTTAATCCCATTCACCAGGCAGAGCCCTGGTGACTCAATCACGTCTCTAAAGACGCCACCACTAGAATACCACCATGACGGGGATTGAGTTTCCACACGGATTTTGCAGGGTTTCAAATGTTCAAACCACAGTAGGACCTTGATTATATCTGCAAAATCCTCCACTTTTGCCATATAATGTAACAAAATCACAGCAGTGACTAGCCGGGCATCTTCGCCATATTGGATTTGTTAGAAGCAAGTTGCAGAACCCATGCTCGTGCAGAGGAAGAAATTGCAAACTATCCTAGAGGCTGCTTGCCAAACATCCTTCTGTATTTTACATGCACTTATAAAATCAAAATTTATATGTCTTAATGTATAGGTCCTCACAGTGACAGTGCCCTAACAATTGTCATTGCTGTCCACAGAACACAAAGCTTTATCCTGAAACCCACAACAAGCCTTTGCCTAAAGACTGTGGAGCCCAGTGCAGTAGACCTGAAGGAGGACAACTGACAGGAATCAGGGGCTGGACATCCAAGCTCCACTGATATTTGGTTGTGACCACTGTGAGGTTCATTCCTCTGTCTTATAATACCTGGCAGGACTGAGTCCTGGGTTTTAGAGGTAACATCTTTAACAATACACCTTGTCTCAGCTGTTCCCTTCCCTGTCTCATTTCCACAGTCCTCTCCTGGGCCTTCCTGTGGTCACTTCCCAAATTAAGCACCTGCCCTTGGGTTCCTGACTCAGCTCTGGACCTGGGGAGCCCACATAACACAAGTGTTGTTACCTTTACAAACAGGGTCTTGGGAAGCGCACCCTCGGTATGGGTGTAGAAACTAGAGCTACTCTAACAATGTACCACGGAGGGGCAGCTTAACAGAAATTTATCATCTCACAGGTCTGGAGGCTGGAAGTTGGAGGTCAAGGTGTCTGCAGGGTTGGTTCCTTCTGAGGCTGTGAGATAGATTCTGTTCCATGTCTTTCCCCCAGCTTCTGGTGTTTTGCTGACAATCTTTGGTGATTTTTAGCTTGTAGAAGCATCACTGCAATCTCTGCCTTCATTCTGACATCACATTCTGTGTGTGTGTGTGTGTGTGTGTGTGTGTGTGTGTGTAAGTGCATGTCCAAATGTCCCCCTTTTAAAAGGACAAAGAAGCATCTTTAATAAAGCTTGTGCATAGAACAAATGATTTATTAAAGAAGCTTCTTTGTCCTTATAAAAAGTCACAGTGTTCAATAGCACAATAAGGCAACTACAGTTAAATAATTTATTATATATTTTCAAAAAGCTAGAAGAGAGGATTTTGAATGTTCTCTTCACAATGAAATAATGAATATTTAAGGCAGTGGATATCCTAATTGCCCTGATTTGATCTTTACACATTGTGTGCTTGTATCAAAAATCTCATGGGCACCCAGAGTTACTGTAACTTTACTGTATTTGTTTATTAGTTATAAAAATGTTGGATAAAATCTTTAGGGTTTTCTACATATAAAATTATGTCATCAGCAAAAAGTGACAATTTCATTAATTTGTTTATTCTTTGGATGACTTTTATTTATTTCTTTTGCCTAATTGGCAAAAGACTCTGGCAAAGACTTCCAGTATTACGTTAAATAGAGGTGGTAGATTTTGTTTGAGATCTTAGAGAAAAAAGTTGCGATGTTTTACCATCGAATCTAATGTTCTCTGTGAGGTTATCACTTTTCACACATACCTTTTATCACATACCTTTATCATGTTGAGATACATTCTTTCTATACTTAATTCATTGAGTGTTTTTATAACGAAATGATGTTGAATTTTATCTAATTCTTTTTCTGTACCTAATGAGATTATCGTAATTTTTGTCTTAAATCCTCTTAATGATTTGCATAATTTGAACCATCCTTGCATCTCAGGAGTAAATTCCACTGAATCACCACTAATGAGCCTTTTGCTGTGTTATTGAACTTGGCTTGCTGGTATTTTGTTGAAGACTTTTACATCTATGTTAATAAAGGATATTAACCTACAGCTTTTCTTTCCTTGTGTTGTCTTTTACTGTTTTCATGTCAGCGTAATGTGGGCCTCATACAAATGTTTGGAAGTATCGCCTCCTTTGTGACTTTTTGGAAGCTTCTGATGGATTGGAGTTAGTTCTTTAAATATCTGATACAATTCAACATAAGGCCATCAAAGCCTGGACTTTTTTGTTTGTTTGTTTGTTTGTTTGTTTGTTTGTTTGTTTTAGATGGAGTCTCCCTCTGTTGCCCAGGATGGAGTGCAATGGTGTGATCTCACTCACTGCAAACTCCGCCTCCCAAGTTCAAGTGATTCTCCTGCCTCAGCCTCCCGAGTAGCTGGGACTATTCCCAGCCACCATTCCCAGTTAATTTTTGTATTTATAGTAGACACGGTGTTTCACCATGTTAACTGGAATGGTCTCATCTCCTGACCTCGTGATCTGCCTGCCTTAGCCTCCCAAAGTGCTGAGATTATATGCATGAGCCACCTTGAAAGCCTGGGCTTTCTTTTAGATGGAATACTTATTATTGATTTAATCTCCTTACTAGCTATTGGTCTCTTCAGATTTTTTATTTTTAGTTATTCACTCTTGATAGGTTATATGTTTCTAGGAATCTATTCATTTGTTCTAGGTTATCCAATTTTTTGACATATACATAACTGCTCCTAATGGTCTTATGATTTTTTGTAGTTCACTGGTATCAGTCATAATGTCTCTTCTTTCATTTTTTAAATTTTATTTGAGTCTTCTCCCTTTTTTTCTTAGTCTAGCTAAAGGTTTGTCAATGTTGCTTATCTTTTAAAAAACAATTTTTGGTCTTATTGATCTTTTCCATCATTTTCTTCTAGCCTTTATTTCACTTATTTTTACTTGGATCTTTATTATTTCTTTCCTTCTGCTGACACTGGGCTTAGTTTGTTCTTCGTTTCTCATTTCTTTGAAGTCTTGTTTATTTGAGATATTTCTTTTATTATATAGTTGTTTATTGGTATAAATGTTCCTCTTAAAACAGTTTTGCTACATCTCATAAGTTTTGGTATGTGTGTTTTCATTTACATTTGTCTCATGATATTTTTACATTTTCTTTTTAATCTCTTTTGACTTATTGATTGTGCAGGCACAAGTTGTTTAATTTCTATGTACGTGTTAATTTTCTGAATTTTTCTGTTATTGATTTCTTGCTTCACAACATTGTTGTCAGAAAAGATCATTGATATGATTTCAATCTTCTTAAATCTGCTAAGACTGGTTTTGTGGCTTAACACATGATCTATCCTAGAAACTGTACTTGGTGTGTGCTTATTAAGTTATCATATTTCGTTATTGTTGGATAGAATATTCTATGTGTGTCTCTTAAGTCAATTTGGCCTAAAGTGTTGTTCAAGTTCAGTGTTTCCTTGTTAGTTTTCTGTCTGGATGATCTATTTATTAGAGAGAGTGTGCCGTTGAAGTCTCCTACTGTTATATTGCTTTCTACCTTCAGACCCCTTCATATTTGCTTTGTATATCCCATGTAGGGTGCATATTGATTTATAATTATAAGAGCCTCTTGATAAATTGTCACCATGATCTTTATATAATTTCCTTCTTTACCTCTTTTTATGGTTTTTGACTTTAAGCCTCTTTTATCTGGTATAAATATAGCCACACTTACACTCTTTCAATTTCTATTTCTGTGAAATCATTTTTCATCTCCTCACTTTTAGCCTCTGTGTATCCTGAAAAGCAAAGTGAGTATCTTGTAAGGAGTATATAGCTGGGTCTTTTTCTTCCATTCTGTTACTATATGTCTTTTTATTGGATAATTGAATCCATTTGCATTTAAGATAATTATTAATAGGTCAGAAATTTCTATTGTCATTTTTTGTACATATTTTGTCTTTCTCCCACTCTTGCTGTTTTTCATTGGGTTTGATGATTTTCTATAGTGGTATGTTTCCGTGCTTTCTATTATATTTGTATGTGTATGTGTGTCTGTGTGTGTGTGCACATATGCATGCGTCTACTATACATTTTTGCTTTGTGGTTATCATAAGGTTACATAGAACATATTACAACGGTCAATTTCAAGCTGATAATTGTGTTTGCATACAATTCTATACTTTTATTTCACCCTTATTTTACTTTTTTTTTTTTCTTGAGACAGAGTCTCGCTCTCTCTTCCAGTGCAGTGGACAGATTTCAGCTTACTGCAACCTCCACCTCCCAGGTTCAAGCGATTCTCCTGCCTCAGCCTGTTGAGTAACTGGGATTACAGGCATGCACCACCATGCCCAGCTAACTTTCTGTATTTTTAGTAGAGATAGGGTTTCACCATACTGCCCAGGTTGGTCTCAAACTCCTGACCTCAGGTGATCCGCCCGCCTCAGCCTCCCAAAATGCTGGGATTACAAGAGTGAGCCACTGCACCTGGCCCTTATTTAACTCTTTGATACCAGAATTTACATCCCTTTCTAGTATGTATTTCCTGATTATTTCAGCTATAGGTATTGTTAGTAGTTCTGTAATTTAACCCTTGTACTAGAACTAAAATTGCTTTATACACCACTATTGCAGTCCTAGAGTTTTCTGAATATGGCTCTATATTACCTATATCATGAAGTTTTGTGCTTTTGTAGCTTTTAGGATATTAATTAGTGGCTTTGTTTTTCAGTTTAAGAAAACTCCCTTTCAGCAGTTTCTGTAAGGCAAATCTAATGGTTATAAACTTCCTTACCTTGTTTGTCTGCCAAAGTTTCTATTTCTCTCTCATTTTGGAAATACAGCATTGCAGGATGAAGTATTCTTGGTTGGTCTTTTTTTTTTTTTTTTTTTTTTTTTATCACTTTGTATATATCACCCCTCTCCCTCCTGGCCTGCAGGGTTTCTGTTGAGAAATCACCTGATAGTCATATGGAGACTCCTTTATATGTGATATGTTCCTTATCTCTTACGACTCTCAGAATTTTTTTCTTTGTCGTTGATTTTGAATAGGTTCCAGTGAACTCTTCTTTGAGTTAAATTTTACTGGAGATCTCTGCACTTCCTGTACCTGGATGTTGGCATCTTTCCTCAGATTAGGAAGATTTTCAACCATTATCATTTTAAATATACTTTCTGACTCTTTTCCACTACCTTCTTCTTAAATTTCTATCATGTGCCCGTTAGTTCTCTTGATGGTGTCCCATAATTCTCATAGGCTTTCTTCATGCTTTTTATTTGTCTACTTTTTGTTCTTCTGATTGGATAATGTTAAAGGCCCTGTCCTCTAGCCAACTGAATTCTTCTTTAGCTTTATGAAGCTGGCTGTTGAAGCTTTCTTTTGCAATTTTCAGTTCAGTCATTGTATTCATCATTCCTAGGACTTTTATTGTTTATTGTTTCTATTCATTCATTAAAGTTTTTATTTTGTTTATGCATTGTTTTCCAAATTTCCTTTAGTTTTATTATTTTGTGTTCATTGTTGGAGCTTAGTTACTTTCTTCTGGAAGTATCATGATTCTGAGTCTTTATAATCCTTTTATCTTTGTGCTAGTTTCTGCCCATTTGAGAAGACAGCCACATTTTCCAACTTTTATAGGTGTTCTTCATCAGGGATAAGCCTTCATTACTTGGTTTAGCTGGTAATAACTCTGGACAGAGGCCAAAGCAGGAGGATTGCTTAAGCTCAGAAGTTCAAGACCAGCCTGTGCAAGATGGTGAAATCCCGTCTCTACAAAAAATTAGCTGGCTGTGGTGGTGCAAGCCTATAGTCCCAGATACTCAGGAGGCTGTGGTGGGATGATAGCTTGGGCCCAGGTGGTGGAGGTTGCAGTGAGCCAACATGACACCATTGCATTCCAGCCTGGGTGACAGAGCCAGACCCTGTCTTAAAGATAAACAAATAAATATAAATATAAATAAAAATAACCTGGACAATGAGCTTGTTTTCAGGTTCTCTACATGGCTGGGCTGCTGCTTTGCTCTGAGTTAGGGATGGGACAGCTGGCTTGGCTCTGCTACCTGGCAAGGCCACTGGCTGAGCTCTGGAATCAGGCTGTGCTGCTGGATGGTCACTGCAATTGCCCCAGATTGAGTTGGGTCACAGGGTATATTCTCTGCCTAGGAGGTACCACTACTTAAGGTTAGCAGCTGAACAAAGTTGGAGGCAGGGCCTCAGGTTAGGTTGAGCTGCTGATTAGAAAGGATGGAATTAGCTGCTATGCTCAGTAGAAAAGCACAGTTGGGCTTTTCCTTCCTTCCTGGGTGAAACATTGGGTGGGCTTTGAAGTTGCATGGTGTGCTGTACATTTCCCAGTTATAGAGCATCTTGTCCTACTTCTTTGCTAAAGCTTCCTGTGGCAGTTGTCTCTCTCCCTGGGTGGGCCCACGGGTAAGGAACAAAGCTGGTCCTGGAAACCAGCCATCTAGGGGTTCAAGCCAGGTAGCCCCTGTCTCCATTTCTGGGAGTGACCAGCTCCCCTTTGCTGTGAGTTGTGTTGTTAGCTTGTACCTCTTATTGGGCACCACTGGTGGCAGGTATAGAGAGCTACTAGCAAGATTTGCATGCTGGTCGCTGTGGGCTCTGCCTCCTTGCTTTCTTTCCTCCTGACCCAAGTGATCCATCTGCCATTTTCTCCTATGTTCCCCTTAAGGAGAGACAAGGTGGGCTTCCTGGGAAGTGCCTTAGAATGCTGGGGAAGCTAGAGGTCCTTCTCCAGGTCTGTTTTCTCTCTACAGAAACCATTGTTTCTGGGGAGTCCTCTGCATGAGGCACTGTGCTGACTTGGGGGAGGGAGATAAGTGACTCAATGAAAGTGAGACTCTATTTCTCTTACCTTTTCCATGCAGATTTTTTACATTCTATAGACCATAAACTTATTCCCAAGTTTAAGTATTTTAACTAAGGTGTTTTTGTCTGTGGATAGTTGTTAGTTAAACTTTCTGTGGGGGGAAGTGAGGCCTGGCATGTCTTCTTCCGCCATCCTCCTGATGTCCTTCTTAGAAACAAACTTGTTTAAACCATATGATTTATCTGTTCAATGTTTACTTTTTAATATAAGTAGATTAATTCATGGACATGTATGTGTAACTGTCTATTAATCAACATGTATGTATCAACCCTCTATCTAGCTGTCGGTCTCTCCACATATCTATTATCTATCCATCACTTATTCGTAAAACAATTGTTGTTAGACATTGGATACCAAGCAGCAGAGGACTGTAACTCCTGAGATACGGGAAAAAACAAGGTGGGTCTTTATTTTAGAGGGCACTTTTCACGTAGTGATGTAAAATGAAAACATAAGCAGGATACAGTAGTTTCACTGAGCTGAGGTGAGAAAAATTAGAATCCAAGAAGACTGAGGTATTTGAAATTTGCACATCAAATCAGTAAAAAAAAAAAAAAAAAAAAAAAAAAAGGGGGGAGCAACATAGAGACAGAGCCTCAGAACTCCACATGGGGTCCCCTTGAATATTCAACTGAATGTCAGCCTACAACCTGTGTGTCAGGTCAGATAGAGGCTGGACAATCAACAGCTACTGGGTAATTTGAAGGTTAACCACACAAAACTATGAACCGGACTCTGCGACACTGAGCTCCAAATAGTCAACCTGGAAAGTCCTGGTCCGAGGCTGCTGGGTGAGGTGTTTGTGTAATTTTTCTGGAGGACACCAAATTTTATTTTACAGGAGCTATATAATGGTGCCTTTCAACTAGCGATAAGGGAAAATGTTCCTGTTTCCAGAGAGCCTCAGCACCAGAGTTTGTTGTCAAACTTTTGGGCGTTTGCCAATCTGATAGTGAGAAGAGATATCCCCTGTAGTTTTGATTTATGTTTCTCTAATTATGAGCGAAATTAATGTCTTTTCATATGATTAAGCGCTACCTGCATTTTTTTTTTTTTACTATGATCTGTCTATTCATATGTCTAGCTTATTTTGTCACTGGAATTTTTTCTATACTTTTAGAAGTTCTTTAGGTATTAGGGGTATTAACTTCTTGTCATGATATGAGTTGCAAATTTTTTCTAGTTTATTATTTCTTTTTTAGCATACATACATATATAATGTTTCTGCAAATCTTTTATTATATACCATTCATATAGTTTTATTTTTATTGTAAATATCTAAATGTTGAATTTAGAATGTATTCTGATATAGGATGAGATAAATGGATTCGACTTTACCTTTTCATCTGATTGCCTATCTCATTATTCTAACATCACTTATTTAAAAGTCCACTTGTTCCCGTTGATGTAAAATGCCATCTTTATCATATATTAAGTATCTGCTTTCAATTGTGTCTATTTCTGGATATTCTGTTCTGTTTCATTGGTGTGTTTATCTAGCCATGAGCAATAATCACTCCGTTTTCATTAATATGCTAAACTGCAGTCATGCATTACTTAACGACAGGGCTGCATTCTAAGAAATGTGTTATTAGGCTTTTTTATTTTCTGTGAAAACATCGTAGAGCACATTACAGAAACCTAGATGGTCTAGCCTACCACAAACCTAGGATATACGGTCTAACCTATCACTCCTGGGCTACAAAGCTGTGCAGCATGTGACTGTACTGAATGCTCTAGGCAGTTTTGACATGACAGTGAATATTTGTGTGTCTAGACATATTAAACATTAAAAATGCAGTAAAAACACAGTACGATAATCTTATGGGACCACTGTTGTGTATGCAGTCCATCATTGACCAAAACATTGTTATGCAGTGCATGACTATATTTTAATACTACTGCCCTTCTACTATTAAACTTCAAATCACACTGAACTTGTAAATTAACTTGTGGAGAACTAACATTTGTGACATGGAGACATCCCGTTCAGGAATATGGTGTGATTTTAGATTAAGTCACGTTTCCTTTTTCTGTTTTTTAGTATAGTGTTTTACTGTCAACTTTTAACATAGAAGACAAAATGATCACTTTAAATATAAATGAGATCATGTATTGTCTCTGCTCAAAACCTTCAAATGATGCTTCATCTCACTCAGAACTCTGGACCCTCCCAGGGGGCTACAAGTCCCTGTAGAATCCACTAGGTCTCTCTGCGACCTCTCTGCCTCTTTCCCTGACCCCCTTCTCCCTCTGTTCCTGGATGGCTTCCACGGTCTCACTTCAGAGCCTGATGCTTTTGCTTCCATCTGCTCAGCATCATCCTCCCCCAGCTACTTATCCACCCCCATAAACCTTTGCTAAATGCTGTCTTTATGGTGAGGATTTCCTTGGTGATCTGCTTAAATGAAAGGCACCTCTAGCCCAGCAGCTCTGTCCTCCTCCCATGCCTTTTTATTTTCTGTCACTCTCATCACCTGATAATTACATTTTATAATTTTCCTATTTGTCTATATCCAGTCCCTCCCCACTAGCGTGAAAACTTAATGAGCTAATGATTTATGTTGAGTTGAATTTGTTCTCACTGATGATTTCCCAAACCTCAGAACGTTTTTTGACACACAGAAGAGGCTCAACAAATGCTTCTCAAACAATGACATGAATGATTAGCCCTAAAACAACTACTTTTTATGCCATAAATCTCTTTCTGAAAATCTTTTAAAAACCCAAAGTAAGCTAGTGAAGTGACCTGACCAAACAGGCATGATTCACTGACTTGCAGGAGACAGGGTTGCCCTTGTAAGTGACTTCTGTTTTCTCTCTTATCCTCATTCACCCTTTCCTCTCCCTGTCCTGGGTACAGATATTTATTGCAGGTTTAGAGATTAGCATTTCCAAGTCGTTACATGGAAAATTCCCTGCCCTTTTGTCCTGGGCCAGTTTGTCACTGCAAAGTGTCACAGTTTAATCTGATAAAGGCAATGGATTCCGCAAATAAATCTAGATCAGTCATAATAATCAAACCTTAAAGGTGAATTAAAACTGTTTAACCACAAGGAAAGGCAGCTTCAGTCTGAGTGAAGTTTTATTTCCTTTGTGCACCTCTTCTCCAAACACATGCACACATATGCACATATGCACATAGCCACACATGTGCACACACATGCACACACACACAGGCACAAATATGCACATAAACATGCACTCATATACACACATGCACACACACACCATCCTACACATGAACACACGGGCACACAGGCACACATGCACACCTTCACAAGGCACACACAAGCACACAAACATGCACACCCACACACCATTCCACACATTCAGAGACACACACATATATGAACATATGTGCACAAATGCAGACATGCACATATGCACAAGGCACACACAAGCACACACATATGTGCACATGTGCATATACATATGTACACCTGCACACCTGCACACAGTCCCACACATGCAGACACATGCATGCACACCTGCACACCTCTACAAGGCACACACAAGCACACACAGCACATGCATGTGCATGCGCACACACAGACACACATGCACACAGACATGCATACACATACATGGACACATGTATGCACAGGCACACATGCACAGGGGTACACCTGTGCACACACAGGCACACTCAGAGAAAACATGATGAACTGACTGATTTGGTTGCCAAATCAGAGAAATTGCATTGTAGTTCTGAGAAGGCGTAGAGAGAAATCTCATAACTGCTGGGCATCAGGGACCTTCCACATATAGTGTGAGGTGTATAAGCCCAGGCAGCTGCTAGGAACATGGATGAGGGAGGGAGACAGGAGAGGAGGAAAGGAGCATGATGACGTCAGAGCGTCGGCTCTGTTTGCCTGTTTGGGGACTAGGGTTGGGGGATGTGTGCTGCTGGAGCTCAGCTGACAAGGCTCAGGGAACATTGCAGGGCAGAGCTTTGACTTGTCTTGCTTCCCTCATGGCAGGAAATATTATGTCCGATTTGAAAGTTAAACATTCACTCGATCCCGGAGCCACATGACGCCCAGACAACAGGCACCTAATATATAGTCACATATGAATGAATACAGGAGAAATCTAGAATTAAATAATCAATATTAATGCATTACAATACAATGCAATATAGTACAACACAGGTGAACACTGCAAATAACAAACAAGGGCGCCTCCTGGTTGTAGTGCTCCTCTGACACACAGCAGCGCTCTCCCTGGCAGGACTCCATGCCCGCCTTCCTGCTGAGAGGGGTCTTGGGGGCTGTCCTGGGAAGCCCTGGACACAGGCAGTTATGGGCTCTTTTCCTGAAAGTCTTTGGCCCACAGCACTGTGGGATTTTCATTTATTTTCTATCCCTCCTCCAGGACCCCCAAAAGCTCTGGTGACTTCTTAGGGGCTAAATTAAACTTAGCAATGTGTGTTCAACATGAACTTCTTACTATGTGGAAAAAAATCAGCAATGATTTTACTTTTACCTACAGTCAAATTAAGTTGCTTTGTCAATCTAGGCAGGAAAACAAAATCCTGAAAATATAATTTGTATCTTATTTGAAGAACTTACCCCAATATAAGCACTTATTTAGAATTGGAAACATTTGGGCTTGATTTCAGTCTGTGCTGTTAAAATAATAGTTTCAGAATACCAGGAGCCTGTCAGTTTATAGGTACCATGAGCTAAATAGAAAATCAGGAAACAAAGTATGCTCAGGCAATAAAAAACTGCTGATTTATACATCGCTAATTTGCCTAGAGATTATGAAAAACTGATACAAAATGAAACTGATCGGTTTATAGTTATGTGGGGTTTTTTTGGTATGGCAATTCAAAATAAATAAGACATATGTAGAATGGTTGAAGTTAGTTCACGTAAACTTCGTGGGTTAAATGATCACGCTGATTTACTTCAAAGATCCAGACTGTCTTCATCGCAAAACAACAGAGAGAAAAATTCACATTGGAAACCATATACTTTCCTCATCATAAATTTTTATTATGGAGTATAAAAGACTACAAAGTCCAATATGCTTGACCTCTCAATAATCTGTTTCCCCAGCAACTAACGTTTCCCATGAATTATCTGAGAAGAGGGCTCCCTCGTTCACAGAATATCACTCCTCTGCTCTGCCTTTATCCAACGGTATATCTGATTCCTTCAGCGTGGGAAGAAATACGGATGTGATAGACTAGTTTCAGCTCTCTCTTTGATCCCCTTTGAAAGAGGATTTTATAAATTGCCTTGTGTAGGGTCCCATGCTGTCATTTTGTCTATTGCTATCTGTATATTCAAGTTTAACTGCAGAAACTCTCTTGGTGACTAGCAATACTTCAAAAGTTGTTCACATCTTAGAACTGCAGGGCTATTTTGATGGCCCCCTACTCTTCATGATGTAATCTATGTACTATTTTCTTCCAACGGATGCTTCTACCACAGAAAAAATTCATGCTACTGTTCCCAGACACAATCTACTCAATGATTGTCTCATGTTCAGTAGAGTAAGGGCACCAGTATTCAAAACTAAAATGTCTACTCAACAGCCAATTCTCATGGGAACATATGTGCAGAGGAGATCAATGGTGAAGGTAAGTTTATGAGAGCAGTTGGTCAACATTCAGCCAAGTACAGCTGTTGTCCTAACCACAAGCTGGGTATTGCTAGGATTCATCTGTTTAAGGTCATTGTGTCTTTCTTTCTAGCTTATGAAAAAGAAATATTAGTCACCTTGGAGCTACCCAAATGTTAGAGAGCTTAAATTATTGGATGATGTATAGTTGACTAAAAAAAGCCGTGAGTGCTTGGCTTGGCAGCATTTTTCTTATTTATTACATTTAAAAAAAAAATTAATGTGCTATTTAAATTAGTAAGCTCCGTGGAACGGATATCCTTTGTTTGAGGATGAGTGACTCAAGGTTTCTCTCTGTTCTTGGCCAAGAGCCCTGCTGACTGGGTAGAGGGGCAGGCGCTCTTGTGGGGGTACCATGAGGCTCCCTGACTCCCACCCTCTTGGAAGACAGAGTTCCGTTGCTGCTTGCAGGTAGGGAGAGCACTCTTCAAGAGGCTACGGAACTTTCCTGGGAGAAAGGGACCCATGTGTTGGCTCCCTGAATTTGTGGTTCGGTATTTTAGAGCCACGTGAAAAGGCTGCAATGCAGGAGCGAGGGCTGCATTGAAGGAATAGTCCCAGCTCCCAGGAGGGCTCCCGACGGGCTCTCAGCGTGAGACTTGGGCTCACAAGGACCTCGGATTGTGCAGAGGTGAGTGGATTGCAGCCACTTAGGCTGGCTGCTGCTCCGTTCCTCCTCTCACACTTTCCCGGGGTTGATACCTTGAGCACCTACAAGCCATTGTCACCCGGAGGCTGAGTGTGGCACCCTGACCGGCTTTTTCTGGGGTCCTGAACACCTGGAAGGCACAAGTCCCGCTGCAGTGGAGGTGCCATTAGGTGGGTACAGTTAGAGTCAGGGAGAAACGCCCTGCAGGCCGATGTCCCAGGCGGCACACTTTCTCTCCGTCATTCCCAGAAGTGTGTTCCCTTAGGCTGAGAAAAATCCCCGGACCTGCAACCTTTCTGGAAAGGGCCGTAGCCCCTCTCCCAGGGGCCTCCAACACATCTTGCCTTACCCCATGAGTGAGACAGAGCATATCAACCCCAGCCCATCTACCCAAGTCACGCTGTGAGTCCTCATCTCCTCCCTGTGTGCCTGGGCCTGTCCTGTGGTTTCTGAGTTCATAATGGGAATCATATTTTTCGCACAATACCCTTCAGTCATTCCCTCTTGACTTTTTTTTTTTTTTTTTTTTTTTTTTGAACGGTGTCTTGCTCTGTTGCTCAGGCTGGAATGTGGTGCAGTGGCACGATCTTGGCTCACTGCAACCTCCACCTCCTGGGTTCAAGCAATTCTCCTGCCTCAATCTCCTGAGTAGCTAGGATTACACACACACACTGCCATACCTGGCTAATTTTTTGTATTTTAGTAGAGACAGGGTTTCACCATGTTGCCAAGGCTGGTCTCAAACTCCTGAGCTCAGGCAATCTGCCCACCTTGGCCTCCCAAAGTGCTGGGATTACAGGCATGAGCCACCGCACCCGGCTTCTCCCTCCTGATTTTGTATAAAGTGACCTCAGCACCACCCGCCTCCCATTTCCCACTTTGCGTTTGCTGACAGATGTCCTTTTTGATGGGCTGTGGGCCTTCAAGGAGAACCACACAGATAACCAATCCCTTAACTGTGTGGAGTGGACATGAGCTTTCAAAACCCAGATAGAAGGGCAGAGTTTCTCCAACATGGACCACTCAACAGGGCATTTTCAATGGATCCTTTGCCCAATCATAGATATCTATATTTAGATATCGAATCTGTCTTGTGAACCTAACACTGAGGTGATGTGCTTTTTTCTCATCACCATCTAGTAGGAAATGAAAACCCAGCGAATCTGTATCCCGCAGTCCTGTCAGTTCAGCTTTGATCCTGACAGGTTTTCTTGCAAACACATGGTTTTCGTGAATGAGTCAATAGAATGGAGATCAGTGAAGCAGGCTTGGAAGTGGCGGGCTCCTCCTGCCCTGTGAGCATATGTTTCCTGCTCAGAGGTAGGATACTTCAGATAAAGGATACCCTACGTTGTAGCAAGGACACAATTTGTGTCTTAAAGTATTATGTGTAATAAGATCATTAAGTTTTTAAAAATTATGAAGGGAAAGTCTTCGTAGAGTTAGGTTAGGGAGGACCCTATCATTCCCTTACGAAGAACAGCAGTCAAGCAAGGCCCTCAGCTCACTGCTACTTCTCTGAGGATAAAGTTGGATCCAAGGGGTCAGGATTTTGTAATTTCTGATGTTCTTCTGAGAGCAGTGAGCCTTGCCCTTACTCAGGAAGGTTCTCTGCTGGAACATGGTTACTCTGTCTAGGCGTCATGATCCAGATAGTACAAATATTTTCTAAAATCATAGATTACCTCATGTTAAAATGGCACAAATAAAGATAAATTTTGAGTTTTCTTTAGTGGAAGTTGAATTAGCATATTTGGTTAACTAACATTGGCAACATTTATTTACAAAGAGCATGTACTCAACGGGGAGATACTCGCTCTTTTATTGTGGATGTTTTGCCTAGCTTTGCTTTGCTTTTATCTATGATGAATAATACATGAATCCCAATCCATCTTGGTTGACCATTAATGCTCCTAGGCATGATCATAAACACACAAAACATGGGGTCAGCGATATAAAATAATTTGCTGAAGCCAGTTGGAAAGTGCAGAATCAGGATGGAAGCCCACGTCTCTAGATGCTGTTCTTTCTACTTGTTGATCTCTTTGGAAACATTATTACTCTTCCAAGCGTTATTTTTAGTGTTTTCTATTTTATCAATATTTTCTACTACTGTGGAAGACACACTCAATGTTTTAACTAAAAGAGGTATTATATCTTTAACAAATCAGTTGCATAATTTCTTTCACAAAATCACTTTTTTGCACGAACACTTTTCATTTACCAACTCACTTCCTAATGGAAGGGATGCCCCTGATGCATGTGCATGTGTGATCTGGAGGGGTTGAGACAGTCAGAGCATTGTTGGCTGTCAATTTCCTTTTGCGAATGGAGCTGCCGCCATGCCTATTCTTCAGGAGTTGAGCTGTTGTTACCTGCTCCTTCTCTACTTCCCTCAAGGGCTGTGGAGCCAGATGAGAACTTCCTGTAACCTGCTCACTAAGTAGAAATCCTCCCAGGTTCACCTTCCAAATTCAGATTTTTCCATTTTCCCAGATGTCCCTCAAGCCCCTCGGTGGTTCAGCCCACTGGGTGTCTGACCCTGCTCTGGATTTGACAAGTGCTGGGCTTCGTCTGCTGATGCTGTCTTGGGTACAGACACTGTCACCCGAAGGAGCCTGCTCACCTGGCCCAGGACCAGCATCTGTGTTGTACTGGAAGATGTACCATACGAGGGAACACTTGGTTTGAATTTTGACTTCAGCATTTGCTGTGCCGAGTGATATTGGACAAGTCATTAAACCACTCCACCTTTCAATCTTGTTGATCCTTAAACTTGAGATGATAAAATCTGTGGTGCAGGTTCATTGCAAGGACTAAATGAAGTAATAAACATAAACTCTTAGCAGAGTTCCTGGCATCTGATAAGCACAGGATAAATGGCAGATGCTGCTTTAATTATTATCATAGTCGTTGTACTATATATGTCGTTATTATCTTTTTTTCATGTTTGGTGTATTGGGTAGAATCTTTAAGAACACTGGGTAGGGGCAAACACTGTTCTCACCTTGTCAGGAGCTGAGTCTGCCACACTATCAGGACCTCACTTAACTGTAAGAAATGCTGATCTTGTAAAGCAGAGATTAAAGGAAGAAAATAAGGCCCCCAAAGCGCCAGATGAAAGACTGATGTTAACTCAACCACGCTAGGAACAAAGAGCTTTCTGTTGTTTATTTCCCAAAATATAACAATATTGCCACTGGTAAGTGATAACTAAATGTCAATATTATCAATTTTCAATACAGGAAACTGCACAACTCAGAAGTCACTAAATATTATGAAGTGCTTGTCCAGGACCTTGGGCCTAAGTCCTGTAGGGTCCCCAGTGGTGATGTGTGTCAGCACTCTCTGGGGTCTCTCTTGGTCTGGGAGAGTGAATCTTGATGGCTGGGTGGCCGGGTGGCTGGTGTGTTCCAGGACCTCAGCCAGCATGTCTGGGAGCTGCAGGCCAGGGGTGAGGAGGCACGCTGGACAAGCATCAGGAGACTCGTTCTTTTTGTGTGTGTCTGTGTGTGTGTGTGTGTTTGTGTATTTGTGCACATGTGTTTGTGCATATTTGTGTGTGTGATTGTGTGTATGTGTGTGTTTGTGTATGGTTTTGTGTTTGTGTGTGTATGTGTGTTTGTGCATGTGTGTTTGTGTGTGTTCGTGTGTATATGTGTTTCCTTCTTTGTATAAAAGAGGCTTGTCTGGCTGGAGCTTGACAAGGCAGGGGAAATACGAAGTGAGTGAAGGCTAGAGGGGTTGAATGATTGTGCTTTAATTCATCAGGTTGTAAAGGTCTAAAAAAATCCTCCGCACTTAAAAATGTCCTCTATGCAACTTTTTCCATCCTTTCCTGTGTATTGGCATTTCTTTTCAGGTGGCCTGAGAGATGCCAGGTATCTCCAGGGCTTCCCTGGATGGCTGTGAGCACAGCAGATCTGCTGGCCAGTTTGTCCCACATGTCGGGGCATGAGCATGAGCCACCAACATGGAATGGAGCTCTTCTCGGCTGTTTCAAGACTGTTTCAAGTCGTCCACCATTTTTGGAATTTCCTTTATTCTTCCGAAGTGCCAGTTTCCTAATAGAACCAAAATAGAATCATCATTTTCTTATTTTCAGTGGATTCAGAAAATAAAAAATGTTTTCTGGTGTCAATTTCTGGGAAAATGTACATGCTAATGTTTTGAAGGGATTTGCATATGGGAACAACTTGTTCTCATGATAAATCTTTTCTTCATGGGCTCTGGTCTCAGGAGTCTGGCCTCAAATCTCAATTCTGAAAATAGGTATGATAATGATACAATAATAATCATAATAATTTCCTCATATAGTTGTTTCCAGGGCTAAATAAAATGGTCTGTGCGAGTTGCTTGGTGCAACGCTTGATTCATAGAAGCACTCTAAAAATAAGGAGGGGAAGGGATGGAACGGAGGTTAAAAGACCTGATGCATTACTTTTTTAATAGACTTGGGAAATGTGGTTCAAGCTCCATTGGCCACGGTAGTCCTAAGCGCAGTTTGACTTCTTCTTGTGAGTGGCCTCCAGTTCCCTAGGGTAACGTGAGGGTTCTGAGGCTCACGGAACTTTTCAGAAAGAGGTCCCTCACACAGTCTGTTTCTCCTCTTTGTAGGTACACCATGCCTTGATGGGCTCCAAGTCCTGTCAGGAATTGGGACCCTGCTGCCTGGAAGACAGCAAGGTTTCCTTCAGTGAGACTCCGCTGGGACTCCATGCCCTAGGTAAGGATTGGATAATGAGTAATGTTGGACGGGTGAGAGATCACATTGACACATTTGTAGGTAGTGTTTCTAGATAGACACCGAGGAAAATTATTTAATGTCCTTTTGAATCAGAGAGATGAGAAAATTAACAGCCTACTGAGGGCTGAGCTCCCAGCCCAGGGCCCCTGCTCCACCCAAGATCAAAACAGAGATTCACTTCTCTGTCACCAGATTCAGGGTGGCATTCCTGCTCCATGTGCCACCTTCATGTTTGATAAACCTCCTCTCTTTGAGTCAGTGTGAGCTATCCATCTATATACGTCATGAGGGAAAAAGCAGAGTCCTTCAGTTGGTAAGAGCTCAGGCTACACATATCAGAGAGGCAAAGGTGAGGTCAGGGACAGGTGAGGTATTTCAGGATGAATCCAAAGTAAGTATCATAGAACCAAATATTTCTGTTCCATAAGAAAGGCGTTCCCCAATAATACTGAATCTGGAAACATTTACTTCCTCTCCAACAACCAGAGTAATGTAAAGCCTCACTCAGAAGGAAAAGCTTAGTGAAAACCCAGCAAGGCAAAAAGCACAGCAGCAGAAAAGGAGGCATCTCTAGCCTGGAGTGACAGGCACATACCCTGCAAGGCTCCCCTGAAAGAAGGAAGACACCCTTGTCTTTGTTGGGACTTGCTGAGAAGCTCTGCAAACAACACTCTCAGAAGCAAATTACCCTTAGCTACAGTGAGAGCTATGTTTTCAAAAAGCTGCACATACAAAGTTAATGTTGGGTGAGCTGAGACCCTGAGAGACTGGTGACTCTGAACCATAGGAATCTCATTAACAGGAGGAAGAGCCACTGATGTGGATGACGAATGGCTGAGAAACAGAAGGTATTCAGGTAACACAGAACAGAGCTGTGAAAGAGGACGCGGATAGAACTAGAACAGAACTACTGTTTTCCACTGAGTAACACTTGGCTAAGGGTTTCACCAGTGTCTTTTCCTTCCTTCCTTCCTTCCTTCCTTCCTTCCTTCCTTCCTTCCTTCCTTCCTTCCTTCCTTCCTTCCTTCCTTCCTTCCTTCCTTTCTCTCTCTCTCTTTCTTTTCTTTCTTTCTCTCTCTTTCTTTCTTTCTTCTTTCTTTTTTACTTTCTTTATTTTTTCTCTTTCTTTCTTTCTTCTTTCTTTTTTTCTCTCTCTTTCTTTTTTTCCTTCCTTCCTTCCTTCCTTCTTTTTTTTTGAGGGTCTCCCTCTGTCATTATGGCTAGAGTGCAGTGGAACGATCGTGGCTCACTGCAGCCTCAACCTCCCAGCTCAGCCTCTGGAGTGGTTGGGATTACAGGTGTGTGCCACCATGCTCAGCTAATTTTTTCTATTTTTTATAGAAATGGGATTTTACTTTGTGGCCCAGACTGGTCTCAAACTCCTAGCTTCAAGTCACCTCCCACCTTGGCCTCCCAAAATGCTGATATTACAGGACATGAGCTACTGCACTTGGCCAGTTTTACTAGTGTCTTAGAAAACAGACTTGCAAAATATATTACTGCTTCACTATGTTGGGAAAGGTACTGCATGTTCGTATGTGTTGTGCTGACAGTAAACATCATGCTTCTAGCATAAAGTTGATTTGAGTCAATGCCATAAGCTATATTGTAATTATTTTTGCAGATGGGTCTAGGCATTCTCAAGTACACTTTTTGTTGTTGTTGACATATAAGGCCTTATGTTTTAAAAGCCTGATTGAGTTTCCCAAGCAGCTGTCTGTATGAAGTGGGAGCAGTTGGCTTGAGTCCAGTGCTGGGACCGGGGAGCAGCTGCCCCTTCTCCCTGGGAGGGCCTTGCCTACAAACACTGGGCTCCACAGTGGCCTGGGTCACATCTCACTCTAGGTGGTGGAAACTCATCCGCAATTTGTTCCAAATTTGGTTATTCAAATACCTCTGTTTTCCTATCATTCAATTAAGAAACTTCTTCAAATACTTCCATTTTCAAAAAAAGAGCTCAATAGGTAGATTAGTAGTGTTTATGTTTCAGAATTAATATGTAAAGAGTGTTTAACATATGAGTTCATGTCCTTTGCAGGGACATGGATGAAGCTGGAAGCCATCATTCTCAGCAAACTAACACAAGAACAGAAAACAAACCACCGCATGTTCTCACTCATAAGTGGGAGTTGAAAAATGCGAACACATGGACACAGGGAGGGGAATATCATACATTGGGACCTGTCAGGGAGTGGGGGGCAAGGGGAGGGAAAGTATTAGGAGAAATACCTACATTAGGTATTTCAGGTTGATGGGTGCAGCAAACCACCATGGCACATGTATACCTGTGTAACAAAACTGCACATTCTGTCCATGTATCCCAGAACTTAAAGTATAATAAAAAAATGTTAATAAGCACCAGAATTAAAAGTCAGGGTGCAAAGTTAACAAACAATAGATGTTGGCATGAACATGGTGAAAAGGGAACACTTTTACACTGTTGGTGGGAATGTAAACTTGTACAACCACTATGAAAAAGTGTATGGAGATTCCTTAAAGAACTGAAAGTAGAACTACTGTTCTATCCAGCAGTCTCACTACTGAGTATCTACTCAAAGGAAAATAAGTCATTCTATGAAAAGAACACTTGCACATGCATGTGGATAGCAGCACAATTTGCAATTGCACAAGATGGAACCAACCTAAGTGCCCATTGACCAATGAGCGGACAAAGAAAATATGATGTATGTGCACCATGAAATACTACTCAGCCATAAAACAGAACAAAATAATGTCTTTTTTCAGCAAGTTGGATAGAGCTGGAGGCCATTATTCTAAGTGAAGTAACTCAGGAATGGAAAACCAAATATCGTATATTCTCACTTATAGGTGGGAGCTAAGCTGTGAGGACGCAAAGGCATGAGAATAATACCATGAACTCTGGGGCCTCAGGGGCAAGTGTGGGAGTGGGTGAGGGACAAACGACTCATATTGGGTACAGTGTAACTGCTTGGGTGACGGGCGGACCAAAATCTCAGAAATCACCACTGAAGAAGGTATCTGTGTACCCAAAAACCACCTGTACCCCCAAAACTATCGAAATAAAAATAGAAATTTCAAAAAGCCAAGGTGCCAAAAGAAATATGCTGTGGAATATATTTTGGGTATGGAGAGCTAGTTGGGGCACGTATCAGGTGTGTACTATGAAACGTGTGGACATCTGGTGTACTGGACATTGTGGAAGTGAAGAAGTAAGCCATGTAAGAGGTGCAAGAACTTGGGATAGAACAGCCAGAGTCCCTGTGGTCATGGCAGCGGCAAAAGTTTGGAAAGAACAGAAATTCCTTCCACACTTGTCCTTCAACTCATTGGTCAGCTTCCCAGGAGTTGTTCCTCTCCACTTGAGGGCACATAGGCACCTGGGACTCAGTGCTGCCAACATAAATGCACAGCCTGTACCCCTCTATCTCTTTTATAGGCTCCCAACTAAATCAGCACCAAGACTCCTGATCCAGTTGTGAAGGGCTGTCCACACGTGTCTCCTTGTCTCCACTGCCTTCACTGCCTGAGTTCAGGGTCCTCTCAGCCTTTTCACATGGCTCATGGTTCCAACCTCCCGACTGGGCTCACTGACTCCAGCCTTGCACACCTGGCCTTTTCCCATAGGATCAACAGTGATGTGTCTCAATTGCAGTAGCACCCCTACACTGATACTAGCCTTCAGTGGACCCCTCACCTTCAGGGGAAGGTCTAGATGACCTAGATAGGGCTAGAGGATGGGACTCTTGAGTATCTAAACCGAGCATATGTTTCTAACCTGAATTCTGACCTCTCTCTGACTTGCTGAACCCCTTCCCAGAGGGCTACTCGCTGCCTGGTCTCCAGATGACCACCTGCTCGTCCTCCTTAGAGGTCCACTGCAACCCTTCCTCAAGGTGTCACAGTCTCCCATGCACCTTAGCTCTTAACATCACCATGCCATGGCTCCATGCTATTCTAACCCCATCAGACAGCAAGTCCCTGAAGACAAGCACTATCTGTTCTTGACAGCCTGATTTCTGGGGTCTTCCACAGAGAGTAGTCCAATGACATTTGTGGAGTAGATGGAAGACAAGAACATCAAGAAAAGTGTTCCCAAACAAGTGCTGTGCAGTTCTTGTTACAAAGAAGCACCTGAATCAAGTAGACCTCATTGACACCAATGTCATGATTATGGGTGGAAACTCCTGCCAATTCAATATGTGAAGAGTGTTTTCCTCCTAATGCACCATGCACGTGTGTGAACACAGACACACAACACCACACAGGCACTCTCACACACACTCGCACATATACACACTTGCGTACACAAAGACACACACTCACAAACACCATGCACATTCACACACATACATACTGACATATGCAAACACATATTCACACACAATATTTTCATAAAGAGTAAAATTGTATTATTACTGGAAACAAAGGCTTATGCAGTGAACTTAATGCATTCTAAAGGAATACATCTCCAGAGCTTCACACTCCTCAAGTGAGAGACCCCCTTGATATAGTTACTTATTGTCTAGGGGCTTCTGTGCATACTTGGAGCTCAGTTGAGAACCATTACTACATGTTCTTATTTGATATCACAGCAATCTTATGCCTTGCTTACTATCATCTGCTTTTTAAGTTACATGCTACAGACTGGGGAGCACAGGCTACCCTAAACTACAGATGTCAGTTCTGCAAATGCCAATGGTCCATTTAAATACAGATTCTAGAGGCGGTAGATGTTAGAGAAGTCCAACAGTGGGTGTATCAACCATCTGGTGTTTCTGTGATGTAACAAACGCAAGGTATCAGCTTGCATAGAAAAGCATGTGGAATCATGAACGCACAATGTCCGGCTCTTACGACTGACACTCAGCCTTTTCCTAAAGCCCTCGGCTCAATTTCGTGCGTGGAACATGAGGAATGATTAATGAGCCAGCAAGAATTTCAGAAGGTTATAGAAACTGCCTGTATTTAGTTTAATGATGAGATGGTTGACAGCTAGCCTGCAAGAGACAGTCAGGAGTAAGAATGAGCGTCACTCTGAGGACTTGACCAGCTGCTTTCTGTCGTCAGTGGGCAGAAATGAGACATGAAGGAAATGGACTTAAACTGTATCATACGGTAATAATTTAAGATACAAAGAACTTCCTGAGGCTGGAATGGGTTACCACAGAAAAAGATGGAATCTCCCTTCCTCAAGGTCTTTAAAAATAAGTTTCGTCCAACGTTGCTAAGGCTAGGTTGTTCCTCAGAACTCAGTTAGGAGATCCAGGCCAGAAGTTCATGTCATTCCCGGAAGTCTATTTGAATTTGTCAGAGGTGTTTTCTCCCATCCTCCCTCACCATCCCCCTAATCCACACCTTCCTTTGTTTCTCATTTTTTTGTTTACAAACACTAACCTTTATTCTTCTGGTGTATACTTCTGTGAGTTTTCAAAAATACATACAATTATGTAACCACCACCACCATAATCAACAGGTGAAATTTTCCCTCTGAATTTACGTTACCTTTTATCCACCAATACTGTTTTTCTTTCTCTCTGTACACACATGGTAAGATTTAAAATTGGTAAGAGATCAGCACCAAATTGCCCTCTCCAACGTCATTTCTTCTGTAGGCAGAATAGAGAGGTGGGGGAGGGAGTGTGGGGAGGGGAGATTTCATGCCCTCGTTTCCTGTAGTTAGACTCAGAGTAGTGAGGTGACCACAGCTGAGAGTGATGTGGGTGCATCTGCTCATTGTGTGCTCTGTGATAGAAAATAGTAAACTGAACTGACGGTTGGGAAAGAATGTGGAGAGAACATGGAGAAGAAAATTGGGAGAGCCAGCTCCCAAGTCCAGTGAGTTTACAGGAGAATTTATTGGGCTGGAAAAGCAGAGACCTTCATGAAGACTAGGCAAGCATGTCATCTAGAGGCAGTAAGGAGTTCCTCCTCTATAGCCTCCTCACCTCCGGAGCATGACGGGCCCTACCTGGAATCGAGAGGAGGCTCTGGATGTTGGAATCAGTGGCTCACTGATGGAATTTCTAGAAGCCTGGCGTTCACACAATGAGGCACAGAGTGGGAAGGGATACAGTGTGGTTTGCAGAGAGGAGACAGCAGCCTGTCTGGTCAAAAACTGGGGCCCGGAGAGAGAGAAGGAGAGCTGAGAAGTACCCATTGCTTGTTGCTGGAGGCCTCCCTGTCCTGAGTAGGCCTATTCAGCGTGTCCATTGCAGAGAGGGTGCTGGCGAGCTGCAGTGGTAGAGGTGGAGAGAGCACTGGCCGAGGCCCACTGGGAGACTCAGAGGCCCTTCACCTGGCACAGCCGGTGGGCCACTCACGAAGTCCCCGTGTCTCCTGGAAGGATTGACAAGAATGTCTGTTCACACTGAGTGAACTTTATCAACAGACATGCAAGACCCTACAGCGACCCTGTTGTCTGTGAACATATTTTTGAGGCAGAGGCTACTGCCCAAACCAGGAGGGAGGGCTGCACCATAGCGAAGGCCAGAAGCCACAGAGGGGCCATCCGGCTGGAGAGCCATACCCATGCCAGAGGATCCACACACTGCCAGGGGCATGGTCTTGCTGCAAGGAGTCAGAGGCAGAGGAGGAAACGGCCTGTTGATGTGGGGAGGAGGCACTCTAGAGCTTGGCTTAGTTCTGATCTACTGGGTTTCATACCCAACTTTTAGAGGATGGAATTCACACTCGGTAGATATGGTCATATATGTGTGTATGTGTGTGTGTGTATACATATACATATGTGTGTGTGTATATATCATATATATGTATGTGTGTGTGTATATGCGCACATATATATATACACACACACACACATATGTGCATGTCATGAGTTTCTGAGATCTGTTTCCTGGCTTGATTTTTTTTTTGTGATACACCCTCAGAAACACATTGATATATTCACTGCCACTGTAATTTAAGGGAACTTTCTTTTCTTTCTTTTCTTTCTTTCTCTTCCTTCCTTCCTTCCTTCCTTCCTTCCTTCCTTCCTTCCTTCCTTCCTTCCTTCCTTTCTTTCTTTCTTTCTTTCTTTCTTTCTTTCTTTCTTTCTTTCTTTCTTTCTTTCTTTCTTTCTTTCTTTCTTTCTTTCTTTTGCTCTTTTTCTTTGTTCATTCATTCTTTCTTTATTTTCTTTCCTTCCCTCCCTCCCTTCTTCCCTCCCTCCCTTTGTCTCATCCTTTCTCTCATTCAGGAATCTCCCTTCTCTGTCTGAATGACTACTTCTCAATTCTGTTATTTCCACATTATATCTTCCCATCTTTTATTTTACATTTCTAATCATGGCACATTTTTCTAAGTTAAGGAAAAAATATATATGTATACATACATATATACACACACACGCACATATGTGAAACAGGCACATGTATGCAGTTGTATATGTGTTATTTAATGAACTTTGTTTTTAGTAGCAGAGAAGCAAATGAGTTGGTTTTTGAAGTCTTTTCTTGGAAAACACCATTTTCATAGTGCCTTCTGTTGCTCACAATTACACACTGCATTCAACCACCAAGTCTGTGACCTCTGCTCTGGATAAATCCCATAATTTGAAGTGGTTGAGAGCATATGCTTGGCACCCTTCTGCTTCCTGGAATGCATGCCTGCGCCTTCGTGGCTGTCTGTGGCACACATCCACGGTGATGGAGAGCTCAGGAGCTCCCCAGCCTGCCCCACCGGGTGGCCTGAGTCCCGCACTCACACCAGGATTTCCCTGGGTCCAATATGGTGGTTTTTATGGGCTCAGCCTTATGGTTGTGGAATTCTGCTTTCTGAATTTCACAGATGTGGATTTCTGCGCAGTCGATGCTAAGAGACCCTAAGGTACCCGCCGCCCTCAGCCGGAATGGAATGTGTATGTTTGCAGCTGCTGGAAAACGGACTCTGGTTTCAGTAGGTGAACTGTGGAGGTGGAAGTTCCCAGATCAAGTTTTAGATTCCTTCAGGGCTTGGATTCAGAGAGAAAAGACACCCTCCTGTCGGGGGCCAGCCGGGGTTTCCTGGGATGTCCAGCTCATCCAGATGAATAGGGAATATGAGAAGGGAGAGAGGGAAGGATTAGTTTCGTGCAGAGTAAATGTTGATCTTTCCTCACCTGCTTTTCAGAAGTCTTTGTCTCGCTGAAATTTTTTTTATTAAATTTTAATCAAAAGCACAAAAACAGATTGTTTATTAGAGGAAAGACTGACCCGATTGTAAGCTTTCCTCGCTCTGCCAGACTTAAGGATGTCAGCAGTTCAACAATCGATAAGCGTGCTTCACCCAAGAGCCTGTGGCCGCAGGGGCGCCTGAGCCTGGAAAAGAGACTTGTTGGAGAGGGTGAGTGAATTTTGTCATTTGGACAAGGTGTTCTCCTCAGCAGCAGGTTCACTCTAGGGACCTCTGTTTGTTTGATGAATGTGGATAACTACTTATTTATTTATTTATTTATTTATTTATTTATTTATTTATTTTGAGATGGAGTCTCACTCTGTCACCCAGGCTGGAGTGCAGTGGCCCGATTTCGGCTCACTGCAACCTCTGCCTCCTGGGTTCAAGTGATTCTCCTGCCTCAGCCTCCCCAGTAGCTGGGACTACAGGTGTGAGCCACCATGCCCAGCTAATTTTTGTATTTTCAGTAGAGACGGGTTTCACCATGTTGACCAGGCTGTCTTGAACTCCTGACCTCAAGTGATCCTCCTGCCTCGACCTCCCAAAATGCTGGAATTACAGGTGTGAGCCACTGCACTCGGCCCTCATTTTTAAATTTTGTATTCATGTTTGGCCTTTTCTGGATGATCTTATGTAGTTGACCTAATTTTTTTAGGGTAGATCTAATTAAAGAAGAGGATGCACTCTGGCCTCCAGGGACATCATTGGATAAATGACTCGTTCATTTTTTTTGGGTAAAGCAACCATAACTCCCAATATGTGTGCATAAAGTTTGCCTTCTTAGTGGATGTTTAAAGAAATATCCCAAGCCATGTGCTGGGGCTGTTATTCCATGTGAACAGTTTCTTCTCTACCACACATTTTCCGGGCGTCATTCTTATCCTCAGAGACACACTTGAATAGATGAGTGATTAAAGTCAACCAACATCCTAGCTTAAGAGTGGTTAGAAAATAATCATATAGATAAATACTTTCATTATCCTCTTATGAGGGACCAATGCCATTTTATCATAAAATTATTACCAAATACTTTTATTGAATTTACTTTGACAAGGGAATAATGTCCAACTCTCCTCAGATTCCTTCAACCTTGAAAATGTCACTCTCCCAGGAGTTGGGGAAAGATTTCTAACCCCAGCTTTCTGCCTGGTCCTTCATGGAACCCACGTGTGATGCTCCTTTCCGAAGAGCATCACAAATTCAATAAAAATGAAAGATTCTGCAGGCAAGAGCCTGGAAAAAGGTGGAGAAGGCCCTGTGAAGTCACAGGGAGAAGATGGTTGTCCAGGAGCCAAGGAGAGGGGCCTCCAGAGCTCACATGCAACCAATCCTGCTGGCAGGACTTCCTGCCTCCGGGACTGTGAGGACAGGCAAACCTGCTGTTTAAGCCACCATCTGTGGCAACTTGTTATGCAAATCTCAGCAAACTAATATAGAAACAGAGATAATGAGAGTGACAATGTCACTAAAACAAGTGAATGTTGGCTAGTAGACTTTGAGATAGATCAAGACAAAGTGCCTTGGCCGGCGCAGTGGCTTTTTCCCATAATCCCAGCACTTTGGGCGGCTGAGGTGGGTGGATCACTTGAGATCGGGAGTTCGAGACCAGCCTGACCAACATGGTGAAACCCTGTCTCTACTGAAAATACAAAATCTAGCCAGGTGTGGTGGCGTGTGCCTGTAATCTCAGCTACTCAGAAGGTTGAGGCAGGAAAATCGCTTGAACCCAGAAGGCAGAGGTTGCAGTGAGCCGAGATCTCACCACCGCACTCCAGCATAGGGTGACAGTGAGACTCCATCTCAAAAAAAAAATGAAAACAAAACAAAACGAAACAAAACCAAACAAAACAAAACAAAAGACCAAGTGCCTTAAGCATCTGCAAGAATTTCTCTCTTATCTGTTGTTATCTTAGTCACCAAAGCCATTCCACATAGATTGCACATGTGCCTTTCTATATATACAAGTAATATCGAACACTGATTAGAGTAGCAGAAAGGGACGACAATTTTCACAGGTATCTGTGTGTTTTGTGACTTTGAATGACTATGCCGACCACCACGGGGTCCCAGTGCCACCTGTCAGCAGCCCTGAGGATGCAGCGAGCAACAGGCGGGGAGCAGCTGCTGCGGAGCCACACACACCCCCATCCTCAACTGCAAAGCTGAGTTTTGGGTCATTTTAGACAAAGAAGAGTCTATGGTTCCATTAACACTGTGCCCAGTCAGGCTCAGATGTCATGTCATCCTCTGTGTTCAAAATCTTTATATACATTATCTATAATATAAAACTTACAATTTTGCAAGACAGATACTGATATCCGTATTACACAGAAAAATTCTGTCTCGGTGAAATTAAGTAGCTTTTCCAAGACCACATAGCAGGAAAGTGTTAATTCTGGACTCTAATCTACATGTACCTAACTCCCCACCAACCTGCTGCCTCTGGGATCCCTGTACAGCCTCCGTGCTCCTCCACAATCTCATTCAAAACCCTCAGCCTTTCCAACTGAGCCAGTGAAGTTTCCTCAGTCACAACTTCCGAATTCTGATTCAGAATGTTTCAAGAACAAATTCACCATTTAAAGAACAAACATAGAAAGACACAGGTTTTACTTTTTTAAAGAGTTAATTTGGAAAGCACAGAGGACCAGATGTGACACTGTTAACTTAAAAGCTCATTTTTTTTTGTCCCCAAAATGTATAGCTGTGAAATGAGTGAAACTCTATAACATTGTGCTTAGGAATCCTTTAAGGGAAAGAAAAATAAATTTATAATGCTTTTAATTATGATCTTACTTTTCTGATTTCTGCAGAAGACTTTACTGCTAAACTTACCCAAAGGTAATTTGGATAATAAGACTTGAGATTCATTGTTCACATGTTTGTAACTTTAATAGCCTAAAATAGTTGGTAAATTGCCCAAAAATGGGAAATGCTTTTAAGCTGAATGGCAGGAGAATGAAGTCAGGCCATTTACTTTCATGTTATCTTTTTCCTTCCGGACTCACTTCAAGATGTGTGGGCGGGGTAAATGCCAGGATATTTTACCTTTCAAATTCAGAGATCTTTAGATAAAAGCTGCCCATATTTGGACTGGGTTTAGAGTGGAATTCTCAGCCTAACCCTCTGCCTGCTTTTTCAATCTGTGAAAAAAAGGTTCATTTCATTTTCTTTATTCATGGCCACCAGCCTAGACTTCCCCATATTTCTAAGATATTACTTTACTTCCTCTGTAAACCTTTATAAACTAAAGCAAACAAAAGCAAGAAAACAAACATACTGCATGTATTTGGGATTATTTATGTTCACTGAAAATCGCATCCAGAAGTGGCCACTCCACACAATTGAGGTGATTCAGGTCTCAAAAAGCCAGCAAATTCATGTGTAAAGGAATCTCCCGGTCTCAGTCCAGTGTCTGTCAGCACCTTTTCAGGCCACTCCGTGAAGCTGGCAGGATGTGCAAACAATATCTATTTGCTGCTGAATTCGTGCTACGAAAGGGTCAGTCGATAGGGGGGTTTCAAGTGGGAGCCAAGGCCCATCAGTCATTCTCCCCTGTCAGTGATAAGAAGCCAACAGGAGAGCAACGGGATAAGGAGTAACACTTCCAGGGCTCACAGGAGTAGCCAACGATCACCAAATTAACATCTGTTACACTGTAGCTCTCTGGAGTATATTTGCAAACATTCTGAAAATAACTTAAAACTAGCTTGTTTTCTATTTCTTGATGGTGAATAAAAGGAAAAAAAAAGAAGTAACTATATCTTAAAGCAGAATAAGCAAAAAAATTTGAGTTAAATCGGAAAAAATAGTCATGGGCTCTTCAGCGGACTCTGCTATCTGCAGCCAGGGCTGCTCCAAACCCCTCCACAAGCCAAAGCGTGCTTTCACTCTGTCTCAGCATACTCAGCCTCCCTGTAACACAGGCGGTGGAAATTCCAGATCAGAAAGATACAGGACCGTATTTCACTCCCATGCAGATTGCTGTACACAAAGCCCTTTGGATTTGAGATTTGCATTATGCAGTCAAAATGCACTCTGCCACCCTGGCCATCTGACTCATGGACAGCCACCTCTTGCCTCAATGGGCTCCTTCAGTTCTTGAGATTATTTTGGCAAGTGCTGCCCCTGGGGTCTTCCAGGTGGCCAGAGAGAGGACCCACAGTCCTTGAGACAAGTGGCGATGGCTGAAATGAAGATGCAGGCAGACACACTTGTGCCAGGCCATCCAGAAGATCCTTTGACCACTGACTCTCATTTCAAAATGAAGCATGATCTGGTGACCCACTCAATTCCACCTGTCACTGTAAAATTGACTTATGTGGGAAAATGGGTTGTGATATGTAAGGTATTACTTTAAAATCAACCAGGTCACAATGTGTGCATTGCATCAAGGGATATGAATATATTTAAAATCTTCAAAGAATATTCTCTTCCCTGATGACATAGCCTAATGAGTCATAACTCAGTGTCAGAGAGGCATTCCCCATATCTAACCTAAATTCTGCATGCTGTCATTTAAGCCCATTTCCTTTCGTTCTGCTTTAGCAAAATGTAAGAACACTAGCTGGCCACAATCCCATGCAGAAGTGTTCACATTTTAATTTTTTTTTTTTTTTTTTTTTTTTTTTTTTTTTTTTTTTTGACCAACTCTTGCTCTGTCGCCCAGGCTGGAGTACAGTGGCGCAATCTTGGCTCACTGCAACCTCCACCTTCCAGGTTCAAGCCATTCTCTTGCCTGTCAACCTCCCAAGTAGCTGGGACTACAGGCACACACCACCATGCCCGGCTAATTTTTGTATTTTTAGTAGAGACAGGGTTTCACCATGTTGGCCAGGATGATCTCAATCTCCTGACCTCATGATCTACCCGCCTTGGCCTCCCAAAGTGCTGGGATTACAGGCATGAGCCATCGCGTCTGGCCCACATTTTAAATATAGTTACTGAATCACTTTCCATTGTATTTTCCTTCATCATAAATAGCTCTAATCACTTTCATTCTTGCTCCAGGACTGGGTCTTCATCATCTGAAATGATCTTCTGGAGGCCTCAGGGGCGTGTCCCCTATGTCAGGACAGCTGTGTCAAAGACAGCCCACCTAGGATATTTCTAGCCAGTGATCAGCAAACATGTCCTAATCATTCACATGGACAAGTCATTCGGTTGGGAACTTTAGAGAGAGTACAAATAAAAAGAATTCACACTCTAACTGGAGTTCTTAACAGTTTTCAGGGAAAAGGGTGTGTGGGCACAAAAGCCTGGGCCATCGAACCCTCTCATCTGCACAGAGGACTCCACCTGACTCCTCACCTGCCTCCCCTGGCCCAGGTGACAAGACAGGTGCTTTCTGCAATTGGCCAGGCACCCTAGCAGTGAGCGCCACCTTCCACAGTACAGGCTGGACGTGCCCTGTGTCTCTGTGGTCAGCAAGAGGCCCACAAAGGCAAACTTGCTGGACCTAAGGCAGGAGAGCAGGCTCTTCCCCAGGGGAGAACTGCGAGCATGAGCAGAAATGCACTCCACTGCCTGGGAGAGTCGACTGCAATGCAGGGTGTGCTGGGGACAGTCACTGTCCGTGAGAAGACAGAGAGGGCAGATGGCCTGTTTTTAACAAAGACAGAGATCTCGTATATATCTAGACACACATACATATATACTAAGCCATGCCATGTTTAAATTATGCAGCTATTTTGTGCTTAATACTCATTTGTACCTACCATTCATTCATCCATCAGGTCGAGTATCTAATAAATAAGCATTTATTGTAGAATACATGTCACAACATAAAAAACAACTGAGCAAAGTTCCTGAACTTTTGGGTTTAGAATGAAGTAAGGAGGGCTGGAAATCCAAGATCAGAGAGAGGGAGATTGGAGCCAACCCCGAGGGAGATGCCCAGGGAGACCCTCCAGGGTCCAGGGCAGCCTGGCAGCTCGCCAAGCAGCACAGAGAAGCAAGATGGACACGCAGGCTGCAGCTGTGGAGGGTTCAGCATTCACTACAACTGTGGGTAAGAATCCTCACTACTGCAGGGATAATCCAAGTAAAAATTCAATTTTCCTGAAGACAACTTGAAAACAAAAAATAATCCATTTACAAGTCAGAATGTGACCGAATGTGTTGGGAACACATCCGCATTCCCTTGCTTTCAGTGGTTTCTGCTGTTTCTGGCTATTTTGTACTTTCAAAGACAAGCTGGTGATTTCCAACAGTAAGAAAACAACCTGATCTGTATGGTTCTAGTCTGCTCGACAAGTGAGAAAAGTTAACAGCCTCAAGGGCAGGACTCCATAGAGTGGTTCTGAGAAATGTTGCAGATCAAGTAACTCCTATTTGAGTGCACGTCCTTTCTAAAAACTGGGAGGGCATGCACTGAACCAGACATAACCCTCTGTTTGTCAGCGGCAGACAGCAGTGAGATCTCGACTTATTACAGACTCAAGACACTGGAGCATCTCCAAGACACACTGAATAGGTAGGATTCCAGAATGGGGAGCTGACGGCTCCCAACTCCCTTACATTATTCTTGTCTGATTGTAACTTATTCGTGCCCTTGAAATTTTAAAGTGAGGGAGATTTTTAAATAGTCTCTTTGGACCTCTTGCTCTAAAACGTCTCAAGTACTCATTAAGGTGCATGTGAAGACACATTAAACATATCATTATTACAAATTATTGTTGACAATCTATTTGTCTTAGGTTGAGCATCACTCCTTCCAAAAAAATATGACCACCTGAGATAAAGATCTGTCTGCAAATGACTGGCAAACAAATGTTCCCAGGGGAAACCAGACCCCATAAAGGAGTGAGGGAAACAGGGTTGGAAAGAAGAAACCCAGTTTACAATCCCACCAGCAGTGGAAAAGTGTTCCTATTTCTCTTTCTCTCTCTCTCTTTCTCCAAAAGAAAGAAAAAAAGAAAGAAAGAAAGAAGAAACCCAGGAAGGTGTGGCCTCAGTGCTTACCCAGGCACTTGGTCCCACAGGGGAGCTCGGGATATTGACTGTGTTCAAGGCTGAGGACTGGGTTTTTATGCTTTTATGCCTGGGCAGGGTGGGATAAGGGGCTGTATTATCCCACAGGGTGGGATAATAAGCCAGCCAGGCACTTCATCTGTCTTTAAAAAAGGGACCCTCATTCCCCAGGGGCACCCCCGAATCTTTGCCACCTCACCACGGAAAAGATGCAGGTGCTATTTTAGAAGCAAAAGCATCCCCAGTTTGGGAAAAGGGTCTCCCAGGAAGGGTCCAGAGAAGCTAACGGGGTCTTTGTGGAGGGTTGACGTGTCCTTTATTCCATATGTCATCATAATTTGGGAAGAGAATCCAAGGAAATTTGTGAATGTTTCGGAGTTGATAACAAATGCGTTGGTTGTATCCGCTTCCGTGACTGCTATACCTGTAACCACAACCTGAGTGATTCTTAAGATGACAGAAATGGATTGTCTTGTGGTTCAGGAGGCTGAAAGCCCCAAATCCAGGTGTTGTCAGGGCTGTGCCCCTCCAGAGGCTCTAGGGGAGGATCTACTACTTGTCCCCTCCAGTTCTTGGTGGCTGTTATCATTCCTGGCTTGTGATCGCAGCAGTGCAACCTTCAAGACTAATATCTCCAAAGCGCTCTGCCCTGTCTCCATATGGCCCTCTCCGTGAGTCTGGGCCAGGTCTTCTCTGTCCTCTCTCAGGATAATGTGACAGATTTAGGGCCATCCAGATCACGCAGTCTAATCTTTCCATCTCAGAATCCTAACTTAATTACTTCCACAAAAGGCCCCCCTTTTTTTGCCATATAAAGTATCATTCACGGATTCCAGAGTTCAGAAAACTGAATATGTTTTAGAGTCCATTTTTCAGCCTATCAAGCTGGTCTCCCCACACTGTCAAATAGAAATGGAGCAAGGCTGCCTGCCTCAATAAGAGGGTAAAAAATATGTGTTCCTCACCCAGTGTGTGGCCCCTGGTCAGGACCAGGAAGTTAGTCTCCACCACGAAGTTCAGCAGCTGGTTTTTCCTGTGAGCTGGTTCCTGCAGGGATGCCATCTGTCCAGCCTTTTCTTTCTCAATGTGACCTTCCCTTGGCTCGGGAAGGCAGGAGCCTACCAGACACAGGCAGGAATGTCACAGAAGTAACGTGTGGCTGGGAGACATCCTCCCAAGCAAGAGCAGTGGGGCAGGTCCCAGAGTTAGAAAGAGCTAGAGTGGACGGGAACCATCCTTTGTTAGGTAGAAGCTGAAAGAGGACAACACCGTATTTCAGACCAGTTGAAATCCTGTTGGAAGTTAAAATTAAGGCTGAGGGTTAAGAATAATAATCAGATATCCAAGGAAGAAATTTTTCCAGAATCAAGATCAAAGTGGTGTGGGGGCCTGTCCTAGGCAGAACACACATTGGAAGGTGTGAGCAGGTCACCATTTGCAGGAAGATAAATAAGGGAAAGATCCAGCATGTGTCCCAATCTAAAAGGTGAAGATAAGACTCATTCTTTCATTGCGCTGTTTGACATAATCTCCCTGAAATACTTAGCACAGTAATTGGCATACAATGTGAGCTCAAAAAACATTGTATATCATCCTCCAAGACTCAATGGACAAGCCTCTGGAAAGCATATTCTAGGAGAATGACAAAACTGTGTATGAAATTATTTTACATTTTCTGAAAGAGCCAGATAGAGAGAAGAGAGAGCAGGAGAGGGGAAGGGGAGGAATATCAGGGTACTAGGAGAGATGAAACAAATAAAAACTATTGAAAATAAAAGTAAAAAATCAATGATAATAGTGGTTAAAGACTAGAGTCAATATTTAGCAGAGAATAAAGTCACAGATATTGAAGGCAAAATCAAACCAGTCAAGGGAAATAATAGAATTGGAAATTATGATAGAGAAGACAATGGTTATAGAGGTTAGAGGATCAACATCCAAAATGCTAATTGTAAGCACTGCTAGGAAGAAACAAGCACAGAAAAACATGCTTAGAAGCCTACAAGAATTAGAACTAACTTATAAAATAATTGGAAAAAAATTTTAGAGAGCTCAGATCAAATTATGGGCCACACAAACATTAATTTAAAGTTATATCCTGAGGCCAGGCACTATGGCTCATGCCTGTAATCTCTGGACTTTGGGAGGCCAAGGCAGGTGGATCACCTGAGGTCAAGAGTTTGAGACCAGTATGACCAACATGGTGAAACCCTGTCTCTATTAAAAATACAAAAAATTAGCAGGGTATGGTGGCGGGTGCCTGTAATCCCAGCTACTCGGGAGGCTGAGGCAGGAGAATCACTTGAATCTGGGAGGCAGAGGTTTCAGTGAGCCGAGATAGCACCGTTGCATTTCAGCTTGGGTGACAGAGCTAGACTCCATCTCAAATAAATAAATACGTAAATACATAAATACATAAATAAGGTTATATCCTGAATCTTTAATTTAATTTCAATAAGTATTTAGGGAAAAGTTACAAAATTGTTGGAAGGAATAAAAATTTGATCATGAATGAAGGTGACCTAGAAAATAATTCAATTAAGAATGTAAGAATCTAGAAGATAAAGTGTGAAAGTAGGATATGCATTTATACTCATTAAACAAACTCTCAAATGTGATGAGGTGTCATAAATGTAGTTTAAAATTTTATCACACATATTTTGAGGCAGTCCACATGCTTAGCAAACAAGATATTATGATATTTGTGTTCTATTATCCTAGATAATACTTAAAAAGAGAAGAGAGTGAACAGCAATGGATTAGAAAATAATTTTTAAATGGTAAATTTATATAGAAGTCCAAATATTACTTCACTTTTAACTTATTAATTATGTAATTTGTTAATTAGTGAGATAAATCATAATAATTTTAAAGGAAAATTGAAAGTGACCACTAGTAAAATGTATCTTTTAAATTACTAGAGATCTTTGCAATAAAAGTTAGTTTATCCAGCAAAAGGTAGAAAAATAAGGAAAACAGTTGAAAGACATGAAAAAGAGAAAATGATTGATAAAATGAGACGCTATCATATCTGTGAGTATACATATATTTATTTTCAATTTCTCAGAAAAAAAATACTATAGGTTAAAATACCCCTCTGAACAGGATACAACCTTATGTATTTATGTATTTATGTATTTATTTATTTATTTATTTGAGACGGAGTCTAGCTCTGTCACCCAGGCTGAAGTGCAATGGTGCTGTCTCGGCTCACTGAAACCTCTGCCTCCCAGAGAAAGAGACCCACTATTGAGCCAACTACTCCACACCTCAGTGGCTTAAAACCAGAACCGTGTCTTAGCACTCACAGGTAGGTGCCTGGCTATGACTTAGCACCCACAGGTAGGTGCCTGGCTATGACTTAGCACTCACAGGTAGGTGCCTGGACAGTGATCAGTTAGTCCAGGCTGGTCTTGGCTGGAGCATCTTTGGTTCTCACTGCTGGTCAGAGGATGGGGGGACCGGCCTGAGGGGACAGCTACAGACACCTGAAGACTTTACGGGCCTGTGCTTGCAATTAGCACACTCCCAAGTCCAATTATTTTTCTGTTGGCCAATGGCCAAGCCCCCAACTAAGATGCAGCAAAGGACACTTCATCCATGAAGAGGCCGTTTCAAGAGAGCAGATGCTTGGGGAGATGATGAACTGGGGCTAAAAATAAAATGTAGCACACTCACCTAAAACTTTCAGGTAGTTATTGAAAACAGGAGATTTGTAAAGATGTATCAGGAAAAAAAGAAACAGAGGTAACAATTTTAAGTTAAGATGAAATCTAATCTAACATGCCAAATCATTAGATTAGACCTGGCTCTTTTATTGAGGGAAGGTGTAATTCCTTGTGAATAATAACCCTGATCTTTTGTTCAACAAATCATATAGGATCAAGACATAGAAAGCAGAAAGGACATGGACATAAAAACAGCTACTGCATGGACTCCTCATGGGCCACAGCATCTCAGTGTGATGGAGGACGCCCAGGTAGCCCTCACTCATCAGTGGGTGCCGGGCTAACTGGGTGCTCTGTAGAGATGAGGCACTTCCATCCTCTCAGCAATCCTAGGAGGAGGCTCCTGGTGTGGGCTGAAATCCAAAATTCATGTGTTGAATTCCTAACCTCCAATACCTCAAGATGCAACCTTACCTGGAAATAAGGGCCTTGAAGATGTAATTAGTGATGATGGGACCACAGTGGAGTAGAGGAGGCCTGAATCCAACAAGAATGTGTCCTCATAAAAGGAGATTTATTTGAGCAAAGACATACTTCCAGGGAAAAGGCCACGTGCGCACAAAGGAAGAGATAGGGGACAACGAGCCACTGCTGTAGGCCAGTGACCGTCAATGGTGGTGTTGAGGAGGACGATGGTTGTGTGCTCCTCCAAGCAGGGGATATCAAGCCTATCAGACTGACTGGGCTCACCTGCCCCAGCACTGAGAGAGGTTCACCAGGTCAATGCCAAGGGGCATCGTGATGTTGTGGTAAGAGCTTGCACGCTGCAGCTGAGCACCACCTTTATTAGCTGAGACACACTGGATAAATCAAACAATAAAACTCAGCCTCATTTTATTTGTAAAAATGGGGTAATGATGAGAGCTGTACTAGTTTGTCAGGACTGCTGTGATATAGTATCATAAACTGGGTATCTTAAACAACAGAAACGCGTCGTTTCACAGCCAGAAGTCTGTGGTCAAGGTTTCGGCAGGGTTGATGCTTCTGAGCACTGTGGCTGGCTTTGGGTGCCTTGTTGACACCAGGATCCTGGAGTTCCTGGGCTTATCTGCTCATTCTCCTTATCTCTTCCCTCCTGCTTACGACCTTTTCCCCGTGAGCATGTCTTTGCTCAAATTGACACCCTTTTAATGGGGATATATTCATGTTGGATTCAGGCCACATCTGTTCCAATGTGGTGCCATCTTCACTAATGACATCTGCAAGGGCCTTATTTCCAGGTAAGGTCACATCCTGAGGTACTGGGGCTTAGGAATTCAACCCATGAATTTCAGAGTTCAGCTCATACCAGGAGCCTCCTCCTAGAACTGCTGAGAGGATGCAAGTGGCTTATCTCTGCAGAGCACTTAGCTCAGCACCCAGTGATGAGGGCTACCTGGAGTCGGCCATTAGGCTGAGATGCTGTGGTCCACGGGGAGTCCGTGCTGACCTTCTCGTGCACATTCTAACCCATTTCCCTCAGACTCTCACAGAGATTAATCAATACTGAGGATGTCAAGTTATTTGTTAATTGTAGAATTACTTGAATAAAGAAGTTGAATTATAGATGTAATAGCAATTTAGTTTCTGAAAAATATAAAATATGTCTTTTCTTTAACACATCCATGAAACATCTACAGGAAGCCCTCGTGGGTGAGGATATGAAGAGTACACCATGATTCCAAAGAGCAGAAACTTTCCAGTCTTTTGCTTTTGCTTCAATGCGGTAAAACTGAAATTCATTGTAAACAAACTTGTAACTCATTAGGGAATTTAAAACCACGCTTCCAAATATCTACTAGGTCCATTGAAAATGTTCAAAGGCCTTAAAGAGCATGCCTGGTAAATAAACAGGGAAAATTGTTTTAAAGATAAAGGAATTATGTCTACAAAAGGAAGACTGGGCAGTTGGAATAGTGTCTTGGTGTCTTGGTCTTGCAGTATAAAGCAAAGTCACTGAAGCTTGACCCTGTCATGTGAACCTTGGTCTCAGGTTATGAGACTACGTCACAACATGTAAACTGGAGAAATTGTCAAACCTTCCTGGTAAGTCAATGTTATCGTAAGGTAAAGAGATGCAACTGTATTTCTTTATTTTTATCTAGTGTTCCCAATTTCTCAAGCCTTGATTCAGAACCTGCCTCAGTCAAAGTAGGTTAAATATACTGAAATCCAGCCCTACTGGTAGAATTGTCTCTGCAAGTCAATGGGGGCTATTTACTAGCTAGCCATTGTTTTGAGAGCTGATCATATTCAAGGAAAGATTTGGTCCCGTGAAAAGAACATAGTGATCACATGTAGCTCAATGTCTGGCTATAACAAAAATAAATCAATGTTGAGGGGTTTAGGGCACAGGAAGAGAGAGAAGTTCTGGAAGGAGTTTGCTTTTAAAGTTGAATCAAGGAGCTATTCCTTAAAAAGGGTGAGTCAGTATATTGAAAGCACGTATGAGTTTGAAATTCAGACTGCATCACAGAATGAAAATAATGAATATGATACCTGTGTCAGATAAATTAAGCATTTCTATCAAAATATCTACTGAAGTTTAAAACACCATGAAATATGTTCCCTGTTGACATATTCAAAGAAAAAATAATATTCCTTTCCTTTAGTTTTTATTAAATTTGTAAGGGATTAAGTTGCAGGTACATCTCACTTTACAGTTTATCAAAGGTCTCCTGAAACAGCAAGAGAACTACATGCATTGCACTGCCTGCAACTTTGACGTTGAAAAGGTGAGATCAAGTTGAAAAATACACTCCTGTGATAAGATTGAATGTCCAATCCAAAACAAGCCAATGGGATGATTGTGCCTTTGGAAGCATGTCATGTTAACTGGCAGGCTCCTGGAAAAATCTGAGAAGGAAGTATCCTTTCCAAATAGAAAGGGCAAATCTGGCTCAGGATTCCTTTCTGGCTCTGCAGGATTAGATGTGGGAGGGGAGAGAAGAATGCTATAAAGGAAGGTGGAGGGAACGATAAAAAGATAAACTGGTACTCACAAGTTGAAATTTAGCATTGATCTAGTTTGTATTCACAATGTGTTAAGTATTAACACATGAGAAAAGTATTAAAGTGAGGTATTTATTAGAAGAAATATAAATAAAAAAGCAACAGGTTGAGCACTCAAAATTAACTACAAGCAATTTAGCAGCACTGCACTGTACAAAAAAATAACATGAAAGAAATATAATCATTGTGTTAAACAAATGTTCATAGTATAAAGGAAGGCTAAAAGTTCACGAGGGAGGAAAACTATCCCTCTGATGTTGCTGAAAAAACGCATAGATGGTTCTGCCCAGAGCTGTGATACGATCGGCACAATGTGTTCACCATGTCTGTCCCACATGCTGCAGACAATACTGCATATTTTCGGACTTAGGTTTATAAGACATAAAACAGAAACAAGAAACCGGGAGTTGGTTGTTAGTGTAATTTTCAGGGTGGCAAAACCAAAGATGACCTTAGCTCAAATCACTTGTCAGCAATTGTGTGGACCCAGTTGACTGCTTTTTAAATTATATTTCTCAGTGTAATTAAGAGGTAAAAAAAATAGTTGATATTTAGGGAAGAAAAGGTATTGGGATAAGACATTTTAAGTATCTTAATTTTTAAAGAGTTTTTAAAAAATGAATATTTTAGGTTTAAGTAGGGAATTGTGTTTTAATCAATTTATTTTATTTTATTTTATTTATTTTTAGATAGAATCTCACTCTGTCACCCAGGCTGGAGTGCAGTGGTGAGATATTGGCTCACTGCAACCTCCGCCTCCCAAGTTCAAGTGATTCTCCTGCCTCAGCCTCCCAAGTAGCTGAGACTCCAAGCACAAGCCATCCCCTGCCTAGCTAACTTTTTGCATTTTTACTAGAGATGGGGTTTCGCCATGTTGACCAAACTGATCTCTGACTCTTGACCTCAAGTTGTCTGTGCTCCTCGGCTTCCCAAAGTGCTGGTATTACAGGCATGAGCCACCACACCCAGCCTAAATATGGAATTTTAATACTAAGCATATATACTGCCTTTTTAGAGCTATTAGTCAGCTTGGGCTGCCATAAGAAAGTCACATAGGCTGGGTGGTTTAAACAACACGAATTTCTTTTCCATAGTTCTTGAGGCCAAGGTCAGGGTGCCAGCAGGGTTGGGTTCTGGTGAGGATCCCCTTCCTGGCTTGCAGACGGCCCGACTGCCTTCTTGCTGTGTCCCCCTTGACTTAATGACCTCCCAGAGGTCCCATCTCCAAACGCCACCACATTTAGTGTTATAGGTTCCACAGATGAATTTGGTGGGACACAGTTTAGTCCAAAAAGCTATTGTTACTGAAGTTGGAAAAATGTAAATCAAATATTTTTCTTTGATATTACTAAATTATTGGTCCATAGATTGTGTTGGCCTCCACAAAGTGTCAGGGAATGGCCTGACTACATCCTATTATCCAAATCCAGCCTGTCATCTGTTTTTGTAAATAAATCTTTGTTGGAACACAGCCATGCCTATTCATTTACACATTGCCTTTGGCTGCTTCACTATACAAAGGACTTCAGTAGTCGTATTATAGATTAGAGATCATATAGCCAACAGAGCCTGAAGAACTTACTATCTGGGTTTTACAGAAAAGGTTTGCTGACCCTTGGAGATCTGTGCTGATCAATGCAGTAGTCATTAGCCACATACTGCTCTTGAGCCCTTGAAAGGTGGCCAGTCCAACTGAGGTGCGCTACTCATGTGAGATATACAATGGACTTCAATCCTTAGTAGAAAGAAAGGGCTCTATCTTGATTACATGTGGATGGTGATATGTTAGATTGGGTTATAATGCATTAGTAAATAATGCATTAGTAAACTTACTTTCACCCTTTTACTTTTTTATCCTTTCATGTGGCTGCAAGAAAAATTTAAATGGCATAAGTGGCTCCTGTTTGCAGCTCTTACAATATTTCCAGGGTCAGGCCTGGTCTAGAGGAGCTCTGAATTTTTTTTTAATCTGTCTTTTGAGCACTGGTTTTAGAATGAGCCCGCAAGTTACACAAAAATGACAAAAAATGAGACATGTGTTTATATACGGTTCTTTAACAAAACTGTTTAATCTTAATAAACCTGAATGCAGATACTTCAGAGTACTTGAAATATCGATTTAGTAATGTTAGATTGGAGATTTCTTTCCCTTGGCTCTTGAAGAATTAAGAAATTATTCTGACAATAATTGAGAAGTTGAGAAAGAGATAGAGGGAGCTGATATTGCTCCTGCTAAGAGAAGAAAACACCAGTGCTGGATGAAGGCAGAGGGAACGGGAGACGCGAATGTCAGGAGCACGACTCTCAGGGGCAGGTGATTATCAGGATCCCGGTACCTGCAATCAAACGGCTCCTATCCCAGAGAGGAAGCAAGGGAAGGGATCCAAAGTCGACTGGGTGCCTGGGGCTCTGAGATAAACAATGGAGCAATAAAGAACAGGAAACTGACAGATGGGACCAACGGGTAGCTTAACTAAAGCACCTTATAGGCACCTGTAATCCCAGCTACTTGGGAGGCGGAGGCAGGAGAATCGCTTGAGATCAGGAGGTGGAGGTTGCAGAGAACCAAGATGGCACCACTGCACTCCAGCCTGGGCGACAAGAGCGAAACTCCATCTCAGAAAAACAAAACGAAACAAAACAAAAAAAACGCATTATTAAACATTTTCATTTTGCTTTGGATTTGCTTTTGTTTTCGCTTTTGTGTTTTCTCTTTGATAAATGCACATCAGGAATGTTTTGCACGCAATGAGGAATGTTTTGGGCACTTGTATTCATTTGAGAACCTCTATGATTAATCATAGAGTCAGGCCTAAGATCACCCATACGCCTTAAGATGAAAATATGCCAAGTCAGCGTGACGAGCCCCCAACTTACAAACCTGCGATAATTAAAATCTGTGTGTGGCCTCAGCTGGTATCTCACTCTTGAGCGGTGAGCCACCCATTCCCTGTGAAGGGCGAGCTACAGGATAACTCCACTGTGTGACTCTGTGATCACATTTTCCTTCCTGGTTCAATAAGAATTTTTCAACACATGTGCAGTTCAACTTTTCTGGAATTCAAGATTCTTTCATTTCTGCTTTATTTTCCAAAGTTCTTTTTTATATTCTATTCATTTTTTAAAAAATTATTAATACTCAGGTTTCCATGGTAAGACAGGGTGTATTTTAGCAGAGACAGAGATCATTTTGTCATTTGTAACAATTAGTTCTGTAGTTTAATTATGGCTGGCAAAAAATAATTGCTCCCCTAAAACAAATTATAGTTATGAGGTCAAATCCAAGAGAATTTCACAAGACCATAGCCTGCTGGTCCAAGCCACAGGTTTAGTAAGACTGTATTTTACAGCTCTCGCAGACATGATGTCACCAGCCTTGTGTGAGTGCATGGTGGCACAGACAGAGGTCACACACACACTGTCACACACTGATACACATGTACAGGATGACAATCACAGTGTCTCACTTACATATGCAGACACACACACGCACAAGCTTGCACACCACACACATTGTCACACACTGATATTCACACATGTACAGGATGACAAACTCACACAGTGTCTCACACATGCAGACACACACATGCATAGGCTTACACATACACACCGCCACACTTCTGTGTGCACAGACACACACTGCCACACTCACACACTGTAAAACACTCAAGCACACTCTAGTGAACCAGTCACCTGGGGGAGATGGGGCAGCCTCTGCTCCGGGTAGATTTAAATGCTGTTACTGAAAGTGAGTTGAAAACTTGAAGTTTGATGAACTGAGCAAGTGTGGCTCTTGGAGGCCGCATCCTTAGATACAGATGCTCCTGGACTTGTGATGTGTGTGCCAGTGTGTGACCTCTGATGGGGATGCCTCCCAGCAAGCCCAGCTAAGTTGAAAATATCAAAGTGGAAAATACTGAATACACCTAACTTACAGAACATCCTAGCTTAGCCTGGCCTACCTTAAACGTGCTCAGAACACTTACATTAGACTGTGCCTGGGCAAAATCATCTAGCACAAGCCTATTTTACAACAAAATTATTATAAAGAATTTTGGGCTGGGCACAGTGGCTCATTTTTGTAATCTCAGCACTTTGGAAGGTCAATGCAGGAGAATCACTTGAAGCCAGGAGTTCAAGACCAGCCTGGGCAGCAAAGCGAGAGCTCCTCTTTCCAGAAGAAATTTTTTTCAAAAGAATTTTGAATTTACATTAGGAGTTTCAAATACAGTATCCACTAAATCATATCACTTTTGCAGGGTTGTAAAGTCAAAAAGCGAAAGTCAAACCATCTCAAGTCTGGGACTGTCTCTATCAGCTTCAATTGCAGCTCCCTACAGCAATTTCAGCAGAACGAGCCTGAGACTTCCAGTGCTCAGAGGCACAAAGGCAGCTTCCCAGACCCTGCAAACGTGGCCCACGTGGAGACCACACATTTTCAACTTGTCACCAAGGCCGTGGCTTTAGCCACACAGTGACTAATAGCCCTGAATTTCTACAATAAATCCAGAACTCTAAAATTATATCTGGGTTTCACATTTTCTAGAATCCTGATGCTAAATTTTATTTTGATTTTCTTTGGAGTAAAGTTAGCTTTGATGATAAAAGTAAGATAATGTATGAGAAAAGTTCATTAAACGTGAAAATGGCAGGCATATTGAAATGACTGCAACTTAGATGATTGTCCTGGAAAACAAGCCCCTTCATCTCTCATCCCTCCCAACAAGCAAGGTCCTCCACAGAGTAAATGAGGAATGAATTTTGCTGTCATACAGCAGTTGCACCACCGTCCGAATACACTGCACATGAGGGTCAGTAACATGCGTGAACAGTATCCTGTTATGTGTTCAGCGGAAACCAAGAAGGGAAATTAGCTGTTCTCCCTGGTGATCCTTTTCTGAATCTAATGTTGTTAAAATTGAGCTTGGAAAACATTTCATGTAACTACTAACATTTATGTCTCTTATCAAGTCAAACATATAGTATCCCTAACCTGTGTGCATTACCCCAAAACTGTACCCTTGAAATGCACTTCCAAATTTCCTAGCGTGTAGACAGCATAGTGAAAGTGAGGAATTCCTGAAGGTTACTGTCGTCCTTTCTCAGACTGGGTGGCAGTGCTTGAGTCCCCTGAGGGTTCCTTGAACCTGGGTCTGCGGACCCATTCCCGACGCCAGAGAAACATAGGGTACTGCTTTCAGAGCAGGTGGGAGTTTAGGGGCACACAGCCGTGCAGGGGCTCCTGATGGGAAGCCTTGTTCTCCTACCTGCTTCGAAGCTTTTACTTCCTGTCGGCTCTTCAGGGGTGCAGATCTTGACATCTGAAGCATTTTCCTAGCTACCCTGGTATCACCATGAAAAGCAGCATGTGGAAATGAAGGAAGCCACACTCTAAGGTAAAAGATACACCATACGCGGTGAGAACAAATCCACAACAAATGTGACCAAGATCCCCAAATAAAGGACTGGTACATCAGAAAAAAAAAAAAAAAAAAAAAAAATAGAAACATAGAAAAAGAGGCAAGAAATAAAATGGGTAAAGTGCAGAAAAAGACACATACATTGGTGATAGTTATTGAAAAAGATGTACAACCTCACTAGTGAGGAGCTAAGATAGGCAACTTGAACACAGTAGTGAGATAAATGCCCATCCCCTCATCTGAACAGGAGTTCACACAGCCGTAGCCATAGGGGATGAGGATGTGGGTGTGTGAGCACTGCTGTGTACTGCTGAAGAAACCTCATGGAAATGCGCTAGTGCAGAATTGGGCAGTAACTATCAAAGGGTAATGTGAGCATGGCCTGTGACTCAGATGTCCCAGCCCCCAGAATCTCTCTTATATGAGCTCTGACATGCATACGAAGCTATTATTACAAGGATGCCCATTGTTGCATTATTCATAACAGCCAAGAAAAAAAAAAGAAGAGGAAAACAATAACTGTGGATCAGAACAGAATTAAATAAGTTAGAATGTATTTTCACTCTAGATGACCACTACATGCCCATTAGAGGAAAGAAACGTGTATACGGGCAAGGAGAGGTGTCTCAGTCATTCAATTAAATCTCGAAAAAAAGGCAAGAGAAAGGAAAATGGAATGAAATAAAATTGTGTGTTTTATGTATTTGACCTATTCCGTGCATGGGTGCTAGCACGGGGCAAGGGATTCATTTTTGGTGATAGGAATTATGCTTTATTACCTGTAAGATGGAAACAACAGGACAGCAAAGCTGTCCTTTTGAGGACTCTGCCCTTTAGCAATTCTGAAAATGTCTTCCTGACATTTTCCCTGTAACTATCAAATGCTTAAAAATAAGTATGTGTAAAAACCTTTTGGGACAAGAACACACATTCCCACTTATTATAACATCGCTGTTATTTTTACCTACAGAGCCCCACTGCTACATTCCAAGAGTAATTTTATTAACCCTTTTGGTCTCCAAATTATCCACATGTTACGTTTAGCGTTGTGTAATGGTGATTATTAACAGTAATAAACACTGCAATTATGCATGAAATTCAATTTTTGGAACCTTCTGCCACATGTTAATTACAGATCCTCTAATGGAACTCCTTTGAGGCCTGGCTCCACGTTTCACTGAAATCGCCTCTCAGACACATCTTCATGATGACTCTCCAGTGCTCCTTGGTGGGGAGTGCTGCTGCTCACCAAAGGCTTTCCACATGAGGACAGACAACCACAACACCCTCCATTCGAGCGGACCCTTTCAGAAGAAACAGGGCACTTACTCAGCATCTGTGAGTGTCCTGGCACTTTGCAAGTGCCATCTCCAAGATGGTGTTTTTCTGTGACGGTCACAAATGTAAAGCAAGACAAAATCCCAAAGACAAAGACCTTGCATGTTAATCAAGGAGAATATCAGAGTTCGAACACATTTAATCATTGGTTCAGTCGACTGTGACCAAGCTGCATATTGTTTTCTCTTTATTTGCCTGACTCTCAGGTGAGTTGGGTTTCTGCTACTGAAGTCCGGTTTTGCCAAATGTGGATGCATTCACCCTTCTCCCTCCTATCCTTGGGTTATGGAAGGCACTCCCTTTTAGTTTCTTTGTGGAACCGTGTTCTTCTCTTCAGGACAGTGTGACAGGAGCTCGTTGTGCTGGTGAGATCAGTAGGGCCATCCTCAAAAGAGACCGTCAACTCTGCCACAAGAAAAATAGATTTCTGTGCAGGTTAAGCATTTTAACTGTAGGAATTACCCTCTGTTTCTGATCTCTATCTTCCCAATTACAATGCATTTTTAATAATTGCCCTTCCTAAATTGGTGAAAAATAAAACCCTGTTGGGTAATTGATCTTATCTGCAGGAAGGAAACAGGGGAAAGTGCTTAGAACTCCCTCTCAGGAGCCAGGCTGACTTTGGGTTTAAAGACCAGAGTGACCACTTTCCAGCTGTGTAAAATCCAACAGTTATTTAACCTCTCTGTGCCCTGGTTTTTCATCTTTAAATGTGTCACAATGTCCACCCCACAGGGACTTCCGTGGAGAGTGAAATATATTGAAAAATGCCTGAAAATGCTGGGCACATAGTAGGTACACAAGCGCTAGTATCACTGTAGGATTCCATTTCAGATAGAAAAAACAAGATATTATTTCTACCTTAAGACCAAGCATGAGCAAGCAATTCTTCTCCCTCTGCCTGCTGCCATTGTGAATTGATTTTTGTACAATGGAGAGCTCAGCAGGGGTATGTGAGTTTTGGAGAGAGACAGATAAAATTAGTTTGAAGTGTGTCTTGCTCTGTACTTGCTGGGACAAGGCATGGAAATTCTCCAAGCTTCTTTTCTCACCTAAGGGGGGATTCTATTGACATTGTGCTGCCTGGGATTTCTGGCAAGTCAAAGCCACAATGCCCTGAGTGCCCATGATGTGCCAGCTCCTTGCCAGCTGTTTCATGTGCACTGTCTCTAGGGAACCCTATGGCTTGTACATTTGTATCCTTTATCATTCTCTTGCGAACAAGAGACAGAAAACACAGTCTTGGATGTGTGATGACCTTTGCCTCCAGACCTAAGGAGCAGACAGTAGGAGGTGCTATGGAAGAAGTCCTGCCAGAGCACATGGGAGCCAGGCAGGAAGACAGGAGAAGGGGAGCAGGGACACACACATGACTTGCACAGCAGTTCCCACAAGCTCCGGGTGGAGCACGACTGTCCCTAGTTCCAAGCATCCGTCTTACAGTGTCATCCACAAATGGGAGGTGGAACAGGGCTTCACCCTCAAATTCAAATGTCTAGGAGGACAGCAGCACCAGCTCAGTCCAAAGCCCCTCACCCAACAATACCCCTACCCCCAGGAGCAGAGACAACACTGGTGTTGCACCTGGATAGGGTCCGGTCTTGCAAAGGGGCTTTTCCCTTTCCAACCTCACTGAGCAACAACATGGTGTCTGAAACTGTGAGATGAAGTTAACTTAGCCAGCTTTCTTTCTCTTTCTCCTTTTTCTATCTGAAATGGAATCCTACAATGATATTAGTGTTTGAGTACCTACTATGTGCCCAGCTTTTTCAGGCATTTTTCAATATATTTCACTGTCCACAGAAGTCCCTGTGGGGTGGACATTGTGACACATTTAAAGATGAAATACCAGGGCACAGAGAGGCTAAATAACAATGGATTTTACACAGCTGCAAAGTGGTCACTCTGGTCTGTCTTTCTTTCTTTCTTTCTTTCTTTCTTTCTTTCTTTCTTTCTTCTCTCTCTCTCTTTCTTTCTTTCTCTCTCTTCTTTCTTTCTTTCTTTCTTTCTTTCTTTCTTTCTTTCTTCTTTCTTTCTTTCTTTCTTTCTTTCTTTCTTTCTTTCTTTCTTTCCTCCTTTCTTCCCTTCTTCCTTTCTTCTTTCTTTTTTCCTTCCTTCCTTCCTTCCTTTTCTTTTTCTATTCTTTTTTTTCTTTTTTCATTTTTAGTTTTTTGAGACAAGCTCTTGCTCTGTTGCCCAGGCTGGAGAGCAGTGGCACCATCACATATCACTGCAGCCTCAAACACCTGGTCTCAAGATATCCTCCCATCCCAACTTCCTGAAAAGCTGGGACTACAGGTGTAAGCCATCACACATGGCTACCTTTTTAAAATTTTGTAGATATGGGGCCCACTATGTTGCCAAGGCTGGTCTCAAACTCTTGGGCTCAAGCAATCATCCTGCCTTGGCCTCCCAAAGAGCTGGGATTACAGGCATCAGCCACTTCACTTGGCCTAAAAAGTGCTTCTTAAAAACCAGTGACAGATTTCCAAAAAAAAAATTAAATGAGTAAAGGACATGATCAGACACTTTCCAAAAGAAGATACACATGTGACCAAGAAGTATATGAAAAAAGCTCAACATCACTGGTCATTAAAGAAATGAAAATCAAAACCACAATGAGATATCATCTCACATCAATCAGAATGACTATTATTAAAAAGTCAAAACATAGTAGGTACTTGTGAGGTTGTAGGGAAAAGGAACTCCCACTGTTGGTGGGAGTGTAAATTACTTCAACCATTGTGGAAAACAGTGTGGTGATTCCTCAAACACCTGAAAACGGAATTACTATTCAAACCAGCAATATCATTACTAGGTTTATACCCCAAAAATATAAATTGTTCTATGATAAAAAAGCATGCATGCATATGATCACTGTAGTACTATTCACAATAGCAAAGACATGGAATCAACCTAAATGCACATCAGTTGTAGAATGGATACAGAAAATGTGGTACATGAGACCATGGAATACTATGCAGCCATAAAAAAGGAGATCATGTTATTTGCAGGAATATGGATGCAGCTGGAGGCCATTATCCTCAGCAATCTAACACAGGAACAGAAAAGCAAACACCACATGTTCTTACTTATAAGTGGGAGCTAAATGATGAAAACTCATGGATACCTAGAGGGGGAAAACAGACACTGGGCTCTGTCAGAGGGTGGATGGTGGGGAGGGAGAGGATCAGGAAAAATAATGAATGAGTACTAGGTTTAACACCTGGGTGATGAAACAATCTGTACAACAAATCCCCATGACACACATTTACCTATGTAACAAACCTGCACATGTGCCCCTGAACTTAAAAGTTGAAAAAAATCAGTAACAGGCAACAAAATTTGTGTCGTAAATTATGATGATGATGAGCAAGTGTGCAAAGTGTAACTGCTGCATTTAACACGTACTGAGAATCTTCTTTTTTGAAGATGCCTGGAAAGAAAGCACATTGGGAAAAGCAAGGTGCCACTGGTTCTGTGGCCTTGGTGGTTATGGAGAAACAATTTAGGGTAAGGCAATCACCAAGCAAATGTCTTTCATTGCAATTGCCTGTCTTTTAATTTAGGTTTATTTGGTCACCTAAATCCAACCTCTGTGACTAACAACTATGGGGAAGTCTATAACAGGTCTGGAACACCTTGTGGCTAACTTAACAGGAAGGGATTGTGTGCACTTCTCCCCCACAGCACATGAGAACATCATCTCGAGTCACTGTCCTGAGTCCTATGAAGATGGCATTATCTACCCAGTTGACAGAAGGGGACTTTAGCTGAGAATGACAAAGTCACACAGCTGATGACCAGTGGAGACAGAGCCCCTGGAAGAGAGGAAAGGAGGTGTGCAAATGTCCTCCCTGTGAGGTTGGAGGTGGCCTCTCACCTTCTACCTTATAAGCACCAACTTTCATCTGTTATTGCTGGATGAAAGAACATGTTTCCTAACAATTCCTTTTTTAAAAAAAAAAAAAAATGAGTTTCACTCTTCTTGCCTAGGTTGGAGTGCAATAGCATGATGTTGGCTCACTGCAACCTCCGGTTCAAGGGTGCAAGCGATTCTCCTGCCTCAGCCTCCTGAGTAGCTGGGATTATAGGCATACACAACCGTGCCAGGCTAATTTTGTATTTTTAGTAGAGGCAGGGATTCTCCATGTTTGTCAGGCTGGTCTCAAACTCCCAACCTCAGGTGATCCACTGACTTCTGCCTCCCAAAGTGCTGGGATTACAGGTGTGAGCCTCCGCCCCAGCCAACAATTGTTTAAAAATGGAAATTCAGAAAATCATGTCTGCTATTCCTTGATTTTATTAAAAATGCAGGAAAAAATATCCTCAGCCATGATTCTATATAGAGACAGGTACCCCAAATCAAATTTTTTATAATCACCAGAAGCAGTTCCACTTCAATATTTGTCATTGGTTTGCTTAGTAGTTTTATGAAACCTTATTTGCCAAAGTATATCTTACACAGTATTGAAAACCAACAAAACTCGAATATCACAAGTGAAAGATGTAAAGCCGTCAGCTTCAGTATGATTATGCTTAATTAGTCATAGTCTCTTTTTGTGTACTTTATGCTAAGTTAGTTAAAGTCACTTTTTATTTCCTTGGTCTAATTACACATTTGTGGCAAGAGCTTTTTAAGACGAGTTCATTTTGATGGCGGTGGTGTTGGTGGTGCAGACATTCTATAAAAATCACACCCTTGGATTCCAATTGTGTTAGATCCCATGTGTCTAATTTGTACAGCTGAACATTCAATAAATAAAACATTCAAAAATATTGTGTAGAAAATGTGCCCTTCACCATATTGATTTCTATCAAAGCTATCTAAAACTTTCCAGGTTTGACCTTTTCTTCTGTAAAGACAAAATATTCTCCTAAAGTGACAACATTAAAATGTTATAATGCAGAAAACCCTTTTGGTAAGGTGTGTGTCATCAGGAAATAATGGATGAGGGTATCTGGCTTGGAGAACAGAATGTGGTCTGCTGTCCTTGGCAATGAATAAGGGCCTGGGGGATGTGCCCAGACAAAGTCTTGCCACCCGCTTCTCACCTTGATCACTAGTTTCCACTTTCTATTCCTGGGGATCCCTGAGTCCATTGATGTGGTATACACCTCCACATTTCCCTAATTTTTACTAAAGTATTTCATAACTTTGCTTTGACAGCAGAATCATTGGTTTTCAGCATTCATCATCAAAATGACAACCTTAAAAATGTTAAGCAGGAATACCTGGGTAAAGGCAGGGAATATTGGAAAGATGATGATCCGTAGCTGTCAGTTACTTCAAGAGAGGATAAAAGCCACACCATAATTTCCATACGTATTGTGGACTATTTGAACATTAAACATATCCAGAATATTTACTGGGCCAGGACTAAGAAGATGCAGAAGAAATACAAAATTTAAGGGGCATTAAAAAATCAATAATCAAGATAAACAATATTTTAATGCAATATTTAGAAATTAAAATAGTTGTAAGGTATCCATGACTAATAAAATATAAAATTGCAAATTAAGACAGGATCAGTATTGCTGAGATCTCCTTTTGCACCAGTCTCTGGCATAGCTTGAGGCAACATAGCACCAGAGTGCCATCCTTGGAGTAGGTTTTCTAGGCTGAAGTATCAACAATTGCCGTTGTCTGGCTTAGAGTTACTATTAACCTCTAAAGCAGGAGGAAGCCAAGGTGGAGAAGATGCTCGAATGCCTGAAATTATTTTGAAGACACAGTCTTGTTGTATTTCCAAATATTTATATATATATATATATATATATATATATATATATACACACACACACACACGATATATACACACATATGTATACATATACATATATTATCATTTAAGTTGTATATGTTCTTTTAGCTTTCAAAACACTTACATTAGGCAGGGTTTTTTTTGTTTAAACTTACATACAATTTTTTTCAAATATCTAATTTTTTTCATAGCTCATACAAAGTTTCTGCAAACATGGACTCAGCACAGCCAAGCCATGACCCTATACAAGGCAGTCCTTAGTCTCAGGACTGAGCAGGAGGCACAGAGACACCCGGGGCTCTGCACAGAGCTGCAAGCAACTCAGCCCCTGTGATCCTCAAGCTCAGGTGACTTTCTAGACCGAAGTGCCTGGGAATATGATGTTCGGAAGTTCAGAGAACTGACACGGATGTTTGAATCCTATGACAGGTAAAGGAAGCTTCTCCTAGAGACGAACTTTCGGAATGAGAAGCAATATCACATCTTCCACAGGACACATAAGGAAGGGGCTGGGACTCTGATGGAAGCCTGTCAGGCTGAGGAATCAGCACCTGTGGGTCCCATGGCGGAACACAGAATTTGAGCCACCAGGGAAGGCGCTCGAGGCTTTCACACGTGGAGGTAACTCTGATTTATTAACTATCACGAGATCCAGATGAACTATTTGTGGGAATACTCTAACACACTTGTTAAGTAAAAAAGAACCGCTCTCCTAGAAATGGGGCAGCATAAGTTCTGTATGTCAGAGAAGGTATGTAATTGCCTGGAAATTCCCTAAAACCTGTGGGGAAGCTGCATCCTGGAGGACTTGTCTGAAGATAAAAGGGACGAGAGAGAAACCACATTGTGGTTGAGGAATATAACAGACCATGCTTGCAAGACTGAAGAAATGAGCTATGCACATTTGTGGCACAGATCACCAGCATGACAGAGAGAAAAGACAGGGTTCTGAGGGGAGATTCCCATTTCAAGGCATCTGCTGGAAACTCATTCAGCTACGATACTGTATCTGATATATTTCAAACTTGCTCTGCTGACAATTTTATCTCCCAGAATGCGGAGAGAGAATCAAAGGCAACTGTTACACTGGAATTAATGCTGAGTAACAGGAACTGGCTGTGGGCTGAAGTAGCAGAGACAGAAATCCTGGGGAAATCTGCTGTGTCACCATGGAGTTTACAGTGACCCCAGAGGGGGTCACCAGCAGGTCGAGATGAGCCACTCACGTCACACTGTATACAATTCTGAAAGTCTCAGAAGAGGATGAACAGGTATCAAGGCTTTCAGAAGCATAATTCTGATATATGATGTGGCAATTTCTAAAAAGGGGAGGAGAGAGAAAAACACACAATTAGTGTGCACAGTGGGCTCTCTGATAAATACATATTTCGTAACACGTGCAAAAGATTAAAAAGAGGGTTTGTGTGTAAAGAACAATAAGAAAATTTAGATCAAAAACTTTAAGAATTTTGTCAGGGAACTCCTACATAAAATGACGTGCAGCTTTTGAAACCAATGCAACAACAGCCACACAAAATATGTAGCCCATGTTTTCAATAATAAAAAGATGAACAGAAGACATGCTGCTAGGGAAAGATGTTCTGAAAACAAAATTCTCCAAAACCTCTTTCTGAGTAGTAATCTGCTGAGACCATTACCCTTCAAATATGTATTTGAGAAAACTAACCTCCTGCAACTCATAATACATAGACAATCTAATGAAATCGGGCAAAAGATGATAAAGGACACTTTGCGTAAGAAGATATAAAAATGGTCATTAAGCACATGGAAAATGCCCAGCCACCTTAGCCATCAGTGACATGCAAAGTAACACCAGAACACCACCACACACTAGCTAGAATGACTCATGAATCAATGGTGGGGTAGTCAAGCAATGGAATGGAATATTACTCAGCTATGAAAAGCAATGAGCTCCTAATACAGGCGACAGATCATCGGTACATCAGGCTCAGGGAAAGATCAGGCTGAGTGAAATAACTTTACACAAAAAAGTACTAAATGTAAGATTCCAGGTATTAAAAGTTCAGAATAAAACAAATCTAATCAATGGTTTAAAAAATAACCTCCCCCCAAACCCGAAGCAGAATAGAGATTATCCTGGGGAATGTGGAATGGCGTTACCTGGTGAACTTTCTGCAGTTCTAAGGTTGCATAATGTTCTGTATCTTTAGTTTAGATTATACGGGTATGCGTTTGCCAAAACTCAGTGAACTGACACGTAGGATCTTTGTATTTCATTGAATATCAATTTTATATCTGAACAAAAACAAATATCAACCTCCAAACACGGACGTTTACAATCTAGTGTGAAATATATGAGAGTAAAAGAATGAAGGATGAATGGATGGATGGGTAGCTGCATGTAACATAAGCATAGGAAAATGTTATTGGTAGAATACAGGTGATGGTTATACTGGTGTTAAATTTCTTGAACTTTGTGGTTTTTTGGAAATCATTTGTGATAAAATGTTGGGAACATATTTATATGGAATAATTGAAGCTTGATATATAATAGAAATTGATAAAACTAGCCTGGGATGTCTTACATTAGTTCATAATTTTCTAGGTTGCATGTATAATATTATAATGACCCGAGAACCTGTGGATGAAATCACTGGTCAAAATCAAAGAACAGTGAAGATTCAAACATACTTAAGATTGTCAAGTGGAATAAGAAAGGTTTAGCAAAGCTGGATACTGTTTAACATGTCATTTATCCCAATTAAGGATTGTGTATGACTCCCTATTGTCTTCATTAGTAATCATTTACTGATTTGGGGAATCCTGTCATTTTAAATTTAGACTATTTTTTGCCTGACATAGCCCTTTTTTTCTGTAATAGGATTTAGTTTTCACTCTTTCATTCACTTATTAACTTAGTAATTACTTATTAAGTGCCCACTATGTGTCAGGCAGAGTGGAAAGCACTGAGCAGGGAGTGCAGAGCAAGACAGACACAGTTCCCAGCTTCCAGGAAGTTCTAGTCAATGGAATGAAGCAGGAAAAAGGAGGAGCCACTGCTGCACTGGTGCCTCTGAGCTGCAGCAGGCCTTGGACATGGCCTCTCATGGTGCACTGTGATGGACACGGAATGCAGGCTTTGGCATGCATGGTTAGCTTGATCCCACAGTGAGACAACCCCACCCCTCACATGACTTTTACTGTCCATGCTCAGTTAAAAGGGCAGCCCAGGTCAGCACAGACTTTCACAAGAACACAGACTCCAGGCCCATCGAGTTTAGAATGAGACGAAAAGGAGAAGTGAGATCCAAGGTGCTGGCAATGCAAGCAGGAGCTCAGAGGGCATCTGCAGGGTGGAGGTGAAGCCGATGCCACCAAGGAGGAAGCACTTTGCAGATGTCCGTGTTCCTAGTTCATGTGCCTGGCCCCTGGACAGGTGCTGAGGGTGGACCTGTCTCCCAGCCACATCCAGGCTGTGATTGCACTCCAATTTTAGGTAGCTAAGAGTGGGATCCTAAAAAATGAAAAACAGTAAGAGAGATGTTATATTTGGCCAATATGGCATCTAAGATCAAAAACAGGTGTCAGGTTTTTTTTTTTTTTTTTTTCCCCCTTAGACTTACTCTCTCTCTCTCTCTGTCCCCAGGCTGGAGTGTACTGGAGCGATCTTGACTCACTGCAACCTCCACCTCCCAGATTCAAGCAATTCTCCTGCCTCCACCTCCTGAGTAGCTGGAACTACAGGTGCCTGCCACCACGCCTGGCAAATTTTTTGTATTTTTAGTAGAGACAGGGTTTCACTGTGTTAGCCAGGATGGTCTCAATCTCCTGACCTCATGATCCGCCCGCCTCAGCCTCCCAAAGTGCTGGAATTACAGGCGTGAGCCACCGCGCCCGGGTGGTCAGTTTTTAGAAATTATATGATGAGATCCTTTCTGTTATTATAGTTTTCACATCTGACAACTCTACTACCACAATGAAGGACCCCCTTTGTTGGAGTTAGTAAGCATTTAAATAATTCAAAATGTAAAGTGTGCTAAATCTACAGATCATAATGATTTATATATAAAAATGCATTTCTATAAAATTTACAATTAAATAATCATAAATAGTAAAGAACAGCTTGATTAGAAAATCAAAAAATGACCCTTTTATATGTTTTGGGGGTCCTTATCCATCATCAACTACAAAGGACAGAGCAACGTAAGGTAGGAGAGGGGAAGTCTTATCTTGTCCTGGATGTGAATTCTATTAACTTCTCTAAGTCTCTATTTGTTTTGAAAAATATAGACAAAAGCAACGCCAGACTCTTGGGCTGTAAGATGATGTACGTGAATGCTGAAAACAGTGCACATAATGTAGCAACTAACACTGTTGGCCATTGTGATTATTGCTCTGCATTTGAGTTTGTTTAAAACTAAAAGGAAAGCATGTCTTCAAGGGTAATGAGCCATCACCCCATCCAGTGACGATAACACACATTGTAGACATTTGCCCAGTTCCCACCCAACCCTTCCTGGTAGGGCTCTAATCTTCTCCTAGTAATAGGAACCCAGCCAGAACAGGGAGCCAGTCAGGTATGTCTGCTAAGTTCCACTTTAAAATACCTTGGAAATATTAATAAAACAATGAAGATGTTAGCTTGGTATCCTGATGTTAAAATACACAGAAATAAACATGTCTGTTTAAAAGCAACTAAATGATAGATTAATGAAAATGATGAGAAAAGAATTGGTGATTAAGATGAAATAAAGACATTTATCTCAATGACTCTAATCCATCTTATATGAAGGCAGATTTCAGCATGAAAATGAGCCCTTGAGGCTGAGAGTGGCTGCTTGGTTTACAGCTCTGACCCCTCACACATCCCCAACTATGGCGAGAATTACCAACAATACGGGAACAACCACATAGTGGGTGCGGACGTAGCGTGCTCCCCAAGGAGAAATCTTTCTTATTAACTCAACATTAGCAGGGCCCACAATGCAGACCGTGGTGCATCAACCACTTGAAGACAAACACAGAGTGTGGCGTTTGTCTTTCACTACTTTGAAATATCTTATTTTAAAAGGAAGACTTCAATTTGTTCTCTGCACAACAGAAATAATTTTCAAGTTGTTAACCCAAGAAATATGTGGGTTTTTTTAATGATTTCAAAGGATCAAATTGAATTTATTTAAATTCATTGAATCTAATTGTGGCTATATTCACTTAGAAGGAAAAATTGTCTTCCAAATGTTTCAATTTTTCCAATTGGTTTGTTGAACAAGGTCTTTATAACTTCCAGTTTATAGACTTGGCCTCATGCTTTAAAGTGCTGGATCTTGAAATGTGGCCCTGTTTGACTCTGGGAGTGCTCTTAGGTGGCTGTGATGAGGCATCTGGGCCATGAGTCGGTACCCCTGCTCCCAGCCAGAGGAGTACAAAGCAGCTGTTCTCAGCGTGGTGACCCCCACCCTAGCACTCGGAGACATTTGGTGGCATCTGGGGATGTTTTGGTTGCCACATTGGGGAAGGAGACAAGGGAGACCCCAGAGACCCCACTGCCCATGGAACAGCTCTCCACAGATCAGCATTTCCTGGCCTCCAACGTCAAGAGCCCCAGGGCTGGGCAACGCTGGCTTGAAGGAAGGCCAACCCAGCACCAGGTCAGAAGGTGGAAGGAGATTTCAGATGGGGGCTCCAGCGTTTGTGGACTGCCTTCCCTGGTGTCCAGAGAGGGTCCCATACATGGGACACAGGTGCACCATCTCCTGTGCCTTCCTTTCCTTCTAGCTCTTGACAAGTTACTTTTCTCTTGACCATGCACTTTCACCAATTTAGTAGATTTCCATTTCGTTGGCTTTGTAGTAGATGTGTCGTTATTTTTAGTGATTAAAATAACTAGGTAGCTTTAACAACCAGGAAAATGCTACGTCCCTGTGGTCTGTGTCTGATTTTGAAAGCGATGTTTGCTTCTGTGCATCCATAGCTGTCCACAGATGTTCCCTTCTCCTTTGCTATTGGCTCTGATTTCGGCTCTTTCTTTATTTTTTTTTCTTTTTTTGAGAATGGGACTCACTCTGTCCGCCAGGCTGGAAACAGTGGTGTGATCTCAACTCACTGCAACCTCTACCTCCCAGGTTCAAGTGATCCTCCCCCCCCCAGCCTCTCGAGTAGCTGGGACTACAGGTGCACACCACCATGTCCAGCTAATTTTTGTATTTAAAAAAATATATTGTAGAGACGGGGTTCCTCCATGTTCCCCAGGCAGGTCTCAAACTCCTGGGGTCAAGCAATTGACCCACATCAGCCTCCTCCAGTGCTGGGATCACAGGCATGAGACCCCATGCCCGGCTTTCAGCTCTTTCTTTGCACTTCCTCTGAGTTGTCTCTTTTTTGGACCAACTCAAATAATAATAACTATTATTTTTAACTCTGGAGTTTTGGCAAAAGATATTTGCTTCGTTGAATTCCCACATGTATTATTATTTTAATGATCATTTGTGTATTTTGTCCCACATGTGTTATTATTTTAATAATCATTTGTGCATATTCCTCAGGACCTACTCCTGTTAATGCTGCCTTTTGGTCAATATGAGGAAGGAGGCCCTTTTAAACAGCAGCCTCCACAGGTGTATCAAATTGCAGGAATACACGTTATACATTCACGCACACATAAACAAACACACAGACGTGCACACCCATATCCTGAAGATCCTAACTTAAATATTTAAAAATACGGTTTTCTTCCTATTTTAAAGACGCATCCCTAAAAGATACAACTCAGTGGTCTAGCTGGGGTGCAAGGTATTTCAGAAAATGCTTTTAGGGATCTCAAATCAGTGGCAAGAATTTCTGGTGAGACCCTAGACGCTAGAGACGCTAGAGCCCCTGGAGTGAGCTACCAGGAGAAAGATGAACTACCCTCCGTCAGGGTAAAAACAGAACTTACGTTTTATCAAGAAAGCGAAGATGAAGGTGATGGAGACTATCCTCCCTGAGTGCATCTGTCTCCTCTGGTTCCCGTTGCTGCTCTCGGGGAATTTCCTGGGAGGCTCCCGTCCCCTAGCGGCAAATGTACCCTCACCTGTGATGGGAGCCATGGAGGCTGGCTGAGTCCCCCCAACCTGGTCTGCTCTTTAAAAGATTCCTTAGAAGCATCATACTGAAGAGTCCCAGACACCAGACCCCTGGTTACATGATGAGAAACTAGACGTGCAGAGAAATGAAATGACCGGCTCAAGGACCCACGGGCTGGCGAGTGACAGAACTAAGTCTTAAACTGAGAATCGCTGGACTTCAGCCTCGTGTTTTTTCACAGGCTTCCTCTCACCCCCTCCAGGGAAAAGAAAGGCATTCCTTTCCAATGACTCAAGCTCTGAGGTGTTACTGCTTCTCCTCCCACTTTCCCATCTTTGAAAACCAGCATAAGGGGCATCCCTTACATGAAGAATTGTATGACTCTCTGGAAGATGTGAATGTCTCTTTTCTCTGAATTCCCAAAACATCATTTAATTGGTAAGTTGATCATACACATCTATTTTATGTATTGCCTCCCCTAAATTATCCTTTTGAAAATATGTAATTTCTTTTTAAGCATTTTTATTATGATTTCTAGATAAATCAACAAGAAAAATTCATAAATATAGCAATCACAATCCTGCATAAATATATGCACACATAAATGACTTTCACCTAAAATCTCAGTTAATGGAATTCGACATTTTTGGTTATTCACTGATTTAAAGATAAAATTTACTATCTAAATTTGTGACCATAACTTAATTGATTTTTAATGAAAAATTCTGGTGATGGTTAATAAACCTATATAGCTCTCTCTAGTTCACTGTGCCAGTGTTTTAACTTCTAAAAAAGCCTTCTTCAAAACAATACTTTCTCTCTTTAAAAGACCCCATTTTCATGATAAATTTTATTTTTCAATAGCTTCGTGTGTCATTTTGTACATGTAATGAATTTTCCTTTGTAAAGTGGAGGTATTATTATAGAAATTTAAAGAAACATTAGACTTTTGCTACATTCAGAATGTATTAAAAAACAAGATTTCTATGATGTTGAGTGTGTATTTTGAGAAAATACTTCCTAGGTAAAAGTCTACTCTTACTACCACTAAAATGAATTCCATGTACCCATGGGTGGCTATTGGAACATTGGTCCAAATTGCGTATCATTACAATGTGTTTACTCAGTTGTAAAGCCTTATATTGAATTAAGGTCTAACTGACAAAAATTGGAAAAAAAATAGTCAAATAAGGTTTTTAGAATTAAGCACAAAGACTATTACATATCGTGGTGGCATATACTAATAAACAAGCAAATTATTTTAGAGAAAACTAGAAAATCAGTCAGCAACGTGATAAACTATCATAAGCATAATGCATTCCAGTCAACACTCTTGGCAAAGACACTAATAGAGGAGATGGATTGATGCTGTCCTTGCTCCTCAGAAAAATCTTTACAAGACTGGAGACCTATCATAACGAAATCATTCAAATAAAAGTAGCATTTGATGATTTAGTTCATACTACCATACTCTCTGGAATCTGAAACATCATTAATTCAACCTGTTCATTTAATTCTGGTGTTTTAGGATAAATATAAAAATCCGTACCTCAGAAACATTACAACGTGTACAGCAAACCAACGTGCCACAGATTGGCAATGCTACCTACTCAGGATGGCAAGAAGTCATGAACAATAATATCCACTGAATGCTCCTTACAGACCTGTGGGATGTCATTCAAAGTCCACAGACCACCCAGGGCATATGCGTGAGCAGGCAGGACAGGCACTGGGGAGGGGACACTTGAACAGAGATAAAACTGCCACTCATAACATCACAGCAACAGCAAAGCCTGTGGGATAAAAGGGATCTCACTTAATACCCACAAGGCCTTTGAGGACATAAGACATGGAGCAGTGTCCTAAATGGCCTGGTTAGTAAGGGTAAAGTGAGATTGAATGCAGGCTGTTGGACTCCAGGGAGCCAGCTTGTGATTCCATTCCTGGGAGGAGTTATGCCCTGAGAACTTAGAAAGTTATTTTAGTTCCCCTTTTCCTTGACCAATAATGACAAAAGACACAATCTGCTTGACACACACAGATGGCGACTCTACTCGTCATGGTGCCTGTGAAGGTGTTGGCATTGACATTGCTTGTCCCGTGATTGCTCTTATTCAATATGCATACCTCTTTTGTTCCACCCCAGAGATGACACAAGGGTCAGTGTAGCTGTTGGAAATGGAGTCTCTGAGCTAGAAATCGTGTTCATGTAGACCCCATGGTTTCCAAGGAGTTAATCTCGCTGAGAGTGGGCAGGAGACACCCCAGAGTTGAGTGGGCATACTGGGGTTCACAGCTTGACTACTGCTGTGTAGTGGAGGCTCTGCCCCGGGGCCCTGGTATGTGTGCCACTTTCATGGCTGATTGCTTGGTGTTTGCACAGTTGAGAAGGAGAGCTGTCCACAGGTCTCCTGCAGTATTTGGACAGAACTTTAAGCAAAAGGGGAAATTTGCTATTATCTTCTGCCTTGGAGATAGATATGTGTTAAAATGTTTGCAGATATTATTTCATTAATTGAAAAATTGAGGGCAGAACACATACAAAATCTTGAAGTTTGGCTCAATCCTTTTGGTGTATCTATACTGATTAAACAAACCAGATAACTTGAAAATGCCTTTGCCTGTCATATTTGTATATACAATCTAATTTCTTGAGAGGCATAAAAGTCTATGTATTGTGACAATGATTTTGTGGGTGAAAAGGTGTATCTGAGGATAAGAAATGTTTGCAATAGTTTAGTTAACAATCTGTTGAAAGCTATAAGATTTATGTATTTTCTTTTGTAAAGAATTGGCTTAAATTTTAAAAAGCAACTTTGTCAAATGACCAATTAATATAATCATTTAACAAAGCTAGAGGGAAGTCTTGAGCATTTTGTGTGGTCCCATCCTCCATGTAAGAGGAAAAGAAGAGCTTTGGCATAAAAGCCAATTAAAGGGGAAAAAATAAGAGGGGAAAAAAACATTCAGGATCAAAAATATTTAGTCTAGATACTAATGTGCAGGCCTTCTAGTGCCCAAGAACATGTGGCATCTCCAAGTCTATACATCTTAATAACAGCCCTCACACCGTCTATGAGACACATCATGTGAGAATACATATTTTTTTATTCATGGGAAGGGACAATCATCATTTCAGATTTTCACATGATGGCATGACAAGGGTGACAGGAGATAAATGATGAAGAGGAAAATCCACATTGGTGTGAGCATGTGCGGATCCAGCAGAAATAAAGGTCCTCCATGGGCCTTCAGACACAGGGATTCTGCGGGATGTCCTGCCAAGCGACTCAGTGCAACAGTCACATCCTCTCTCAGTGTTGCTCTGCTCATGTGTGCACTGGGTTCAAGAGAAGAGAAAACTGTTCTCAGAGAGCAGCGAATGGCGGAGGCCATCAGCTCCTTTCCAGATGGTCACTGGTGTCTTAGGAAAGGCACATGCTTAAACAGGCTTCATAAATAACTTGGGTGATATACTGACCCCGAGCTTGTGCTTTTCCTAATCTTTTTTATACATGGATGTCATACTGCAACTTGGGTTTTCAAGTAAGAATTTGCTCTAATCGTTAATTCCTTTTGTGTTTCCCTCTGCAGTGAGAAAAAAGTATTTAAATGGTGGAATGGCATTGTTTTTGGCATCTTTGTCATGAAATCTTTGCCCGTCCATATGTCTTGAAATTGACAAATGGGATATAATTAAACTAAAGAGCTTCTGCACAGTAGAAGAAACTATCAACAGAGTAAGCAGACAACCCACAAAATAAGAGAAAATTTTTGCAATCCATGCATCTGACAAAGGTCTAATATCCAGCATCTTTAAGAAATGTAAGCATATTTATAAGAAAAAAACAAGCATCTCCATTAATATGTGGATAAAGGAAATGAATAGACATTTCTCAAAAGAAGACATACATGTGGGCAATGAACATATGAAAAAAAAGTTCAACATCACTGATCATTAAAGAATTGCAAAACAAAACCACAATGAGATGCTATCTCACATCAGTCAGAATGGCTATTATTGAAAAGTTGTGACATAATAGGTGCTGGTGAGGTTGCAGGGAAAAAGGAGCACTTCCACACTGTGGTTGGAGTGTAAATTAGTTCAACCATTGTGGAAAACAGTGTGACGATTCTTCAAACACCTAAAAACAGAATTATTGGACACAGCAATCCCATTATTATGTATATACCCAAAGGAATACAAATCATTCCATTACAAAGACACACGCACACATATATTAATTGCAGCACTATTCACAATAGTAGAAACATAGAATCAACCTAAATGCCCATCAGTGACAGACTGGATAAAGAAAATGTGATACATATGCACCATGGAATACTATGCAGCCATAAAAAGAACAAGATCATGTCCTTTGCAGAAACATGGATGGAGCTGGAGGCCATTATCCCTAGCAAACTAATGCAGGAACAGGAGCCCAAACACCACATGCTCTTACTTGTAAGTGGGAGCTGAACAATGAGAACACATGGACACATGGCAGGGAACATCACACACTGGGGCCTGTCAGAGGGTGGGAAGTGGAAGGAGGGGGAGAATCAGGGGGAATAGCTAGTGGATGCTGGGATTAATACCTGGATTATGGGATGAACTGTGCAGCAAAGCACCACATCACACCTTTACCTATGTAACAAACCTGCACATACTCCACATGTATCCCTAAACATAAAAGTCAGGGGAAAAAAAACCATAAAAATCAATAAATGGTGGAATGCACACGGAAAGGCAGATGTACCTGAGAGGTGAAGGAAATGGTGACCCATGACCGAGTGAATGATGTTACAGATGCTGAACAAATGCCAATTGTGAGCCTGGTGTGGAGCTGCTGCCCCATAAACCAGCTTGTCTCTCCAGATGACCCCTGCAGGAGAGTGGAACTCAGCACCACAGTGAGGAAAGCCCAATGTTGCCCACATGCCCCACAGAGAAACCCACCAGGAGCATGTTGGGACGTCAGGAGTATGAGCCCTGGAGACAGTGATGTGGCAGGGATCCAGGTTCTCCCGGCTGCCAGCCACAGGGCTCTCCCCAGGTAGCTTAATGCCTCTTCCCCTTAATGTCCTCATTTGTATGGTGGGACTGGCAACACAGCATTTGTGGGGCCTCCATGTCAGGAAAGCACGCGTGAACAAGGCTACCTACCATAGCTCTGGCTCATGAAAATCAGTCAGGTATCAACACTCTGATCTGGGAGAGAGAAAGGGAAGGGGTGCTTCCAGAAACACTTGAAGCCTGAGCTGGCTGGTCTTAAGAGATGAGCAGGCCTGAATCTGTGCAGCATGGGGGTTGGCGGGAGGGTCCTTGGAAAGCCGTGCTCTGGTCACCTGTGGGTCAGAGGATGTGCAGCGCTCCTCCTCTGCTCGGCCCAGGTTGAGAGTGGGCATGGCGGCTGAGGCTGAGATGCAGGCAGGAACCACAAAGCCACCTTCCGTGCCCCATATCCAACCACAGCCAGTACGGCCAGATGTTTACACATAAGACAAAACCCCCTTTGCACCAGCAACCGTTTCATGAAGTCTAAGGTGGTAGTGTTTTGTTATTGTTTATTATTATTATTATACTTTAAGTTCTAGGGTACATGTGCACAACGTGCAGGTTTGTTACATATGTATACATGTGCCATGTTGGTGTGCTGCTCCCATTAACTCGTCATTTACATTAGGTATATCTCCTAACGCTATCCCTCCTCCCTCCCCACTCCCCACAATAGGCCCCGGTGTGTGATGTTCCCGTTCCTGTGTCCAAGTGTTCCCATTGTTCAGTTCTCCCCATGAGTGAGAACATGCGGTGTTTGGTTTTCTGTTCTTGCAATAGTTTGCTGAGAAAGGTGGTAGTTTTATTTCTAATGCCAGTTACTCAAGAATAAGGAGTAATATTAAGTGACTCCCATGAATCCAGGAAGACTTTAAGATAAATTGGTGATGAGCTAGCTACCAGATATCTATATATGCCTTGGCGCTGTGTGTGTGTGTATATATATGTGTGTGTGTTTGTGTGTGTGTGTGCCCGCGCGTGTGTGTGTTGGGGTGGGGTGATGAGAGCCAGAATGTATGTGTGTGTGTGTATGTGTGTGCATGCCTTATGTGAATGCAGCTTACCTTATTTTTTATTTTTATTTTATGTATTTATTTTTTTAGACAGGATCTCACTCTTTTGCCAAGGCTGGAGAGCAGTGGCACTCTCTCGGCTCATTGCAACCTCAACCTCCCAGGTTCAAGCGATCCTTCCACTTCAGCCTCCAGATTGGCTGCGATTATAGGTGTGCACCACCATGCCCAGCTATTCTTTTGTATTTTTAGCACAGACAGGATTTTGCCATGATGCCCTGGGCTCAAATGATCCTCCAGCCTCGTCCTCCCGAAGTGCTGGGATCACAGGTGTGTGCCACTGTTCCCGGCCTGCTTCTTTTATGAAGGGCAAAAGAACCATACATATGCACCTGGGACCCGGGTGTCTCTTGAAATATCGCAAATCTCCCCTCAGGAGCTTTGCTTTGGAGGTAGGCAAGTGAAGAGGGATTTTAATCAGATGTGTGTGACACACTGGGATCCATATTTTAGATGGATTACTTTGGCTGCTGCGTGGACAAGCCTGAAGATGGAGAGCTTCAGTGAGCAGGTCACCTGGGTGGCTGGAGCAGGAATTCAGCCAGAGTCAGGAATGTCTGCAGGACGCCATGTGGGTTGTGCCTGGAGGAGTGAAACTATGTGGGAAACATGCATACGTGACACGTGATATCTTCCCCTTCACCACATCACTCCCCGACCTGAAATCTTCAATGTCCCCTTGTCTAGAGAATCATCAAAACTCCTGGGAATGGCAGGCATCTACTCAAATGCCATGCCCTGGGGGGATTTCTGAGGCCCCCAGACTGACCCTGTCATTCTGGCCCTCATCACCCACCCCCAACACACACACACACACACACGCGCACACACACACATGCACACACACATACACACACAGACACACACACACACACACACTGCATCAATCCCTGCTCAGTTTTCCTTCCAATGCCTTCCCGGTGTCTGAGATGCTAGATACGTTAGCTATTTATTTCTTGTCTGTCTTACTTCTCAACCCCAGGAGAGGGTACTTTTCAGGTTTATTTGCTGCTATTCTGGGCTGAATTGTGCCTGTGCTGAAACCCTAACCCCAAATTCCTCAGAGTGTGAGTGTATTTGGAGATAGGGGTTGGAAGAGGTAATTAAGTTAAAATGAGGCCATGAGGGTGGACCCCAAGCCAACCTGCCTGGTGTCCATATAAGAAGAGGAGATGAGGACACAAACCTGTATGGAGGGACGACACTGTGAGGATGCAGGGAGAAGATGGTGTCTGCAAGACAAGGAAAGAGACCTCAGAGGAAGTGACCCTGCCCACACCTTGATCTCAGACTTCTGGCCTCCAGAACTGAAAGAAGAGAAGCTCTGTGGTTTAAGCCCCCAGTCTGTGGTACTTCCTCGCCACAGCCCAAGCAAACCAATACAACTGCTACCTGCTGGTACCCGGAACGTGGCCAAGCACGCAGCAGGGGTTGAGTAAGCAGCTGTTAAGTGGGCGCGTGCAGTGGCACAGAGCCCACAGCATCTACGTCTGCATCTCCTCCCCAAACCTAACGCTGCTCAAGTGATTTTTTCTCCTCCATCTGCCTTCTTCTAAGGATCCAAGTCATCTCTGGGTACCCGTCATCCTGGACAGGCTCAGGCCCAAGCCCAGAATTGTAGCATTCCAGTGCCAGTCATGTTCTGAGTAGGTGCTCCAGGTGGAACCTGTGAGGGCAGGACACGGAGGAGGAGCCTGCCCCAGACAGATCCTGCGGGAGCTCTGAACAGTGAGCTTCTGGGGTACCTGGGCTTTGTTCCTCCCCCTACAGCCAGTCCTTGGATGCAGGCTCCTGGGTGGGTGGGGCCTGGAAATGCCCAAACTGCTGCCACTTCTGGTTTTGGGGGGGCAGGGAGCAGTTCAAGGGCCCAAGGGCCCCGAAGAAACTGACCAGTACTATCCTTGAGCAGCAAAGCACAGGCCATGGCATGAACCTCACGAAGCTGGTAAAGGGTATCCAGGGGGATGTGGACTGGGCACCTACCCTGTATACTGCAGCCTGAGATCCTGCCCTAGTCTTCTTCTGAGCCCTAGAGAGCCCTGCTCTTTGCTTCTAGGGCCAGTACTGGATGCCTTGGCTTTAAATGTGTCTCATTAAGACAGGTGCATCTGTCTCCTTCACTAGAGAGTATCCTCCAGGTAGAGTCTACACCTGATCTATCTGATGTTCCTGGCATGGTACTATCCCTGTGGTGTGGCAGATGGGTGGCATATATTGAACTGAACTAAGGACATGGATTGATGACTGATAGAGGCATTCACCTTGCCTGTCTAAGGCAATCCCAGGGTTGCTCACAGTCCCATGCATGACCCTATTTCACCCAACTTCTGCGGAGCTGTGGTTAGAGAGTTCCATAGCAAATACCTCAGGAATTTTCCAGAAACATAAACAAACTTTCACTTATATCAATAACGGGACTGCAGAGAATAAAAAGGCTGATAAAAGTAGCTCCGTGTGTTTCATGCAAATAGAATTATTTAGAATGTGCTTCTAGAATGTAATTTTAATTATTATAACTTACTAGAGGGGTGTCAACTTTTCAGCTTAACAAAGACGAAGTATGTAAATACACAGAACAGTGTGAAACGCATCAAAGTAGTGCACAGCCTGACTCCTGTGAAAAGGCAGAGGGTTTCTTTGGTTTGTTTTTCGTCTGTTGTTTTTGGTCACATTATCTCCATGAAGTAGAAACGGAAAGCGTACCGGGGGATTTCCAATCTATGCTGTCTCATGGGAAGGTCTCTTATAAAGAAAACATTTTTGAGATTCTAGCCAATGATCATACTTTCCATGAAAGTGACAAAGATTTCTTTACATTCAAATTGATGTTTCTGAAGTATTAAAAAACAACAAACAAACTAAAGCGTTCCAGTAAAGACATTGTAAGAAGCTAAGAGCACAACACATGTTAATGAGGAGTTGTGCGCTTCTGTATAAGAGCTGACGAGTCTGTGAAATGTGCATGCACACACATACATCCACATGTATGAAAATACACATGCATTGATGCTTTCTTACTTTTTACTAATCAATTCTAATGTATCCCATTTCTAGATTGTTCAAATTTATATCTATATCCCATTTCTAGATTGTTCAAATTTATATCTATTTTTTCTGCAACCTGTACCGCCTCATTTTTCTTCCCCAGAGCCAAAAATGTCTGTCTTAGAAAATCACCTTCAATGTGATACATGACCAATATATAAAACACTTCAAAGGTTTCTTCATAAATTAAATGGTATCCTGTATGTCAAGAGAAGAGAATAGCATAGTGTCCCAACCATATTAGGCACTGGGTAATTTTTTTGTTAAAAGTACTAAAAGATGCAAATAATTCACATAAGGTAAAGGGTAAAAATTTTAAAAAATTAATCTCTAAACTCAACAAAGTTAACCAAATGTTAACAGCACCAAATAAATCAAACATAGGAAATCCTTTCAAATGGCATTAGTTACTAATTAAAATATTAATTATATACATATTTGCACACATATAATACAGGTGAATGTGTAGATGCTGATGCAACTCTTTCAGTGGTGTTGGTGTAAATTGCAACACTTTCTTGGTGGACACTAACTATTCGAATAGACCCCCTTCTTAGCAGCACCCAAACTTTCTTCCGTGGGGTCACCTCCCTCCAGTTTTGGTTAGTGTTGGGGGAAGCATCGTTGTAACTGCTTGCCTCTCACTCTCCTCAGTGCAGAGACAAGACTCTCCCTCCCCTGTCCCTCCCCAGAGGCTGTAATAAGATGTGGTTTCCTCCTGTGCTCTGAGGCTCCCTCAAACCCTGCACAGGCAGAGCAGATGGACACGGGCAATTCAAGTGGAAGCAGAGATTCACCATGTGTCTACTCTCAGCAATCTGGAACATTCTTCCCCTCTCTTCACCCCCTAAGCCCATTCTCCAGCCTCTCAGAAATTCTCTAAGCCTGTAATATCTGTCCCACAAACTTCCTTCTGCTTAAGTTACCCTGGAGCAGCTTCTGTTGCTTCCGATGTCAGATGGAGATGGAGCACTGTAAAAAAGTTTGTCACTTTAAAATAACACACTCCAGGGAATTTACTGTACAGCAGTTGTCTCTTTGACTTGAAACCTGTTTTTTCTCTCTCTTCCTTTTCCTCCTCTCCTCCCTCCCCTCTTCTCTCTTCCTCTCTTACCCTCTTCTCTCTCTGCCTCACCCCTCCTCCCCCTCTCTTCTCTCTCAATCTCTTTCTCTGTCTCTTTCCTCCTCCCTCTCTCCTTTCTCTCTTTCTCCTCTCTCTCTCTTCTTTCTCACCCCCTCCTATATCTCTCTCTATTTCTGTCTCTCTTTCTTCCTCCCTCTTCCCTACCCGCTTCTCTTTCTTTCTCTCTTTTTCTGTCTCTCTCTCCTCCTCTCTCCCCCTCCTTCCTCCCACTCTTCTCCTCCTCTCTCCTCTTTCTCTCTCTCTCTTTCTCTTTCTCTGTCTCTCTCCCCTCCTCCCCTCCCACCACCTCTCCAGGACCTCCCTTTTTCATGTCACCAAGTTCTAGAAACTTGATGGCCACTCAGGTCCCCGGAGCTTCATGATGAGCATTTATAACTCATTAGAATGAATAAGCACTTCACAGGCTTTGTTGTCCGGAACAAGGGGCTGGGTCTGTGCAGGCAGCTGTCCTTTGAAGATTTCTGGTCCATGCATCATTCTCTTCCTCCCAAATTATTTTGTGTGATCATCATTGCAGTGTAGTCATTTCTCTTCTCAGGCCAGGGCTTTTTCAGCCAAGTCGACCAACCCATGTTCTCTGTCCTCTAGTCTCAGAATTCTATGTTACCAGTCACAGAAACATGGCATAAGTTATCTTAGGAGTAAAACGGTGGTGGGAGGGGCCGGGGGGCTGCCTTTGAAGTCTCAATCAACTTGGGTCACTGCATCATGTTGGGGTCTCTGCAATACCACTTGGACTCACCCCTTTTCCTGACCTACCCTCAGCTCCACCCTACTGCTGAGGCAGCAGCCAGCACGTGGCTTCACCATGAGACCCTGGAGATTCAGGCTTTGGTGGATGGCATTGGTGTCCATCGCAGATGGGGACTGTGATGAGAAAGAGGGGAAATTAGAATAATGAAGACTTGTAAACTTAAGTCCTGTAATAATAAATTTAGCAAAAACTGGGACACAGGATCTTCCCAAGGCTATGAGTACACATGTGAAAAATAATACACAAGTGGGCAGTTAATGCTTTGTGCAATGGTGTAGAAGGAATGTATGCTTTTTTCTTTGTAAATTTCATGTAAATGTTATACAACCATTTTCACCCTTTAATATTTATACTAGACTATTCACACCAGTGAATCATGACCACCATTCTTTCTGTTATTTATTGATGCCTTTTGTCCAATTTTATGAAAATATTCTAGGCCATTCGACCAGAGTAACACTAGAAGGAGGGAACTGGGTGTGCGTTGCATTTGTGTTTATTTTTTATTTCTTTGTTTGTTTGTTTCGTGTGTGTGAAAATAAAGAATCCTGGATCATACTATGGCCAAGCATTTTGTTGTAATTCTTAGGATTTTAAAAGACTCATGAAAAATTTAATTACCTTTTAATTAAATAACACTTCCGCTGCAGAAAGAAAACCAAAACCAAAAATAAAGTGGCATCCTGAAACAATTTTTGTCTGTGCAGTTACTCCTTCTATCCCTACAGGGACACAGAAATTTCTCAGCAGGGAAACACTGTCCTGTGATACCTCAAGGTCCTGCAACCCCTCTGTCCCTCTAAATGATGCTGCAGGTCCAGATGGACCGGTCTACACTGGCTCCAGGCATCAGGTGACTGAAGAATCCCAATCGGGTTGTGCAGTGGTGTGGTGGAAAGCTCTCCAATGCTGCCTCTCCAGGGGCCAGGATTCAGAACACAGCCCAGGAGCCAGGTGCCAGGCAAATTCTCAACACAATGCTGCAAAGTATGACCTGCTTGGCCTTCGATTTTGCCCACTTGGGCTAGCCCAATTTTGCAGAGATAATGGAGGTCAAGTTTTCAATTACCATCCACCCCTTTGACAGAAACTGCAGTTTTGTTGTGCCTGTTATAGAACTGGAAAAATAAAAAAAAAGAAAGGAAGAGAACCTAAGATATCGCTTTTTAAGGTATTACTTAATTGGGAGTAGTGTATTTTACACATTTCTGATGGTTCAGGCTAAACCATTTGTGTAAAGCACCAAGATGGGGCTCCATAGTTGGGCACCATGGGTCTGCAGCCACTCTCAGGGATAAGGTTCAAGGAGATAGGCTTATTGATCAGTCTGCATATGTTCTGTAAGGCAAAACTATGCCTGATGCAACAGGTTTAACATGATAAATACTATCACGGCTTTACAAATTCTTAGTAAGCGGAGAGAATACAATCTACAAAATTATTTTAGAACAGCCCGGACCATTTTCCTACCTAAATTAGTAACTCCAGCCACAGCAAAGCCAATGCACCACCATAAGCAAAATAATTTCTCTCCTACTGCTGATTGAACCATCTCCTGCATCTGGGATGTCCCTGTCCACTGGGGAAAAGTGACGGAAGATGCTGAAGGTGTGTGGATTCCACACGCAGAGACCCAAGTTCCTGGGATCTTTGCCGCAGGGCCACGTCACCACCCCCTATGTGTTGCGTTTTAAAAACTCTCTTAGAGAATGTTTACTTCTCACTCTTATCACAGGTTTCTTCTCTGACTCCAAACACTTTTACACTCTAATTCAATTTCTCGACCCTATCCAATTTCCAGGGTAAAGAGGAACAGAAAAAAAATGTCAGGGGAATTATTGACTCATTGTATCCAGCATTTGCTGTCTAGTTGATATTCAGTGTTCTTTGGAAATTCCTTCTAGGTCACTACAGGCAAAAGAAAAATGTTTACCCTTTTTTCTCCTGTGGCAACAATTTGAAAGTATCTTTACCGTAATGCACAATAATCTGCAGTGTCACCCGTGCTCATTTCTGCCTCTCTAAGAAGATTCTCAGCTGCCAGACAGCAGAGAATCTGTTTCATCCGCTGCGTATTCTATTTAGCTTTACAAAAGCCCTAAAGTATGATGAGGTCAGTCTGTTTGTAGAATGTTGACCATGAATTTTCTCATTCCACCAAATTAAGCAACTGCCTAGTAATCACATCATGTTTAAATATTTCTCTGAACAGTTGCACACTGATTTCTTTTTCATATCACTCACATCCAAATGTATTGGGCAGGAATGTCTTCTCAAGCCCACTTTGAATAAAAAAACAAAGTCTCAGACCCTTCTCCCCTTGGCACCAGGTCAAGTTTGCTGTCCGAGCACTCTGTGGCTGCTTTTGATAGGCAACGAAAGGTTTTGAATTTCAGCCGTTAAAACGTTTTCATCTGTTTTCTTGGTATCAGTAAGTGAAAGTTTCCTCCCGTGGTTAATATAAAAAGAGTGTGACTTTCTGAAGTCCCTGAGTCAACGCTTGCACTGCACATCAGCCCTGCCTCGGGAAGGCTGTCCTGCTGACCCACAGACATTAGAGGCAAAACCAGGGCAGCATCTTTACTCCCGACTCTCCTGTCATGCCCAGAGTCAGAACTCTGGGCATGTCATGCCCTGGGCCATGGGACATGCATATCTTCATTTCATTTTTTTTTTTCTTTTTGAGATAGAGTCCTGCTCTGTCACCCAGGCTGCAGTTCAATGGTGTGATCTCAGCTCACTGCAACCTCTGCCTCCCAGGTTCAAGCAATTCTCTTGCCTCAGCTTCCCAAGTAGCTGGAATTACAGGTGCCTGCCACCACGCCCGGCTAATTTTTTGTGTTTTTAGTAGAGATTGGTTTTTGCTATGTTGGCCAGGCTGGTCTCGAACTCCTAACCTCAGGTGATCCACCCGCCTCAGACTCTCAAAGTGTTGGGATTATAGGCATGAGCCACTGCGCCTGGCCATCTTCATTTCTTCTTAATTCAGTTATGTACATTGACTTCTGCTGTTTTTCTAAGCCTCCCTCCCCTTCTCCTTCCTCTCCTTTCTCCTCTTACTTTTTGTTCCCTTCTTTATCTTGTTAAGGTCATATTATTTTGTTTTATTTATAAGTTCTCACTTTTAAGTAGAAGCTGAACCATGAGAACATATGGGCACAGGGAGGAAAACAACACACACTGAGGCCTGTTGGAGGTGGGGTGGGGGGAGAGAGAGAGCATCAGGAAAAGCAGCTAATGCACGCTGGGTTTAACACCTGGGTGAAGGGTTGATAGGTGCAGCAAACCACCATGGCACACACTTACCTATGTAACAAACCTGCACATTCTGCCCATGTACCCCAGAACTGAAAATACAGTTTTATACAAAGAAATTATTCTAATAAAAGGGATTCTTATTCTTGTGTTATCCCTTAATATGCTGCAGACTTGTGCTTCAGGTTGTGTGGTGAGCCTCAAGTGACTATGTGTGTGGGTGACTGGAGGTAAGAGGGCACCAAATTCAGTAAAGAAAATAAGAATTATTTTTCCTAAATTTTTGGACACTTATCAGTACTAGAACAGAGGGGCAATGGCTATCTAACATCCCACTAACCTCTACTGTATTAATCGTGCCCATTGCCACCCTTTTCATCATAGAATTCTGCACATCAACAAGGTCATTTCCCAAACAGATGATTTTTGGAACTGAGAAAAGGTTCTCAGAAATAATGAAAATAGGTCACAGTCTAAGTAGGTGCGTGTAGCAAGCCAATCAGCAGCAATATGGGAAAAGAGAGGTTGCATTACAATGAGATGCAGAAATTCCTTGTTTCAAGCCTCTTCACCTAAGGATTTATGTTTCCTAAACTTTGGATTTGAGACCTGGTGAAATTATTATTTTTTTTCAGGGGTGGGTATGAGAGATTAGTGCTTACATCCTTTTAGCAGACTGAGATTTGGAGAAACCCTCCTTTTCCACTTCCTCCTGTGGCAGATGGCTCTACCTCCGCGGGTTGCTTGCAGTTTTGTGCATTATTTACCTTTAGTTTCTTTTTTCACTCGGATAATATATTTACAGTACAAAAAAGTTCAAAGAATGATATAAACACCACCACTCAGAATTAATGACATGGTGTCAAACATTTTCCCAAGTGTCTTAAGAAAAGATGCATTAAAAGTTGAAAAACAACAAGCAACAGAAACCAGGAAAGGGAGAGCTAAGTAAAAGAAGAAAGAAAACGGATCTGTTGATAGCCTACTATGCATTTCTAAATTTCCTGTTCTCTGCTTTTCCTGATGTGGGCACTGTCATTCTTATTTAGCCATCAGGCCAGGATCTAGGGTCACTAGGGGCCCTCAAACATGGTGCTGGCCTTGGAGACAGAGCTCGGCCTCAGCCTCCTGGCCTAGTACTCCCCTGATCCTCCCCACTGCCAAACACTTATAATGATCACAAGTTAAATAATTCTGAAAAGAATTGCTCCAAACATTAAATTCATTTTTTTTTCTTCTCGCCTTGTCTTTACCCTGCAGGGGTCCTGAGTTTCCTCAATGGCATTCTAATCCATGAGTGTTCAGAGAGAGCAGGTGGGCTCCCCTCCCCGGTGCCTTCCGACCAGCATCTGGAAAAGGATAGTCAGAAACGCAGTGAAAATTACGCCTGCAACCCTGGCAGGCAGGGAAGCACTTAATAACTTATGTGGGTGTCAGGGCAAGGGAGCCGTCCGCAGAGCAGGGTTGTGATGGACCGTTCTCCACCATGTGATGTTCATTTTCTCCACTGAGATTAAAAAAGAAGACGAAAGGAAAGAAAAGTGCATAACCTTCTTGAAAAGACAGCTCCTCCTGCCGAAAATGTGTTGCAGACTGGGTCAGTCAGGTGGACTTAATTGGAAGGCACTTTCTTTTTGATGGAAAAAGAAGGAGAAAGATTTGTAAAATTGAACCCATGTTAACACACTCGCATCCCACAAGGAGCTGAGTTTTGATCTGCTTCATGCTGAGAGAGCAGGAAGGAGACCAGAGTGTGTCTCAGACTTTCTAAGCTCAGCTCTAAGTTATAAACATCCATCTACAACGTCTTGCCGTTCTCACAATTACGCTACATAAAATGAAGATGAAAAGGTGACTGTAGTGAAGAAATACATTTCTAAGTCCTCGCAAAGCCGTGATATTCTATGAAAGCAGCATTCACAGAAGCACAGCTTGCTACATGTGTTCTGTGTGCCGTGCTCTCGTGTGCACCAGAAATGCTGACTGCACGGTTTACTGGTGTGCCGTGCTTCTGTGTGCATGCGGAATGCTGACCGCACAGTTCCTAAGTGTGTTCTGTGCGGCACGTTCTCGTGAGCACGTGGAATGCTGACCGCACAGCTTACTATGTGTGTTCTGTATGCCCCAATCTCCTGTGCACGTGGAACGCTGACCGCACAGCTTACAAAGGGTGTCCTATGTGCAGTTCTCTCATGCGCATGCACAATGCCCATGGTACAGCTTACTAAGTGTGTACTGTGTGCTGTGCTCTGGTGTGCACGTGGAACGCTGACCGCACAGCTTACTACATGTGTTCTTTGTGCCACGCTCTCATGTGCATGCACAAGGATAACTACACAGCTTACTACGTGTTCTGTGTGTCATGCTCTCATGTGCATGCAGAATGCTGACCGCGCAGCTTACTACCTATGTTCTGTGTGCGACGCTCTTGTGTGCATGCGGAATGCTGATGAGACAACTTACTATGTGTGTTCTGTGTGCCACACTCTGGCGTGCACGTGGAATGCTGACTGCACAGCGTGCTAAGTGTGTTCTGTGTGCCATGCTCTTGTGTGCACATGGAATGCTGACCGCACAGCTTACTAAGTGTGTACTCTGTGCCATGCTGTCATGTGCATGCACAATGCTGACTTCACAGCTTACTCTGTGTGTTCTGTGTGCCACGGTTTTGTGTGCATGTGGAATGCTGACTGCACAGCTTACTAAGTGTGCACTGTGCGCCACACTCTCATGTACACGGGCAATGATGACTGCATAGCTTACTAACTGTGTTCTGTGTGCTACACTGTTGTATACATGTGGAATGCTGACTTTATCTCAGCTGATGGCTTACTTTCCTTGTTCATTTAACACTGGAAATGTTAGGACTGATTCCTCCATTTTCTCTGAATCCAAGTGCATAATTGAAATCGGCCCTACTGTTTTTAACTTTCTGTGGGGAGTGAGGCTCAGCAGTCCATCTGTTATGGAAATTTTTGAAAGACACAGAAGGTACATTCTTCTTAGCCAAAAGGATTTCTCTTGGTATTTGAAATTGTTCTCAGTCTTTCATCCTTTCTTTCCTTGGCCTCCCCAGTCCCCATGTTGTGACCATATGCCTGAGATACACACATTGTGAATTTCCCGTTTGCTTTATGTTGGGGCCAGTGAAACTCTTCAGTGACTCAGTGAGGTTTCTCCTAGTAAGATTCCATCCTACTTTACCTTGAAACTAGTGGATGGCTGTTTTAATGATAAGGTTATCAATATATAGAAGGAAATGGGTAAAGAGATCATGTTACACAGGTATTGCAAGCATGAACAGCTCTGTTGTTTTAAATGGGAACTTGGCCAATCCCAGAAAATGGCCGACCAGCCGTATTTGCAAGCTGATGTTCACATCCGCAGTCCTCTGTGAGGGTTATGTGACTGCCTGTGAGATGGCTGTGCCACCCTCTGCCTGAGCATCTGAGAGGGTCTTGTCTTTCATTTGTCACTTCCATTGCTTCAATTTATTATCATTTAAATTGGATGCTAAATTGCAACATGGCTGTGCATTATAAGTCATTTGATGACATCCAATATCGTTGAAAATTTCTTAATTATTTTGCACTCAAAATATTTTAGGAAGTGTATAGCACATATAATACAATGCTAGTTATGATTATTTATAATTTAAATATTACCACGAACAAGATAATTTGAAGACATTAGTAAACGTAAAGATAGTGTGCCTGCTATTTCCAAGAAACTTCGGTGGTGTTAATTATATTATTCCCTGTATATATACAATATTCCCTGTATAAAAATTACACTCAGTTTGTAACCAGGTTGTCTTTTGAACCATATAAAAAGCTTTTTTCTGGTACAGGGGAGAAATTCAAATGCTGAAATTCTGTTTATGTGTAATGCTTGCTTGACTCAAGCAGTGCAAATGATGAACTCAAACAGTCCCAGTAACGACTGTCCCCGTGACTCTAGACCTGCAGAAAGAACGTGGAAGCTCTGAAAGAGTCACAACCAGAGTCGACACTCAGCCTCACTCTTCATACCTGGCATTTACTTGTAACGGTGGACTTTACATACCACCTGCAGCAGCCTGTGAAGTTGGGAGAAGCCACTGACATTTTGTCCTTCCTCACGTTTCAGTGTGATGAGCATACGCAGAATACCTGCCCACTTCGAGGTATGACAGGGAATGCTGGTGACTCAAAGACCAGGGGCTTGGTCTCTTCTGGGCACCTCTTCCCATTTATGTTTCTCCTCTTCACTCCTGATTCCTTTGCATTCTCCCTTGCAATCACTTTAAATTCATTTCTTGATGCAACTTTTTTTCTCAAGCTAATTTTCATGGGACACTATGGATATCTTTTGGCCTCACTGGAATTTTCTAAGGTAAAGAGCATTTCATAGACCAGCGGCTTTGCTGGACAGGAAGGGCCGAACATAGAAACGACACCAGTCAATGATTAAAACCAACTTGCAACGGAGTTGCAAACATTCCTGATTAGTTTTCTTTAGCATGAGTATCCCACATATGAAATCCTCCACTTGCTTCTGCATATGGGGGCAATTGCTACAATCAAAACATTTCAGAAAAGTTGAGGAATTACTTCACGAGGACCGTGTCATCTTGATGCATAGATGCAATTACTTCTGCATCTGAGCCACTGTTACTCACTTTCCCATTGGTTAGAAATTAATATCATCCTTCCACTAAACCAGCGCTTCCTTGGATTTTTGCTTTTGTATTTTAGTGACAGTTCTCCCTGCACAATTGTAAACTCTGTCTGTCAGGTCTCTGTCTCCAACAGTTCCCACCCTCTGCTCTGTGGTTGAAGAAACTGAACATCTGTAATCATGCTTTGGGGATGGTCAAGGTGAAACTCCTGCGAGTTCCACATACCCCTGAAGACCTGCCCCCATTCCACACTTGCCAAATATTGCACATATGCAAATTAATACAGAATCTGGGTGATTTTCTATTCCAAAAGGAATCTTCACATCCACAATCATCATCCACTTTTTAAAAATGCTGAATGACGTGTTTTGACTGCCAAACCACCAGCACTGACCAGATTATCATCACCATTTTTGACTTTTTCAGCATGTTGTCTGATTCAGTTTGCCATCTTAGTTTTTTTGTTTGTTTGTTTGTTTGTTTTAGATCTGATTACACCAATACTGACAACAGTAATGACAACAACAAACTTGTGGGGAGCTACGTGTCCCGTGGCCTCTCGTCTGAGCTCACATCGCTCTGGGGGAATGTGTGTCATTGTCATATGTGGCCAGCACACAGGCCAATAATAACCACTCAGTGCCCCCACAGAAGCCTGGGAACTGAACTCAAAAAGCAAAGTCATTCTAATTTTTTACCACTTTGGTTCATACATTTTAAGTGGCTAATTCTCCCTGGTCCTCCTCAGTTTTCTGGCAACCGTGTGACCTTCAGCAGGGACGGCTCATCCATCACGCTTTGAACTTTTCACTTCATTCCACACTCGCTTCAGCTTTTCAAGGAAACCTTTGTCCACAGCCCTGTTTACTACACACGAGGGAGCCTCAATCTGTGTAGCTGTGTAACACAGGAGAGGCCCAGGTACGGCCGCAAGGATCACCCATTTAGCACCTTCAAACCTGAGTGCAAATGGTCATCCCTAAAACTCATTTTGTCCATCATCGCATTAAGTAATGAAAATTAGGCCTTTACTATATTTTTTGATAGAACCCAGTTACTATATTTGTAATAGTGAATTTTTGATAGGAATCTGAGAAATTTCCTTAGCATCATGTACATCAGAGGTTTGTTCACAGCAAGAGAGGTGGGTAAAAAATGAACTGGAAAAGTTCTTTGGTATAATAGAAAGCACGGTTTATAAACACTGAATCTGGCTTTCTTCTTCTCAGACGTAGAGCAGGGGAGATAATCTAGGATTGTGCTCCTGGAATCTTCGAGTAAATTCTGCTAGACCCATCATGTCTCCTTGGAGCAAAAGGTAAACCCACCTAGTCATAGATGAATAAGGAAACATACAAAAATATTTTCCAAATACAAGACCAAAATGAATTTGCCACTTATTCTTCAGAAAAAAAAAAAAAACGATTTACTGACTAGAAAATGCAGCTTCCTAGAGGTCTGGCTGTAAATGACAGGTCCTCAAATACTTGGCCCAGAGCTTGGCTTTGGGGAGAAGAGTTTCCCCCAAAAAAGAAAGCAATGCTTGGTTGATAACTCCATCACATTTATTGTAATTTGCAAGGAGAATAAAATTGCTCTAGACTTCATTTCAGATTGTTCAATTATGCGCAAAGAATGAGGATGAAAAACATTCCTAGAAAGAGATACACAACATTTTTAAGATGATTATCATGGGGTGGTGAGATTATGTGTAATGTCTAATTCTTTTTTTTATAGTTTTTCTACATAAATAAAATTGCATGCAATAGATAAAATTGCAGATATGATTGATATACTACTTACATTGTATGGTAATTAACCAATTTTTAGTACCAATTATTTTTGGATTAGATTTGTTCTTCTCTCAAAGTTCACTATTGTATGACCACAGAAAAAAATCTTTGGATGAATGATTTTCAATCGACTCATGAATATCACAGTTTCATGCATCAAGTAAAAAGCAAGAAGCAGATTTTCACACAGGCTCTAGAGATAACAAATGACAGACCAAGGAAAATCAAGTATAATAGATTTGAGAAACTTCTAAGGCTAATATCTTCTCTGAATTTCAGATAAGCAAATGGTAGCCATGTATAGTAATGGTTGATTCTAGGTGTCAAATTGAAAGGGTTAAGAAGTACCCAGACAGCTGGATAACTGGGAATGCATTGTTTCTGGGTGTGTCCCAGAGGAGGACGTTTCCAGAAAAGATTAGCATTTGAATCAGTGCATTGAGTAAGGAAGACCTGCCCTCATCCAAGGTGGGTGGGAACCACGAATCAACTGAAGGCTGGACTAGAACAAGAAGGAGAGGAAACTTTGCTCTCTCTTGTGGAGCTGGGAAACCATCTTCTCTTGCCCTTGGACATCAGAACTCCAGGATCTACAGCCTCCAGATTCCAAGACTAGAACCAGCAGCCTCTCAGGCCCTTAGGCCTCAGACTGAGAGTTATGCCATCAGCATTCCTGGTCCTGAGGCCCTAAGACTTGGACTCAGCCACACCACTGGCATCCTTGGTCTCCAGTTTGCAGATGGCCTGTCATGGGACTTCTCAGACTCCAGAATCATGAGTGTTAACTCTCTCCTGATCTGTCTATCTATCTATCTATCTATCTATCTATCTATCTATCTATCATCTATCTATCTATCTGTCTGTCTATCTATCTATATATCTATCTATCTGTATGTCTAAATATCCTTGTATCTATATCTTCTATTAGTTATGTTTTTCTGGAGAATTCTAAAACATATATATAGTACACACACACTATATATACACATACATATGCACATATATATATATACACACATATATATGCACACATGTATATGTATATATATACACACACACGCACAGTTAGCCCCCTATATCTGTGGGTTCTAGTATTATAATCATCTAGAGATGATTTGAAGCACCTGTATGTAGGAGGATATGAACAGGTTATGTGCAAATACTATGCCATGTTATATAAAGGACTTGAGCATTCATGAATTTTGGTACATGTGGGAGATCCTAGACCTAAGGTCCCTTGGATATTGAGGGATACTTGTATGTGTGTGTGTATCTCATATATTACATATATTAAGATTATATGTAAATATATATTCACATACATTTGCTTCAATTTAGCAAATTTAGCCTGGGTTCTAGGTGGTGGTTGAGAGCACCATCATTTTTGCATCATGGGGTGAAGGGAGAGCAAGAGTCCTTCCTAATTCAGAGATCTTCCTAGTATTGCTTTCAATCAAACACTACTTCCAGGAGCAAAATCATTTCCTGAGATTAAAGTAAAATCAGGAGGATTGGAAGGGATTTAGAATCTCAGGTATAAAAATAATCCCCCTGAAGGAGAAGAGTCCTCGAAAGCAAGTAGATTTGCAGTATGAGTTTATCAGAAGTATCAGAACATCTGAAATACGGAATCCTGATATGCTGATATTATTTATAATACCTTATTTAAACCTCCAAACAGTCAGTAATGTTAACATCATTACATCTCATTTCAATAAGGAAATAGAAAAGGTAGTTAAATGACATCAAGATCATTAATGAATTTCAGATTCATTAGACGTGTCAGGCTCAGTATCCATAGTTTTCAAAGCTACAGTGTCCTGTCCTCTCTTGCTGAAAGGGGCTATGTGGCTCCAAGATTTAGTGTTATCATGGGGCTTCTGTCCATCTGAGTTTAACTCTATTCTGGCTTATGAGGCATTTAGGTAGGTACTTGTCAAATGGGCAATATAAAAATAAAGCATAACCAGCTAGAAACTGTGATAGGTCCCTTTGTAGAATAAGGACTAAAGTGATTTATTTATTAAGTTATTATGTTAAATCTTTGAAGAGATCAACATTTAATTTAAAAAAAAAATCTGTTGAGTTTGAAATGAGCTCATGGATTATGGACATCCAATTAAACAAGTGCATTAGAACACCTACTGCATCTTTGGATGAGATAACTCTTTACCTACTCATTGTAAAACTTCATTTCTAGAATTTCAGCATAGTAAATTAAGTATCACCCAAATATTTGGCTTCTCCCATAAAGAAGTAGAGCCTCTCTATTTTCCCACCCCATGAATCTAGTCTGGACCTCTAGACTCTTGGAAATTATGTTATGTAAATACTCTGCATAGGAAATTAGACTCCTGAAATCTTCTAGCTCTCATAATTAAGTCACCCCAGAAAGAACCCAGGCTATTCTGCTGAAGACATATGGTGGATTACAAAGCAATAGCAACCCTGGACAAGTGAGTGAGGCCATCATAGGCCATCTTGTCTCAGGTGAGACACCAGATATGTGACTTCAGGTGAAATCAAAAGAAAGTTCTCCAGCAAAGCCCACACCAAATTGCTAGGCCCAGACTCCTAAAGAAATGAGTGAGTTGTTTGAAATGAAGATTTTTTTTTTTTTTTTTTTTTTTTTTTTGCATGAGATGTCACACAGCAATGCACGGCTGGTAATTTACAGAACAATATTATATGAGTTATGCATGGTGTAAGTGTTGTATGAATTGTGCATGTGTAAATTATTGCACTGACAGGTGCAATAGTAGAAAAATATCAAAACTTGCTGCAATAGTAGAAAAATAAACTTGCAGGGGCTTTAACTTTTAACAGCAGATGATGTTGCAAATGCCTTCTCCTTTTTTGGGGGGGGGGTTGGGGTGGGGAGATGGAGTCTGGCTCTGTTGCCCACGCTGGAGTGCAGTGACGTGGTACTGCCAGCTCTGCCTCCCAGGTTCAAGTGATTCTTCTGCCTCAGCCTCCCGAGTAGCTGGGACTACAGGCACACGTCACCACGCCTGGCTAATTTTTGTATTTTTAGTAGAGATGGGGTCTCACCATACTGGCCACGTTGGTCTCAAACTCCTAATCTCATGATCCTCAGCCTCCCAAAGTGCTGGGATTGCAGATGTGAGCCACTGTGCCCAGCCACCTCCTCCTTTTATGATACTCTTTATTCACTAGTAAGTGAGAATCTTTTGTAATGAGATGATCTGCTGTGGTTACATTTTTATTATTTCTCTTCTCCAGTGAGAGATGCCAGAACTCTTCATGTAGTCTTTGAATCTGGCAATATCAGAGGAGAGGTGTGGACCTCCTGATATCACCTGAGGATATTACAGATAAGGGGGTTGATGATGGTGAGTCAAGAAGGATGAGTGGACGGAACCCGAAAGTTACTGAGAATAATGGACAGAGTCACATGATTTAAGGAAGAGAATATCATCAGAATTTGTGTGGGTTTTTAAATTTTAGAAGAATCTCTGCCCAAGCCTTAAGTTGTAATTGCCAAAGAGAAGAAAAGGAGATGCTAACTCTGTGTCACTAAGATGGTAAATTTAAGACTTACTCCGAACTCAACGTCCTTGGGGTGGACTGCGACTCCTGAAACCTTGTGAGCCTGTAGTATGAGGCTTAAAGTTAAAGGCCAATATTATGAGCCACCTTGAAATGTGATAAAACTGATAACACTATCTCTTTTTTATTTTTATTTTTTAGACGGAGTCTTGCTCTGTCACCCAGGCTGGAGTGCAGTGGCGCTTTCTCGGCTCACTGCAATCTCCGCCTCTGATATCACTATTTCTAAACACAAGTTATCCTCCCCATTTGTTTCAGTAGATAAAGTCTTCTGGCCCAACAACCCTCCTTATCAAGGGAACCAGGTACATTCCTGTTTGTCCTTGAGTGGTGGGTCTCACATTCTTGCCCACCCACAGGATGATTCCAACAAGCCAATGACAGCCTCCTCCAGTGTGATGGTCTGAATGTGTGTGTCTCCCCAGCTTCATGTGTTGAAATCCTCACCCGCAAGTTGCTGGTGTTAGGAGGATCGGCCTTGGTAGGTGATGAGGTGGAGAGGCAACTCACGCAATTCAACTTTCTGACAAGAGAAAACAGTAAAAATTAGGGCATAGCCTAGTTTGTTATAAAAGAAAGCATCCATTTTATATCCCTTTAGGGTTTTATTTTATTATGGGGGAGGGAATGATTTCAAAGTGCTTTGTCTCAAGAAATGTATGAATTTATTGGGAATTTCCCTTCAATAAATGTCACGTTCTCAATTTTTTTTTTAATGACATTAGGGCTTTTAGAAAAGAGGGCCCGGAGAGCTAAGAGAGCCCTTTCCACCACAGGAGAACACAGCGAGAAGCCACCATCTGTCCACCAGGAAGAGTGCCCTTGCCAGACATTGAATCTGCCAGTGCCTGGATCTTGAACTTTGCAGCCTCCAGAACTGTGAGAAACAAATCTTTGTTGTTTACAAGTCACCCAGTTTATGGCATTTTGTTACCACTTGTCCAAATGGACTAAGACACATGGGAATCAGAGGCCACTCCAGCTTCTTAAAGCTTCCCACAGATGCTGTTTGTTCACTCTGTTCCCACATGCAGTCTCCATGTGGCCCCATCTCGTGTGTGATGATTTCCTCCCTCAGGCTGTGAGCATATGTAACTACTAACGTGTGGTCTACCTCAGCTGTCCAGTCATGTATTCTACCATCTCCATAACTAGAGGGTGGAAATTCCTTCCTCACCAGTGGGGTAAAGAGGTGGTGAAAACAGAGCCCCACACTGAGGACAGATAAAAGGGAGCATCCCCACATCAAAGAAACTGGATGGCTTGAGAAGCAACCTGGACCAGCGAGCCAGGCTTAGGAGCAGACCACCTGCCTTTCAGATGGCACAGCCTAACTCTGTCACAACAGTGGGGCCTGGTCACTTGAAGCAAAGGTGATGCGTACAGATCAGATTCCAGTGCTACCTCTGCTTGACTGTAGATATAAAAGCGGCCTGCTTCTGGACTTGACTTTGTAAATTCTCTAGGATCTTGGACAATTTCTGCCGAAGGGTGTGATGTAAGTGATTGCTTGGATGTGAAAGCTAAGGTTGTATTTGCCTCCTGAATCCAAGTTGCAACAATAGTAATTCTTCCACCAAAATGTTCCCAGACACTTCTTTAGAGACATGGAGTTGAGCTGCCCTGTACCTTTAGCCAGCCATCCTGGACACTGATGCCCAGGCATCCTACTGTGCTCAGCTGATACTCTCCATGAAGACAGCATCTCAGTCTCTGTGCCAGATACTAGGGCTAGAGCTCAGATACGCTGTTTGTTCCTCCACAAATGGGACCAACGCTGCAGTCCCAGTAGCAGCTTGAAGGCCAGCGAATCTTGCTCAGCCTCCCATCCTAGGCACTCTTGCAGGCGGCCCACATGCAGATCTCCCTTGTCCCTCTCTCTGTGCGTGCCCTCATAGCCACGTGAGGTCTTTGCCTTATCTCCTGGCTTCCTGCTTACTGCTCCATTCTCTTCTTATTCCGTTTTAAGTTTTTCTATTGGCTTACTAGTTCATTAGTTATACCTTTCTATTTTACTGGTTGCCCTATAATTTTGTTTTGTTTTGTTTTGTTTTTGAGATGGAGTCTCACCCTGTCTCTCAGGCTGGAGTACAGTGGCATGATCTCAACTCACAGCAATCTCTGCCTCCCAGGTTCAAGCGATTCGCCTACCTCAGCCTCCCGGGTAGCTGGAATTACAGGCATGTGCCACCATGCCCTACTAATTGTTATATTTTTAGTAGAGACAGGGTTTCGCTGTGTTGGCTAAGCTGCTCTCAAACTCCTGATCTCAGGTGATCTGCCCGCTTGTGCCTCCCAAAGTACTGGGATTACAGGCATGAGCCACCACACCCAGCTTGCCACATAATTTGTAAAACACATATTTGACTTATAACAATCTGCTCTAAATCATATTTTAACCATATGTGTACACATACACATACACACACACACACACACACGTGGTTTAACTGTGTATAGAGAGTGTAAGAATCTTACAGTGGCATACTTCCAATTCTTAACTCCTAACTTTGTACAATTTTCTCATAGTTTTATTTATGCTTTAAATTTCTAACATGTGATTAATATTTTTACTGTATAAAGTAAATTATTTCTGGAAGAAATATGTATTGTACATTGACATTCATATTTAGCATTTTTGGTCATTTTTTCTAGAGACTTGAATTCATATCTGGTGTCAATATTTTTCTGCCTGGTGAACTATCTTTATCATTTCTTATGATACATATATGCCACCATTGAATTCTCTTGGTTTTTCCATTTTATTTTTTTAAGAAAATCTTAATTTGTAAAATATATTTTTCTCTGGGTAAATAATTATTTTTTTCAAAATTCTTTTAGTACTTTACAGATGCCATTCTATTACCTCTTTCTTACCTTGCATTTTCTGATGAAAACTGTGTTGTTTCGTATATCTTTGTTACTCTGTATAATGTGTTTTCTTTCTGTCTTCATCATTTTTTATTTTTCTTTGTTTTTGGATTTCAGTAGATCCAGTGTGACATGTCTAAGTGCTCTCTAGAATAATTGTATTTAATCTTGCTTTTAGTTCTCCGAGCTTCTTGGGTTTAATGTCTTTCATTATTTTTGGAAAATTCTTGGTCACTATCACTCCTGTTTCATTCCCTTTTCTGATTTTGCATTTTTAATTGTCATCTTTTAGACTGCCAAAATTGTCCGACAGTTTATTATATTACTTTTTTTAACCTTTTCCTTTTCTCTTTTCTCTATTGGTTTGCATAATTTATTTTAACCTATATTTATTTTCCTAAGTTGTTCCTAATGTACTAATAAAGCCAATAAATAATCAGAGATAAAATTTTTAAATCAGAGATAAAAAGTATCTGATTTTTTTTATTTCTAGTATGTCGATTTACTTATTTGTGTTGTTTCTATCTCTGTCAAATTTTCCATTTCCTTATACATGTTGTCCGCCTTCTTCCTGGATTTTCTTTTAATACTTATGGTTATTTTAACACCTCTGTATGATAGTTTTTACTCCCGTTATGTTTGACTCTGGTTTCTCAGTTGCTTTATCTCTGGGCCATGGGTTGCTTTCTTCCCATTATATAAGCCATAGACAGAGAGAGAGATAGAGAGAGAGAGAGAGAGAAACAGATAGAGAGAGAGACAGATAGACAGATAGAGAGAGAGATAGATAAAGATAGAGAGAGATAGAGAGATAGATAGAGAGACAGATACAGAGATAGATAGATAGATAGATAGAGGGAGAGAGATAGAGAGATAGATATATAGATAGACAGATAGAGCAATAGATAGAGACAGAAAGAGAGAGATAGAGAGATAGAGAAACAGAGAGAGAGATAGCGAGACAGAGAGATAGATAGATAGAGAGATCGATAAATAGAGGCATAGATAGAGAGAGAGATAGAAAGATAGATAGATAGATACATAGAGAGATACATAGATAGAGACAGATAGATAGATAGAGAGAGAGATAGATAGAGAGATAGATAAATAGAGAAATAGAGAGAGACAGATAGATAGAGAGATAGATAGAGATAGAGAGATAGATACAGATACAGAGATAGAGAGATAGATACAGATAGACAAATAGAGAGATAGAGAGATAAATAGATAGATAGATAGATAGATAGATAGATAGATAGAGAGAGAGACAGATAGAGAGATAGAGACAGATAGATAGAGAGATACAGAGATAGAGAGATACATAGAGAGAGACAGATAGAGAGAGAGAGACAGATAAATAGAGAGATAGAGAGATAGATAGATAGATGATAAATAGATAGGCAGATAGAGAGATAGAGAGATAGAGAGAGAGATAGAGAGATAGATAAAGAGATAGAGAGAGAGAGATGGATAGAGAGATAGACAGATAGAGAGACAGAGAGAGATAGAGAGATAGATGATAGAGAAATAGAGAGATAGAGAGATAGATAGGCCATATATAATATATGTAATATTGTATATAATTAATATATACAATTATGTAAATTTTATTCAATGGCAGATGTTGTGTTTAAACAAACAAATAATGGAGACTGTGGTCACTCATACGTAGCTGGGAACAGGCATGTCTCTTCTGGCAGGTTCAGTGTTAGGTGCTGAGTCAATCCATCAGAAGTTGAGCTGAGTGGAATTTTGTTGTTGTTATCATTGTCTTTGATGCCTCACACGTTTTGAATTCTACCGGCAGTAGGTCGTCGTTACTTTGAGCTTACAGTGGAAGATTAGTTGCCAAACAGTTTTTCTCAGTGATTCCTCTCTTAGCTCCCAGGCAGTCCTGGACTTCATTGCCGTGGGGTGGAGAGTGGGGGTCTCTCCATGTTCTTGCCTCTCTCAGAGTGGCAGACAGCTCTTGATTGATAGTTGTTGTTAGGCTTATGATGGGGACGGGACTGAGTATCTCTTGGCTGAGTCCAGCTTCTGTTTTAGGTGGGCCTCATGCACTTGAGCCTTGCAGGGGGTAGGGGTGGCTTTTTCAGCACAGCCGTACCTATTTCCCATGGCAGTCAATGTCTTACTTGTGCCTCCACTTGGTCTTGGGAAAGAGTTTTCTGATTCTCCTGCCAACAGTAGTAGTTCTGTGCTTGGTACTGGTGTAGGATGCTCGGCCCAAGACTGATTATTGCTCCTTCTTTGCGCCAGTATATTTGCTTATACCTTCCACAAGGAAAAGTGGACCTTTGTTCATGTCCTGGAAGCAGGAGGGTTTGGTGCAACCTTACTGACCTAAGTCTTGCTTTGTAGAAGAAAACATCTGGGGAAGCCAGTTGAGTTCTGTGCTCATCCTCCAAGAGCCTCCAGTAATTCCTGCATGTCTGTGCTGCTCTCTCAATTCTCTCCTGTCCCCTAACTTTTCTCATGAGCCCATAATGAAGGCCCAAGGAAGCATGGTTCCATGTGAGTATGAACTCGGTCTGTTTCTGAAGCTCACAGCTATTCCAAACTAACATAGTGTCCATCACTGGATCTGCAGGAATTTTTCTTAAGTTATCTGATTTCTCAACATCTACTTATAATAGGGCCACTTGTTTCTCCTGCACCCTTTCCTGGTGCAAGTGTTCATTTGCTTGCCACTACTTGGAGCGATTTATTTATCTTTGGTATTCTGTTTCCTTGGTTGTCTGGTTATATCAGCTCTCTTGTGGCCTGGATAAAAATGTGACTGCCAAGATTGCCTGACTTCTTCCTCTTGCTAAGTTGGAAGCAGAACTCTTTACTCCTTTCTACATTGCAGGTGGAAGCAGAAGCCTAACACATTGATGATAATTGACTGCTCTGTCCATAGCACCAGAACAGTGCCTGAAACACAGCAAACACGCAATTTTATTTTATTTTATTTGAAACGGAGTCTCGCTCTGTCTCCCAGGCTGGAGTGCAGTGGCACGATCACGGCTCACTGCAAGCTCCATCTCCCGAGTTCACACCATTCTCCTGCCTCAGCCTCCAGAGTAGCTGGGACTAAAGGTGCCCACCACCACTAATTATTATTATTATTATTTTCTATTTTTAGTAGAGACGGGGTTTCACCGTGTTAGCCAGGATGGTCTCGATCTCCTGACCTCATGATTCACCTGCATCGACCTCCTAGAGTGCTGGGATTACAGGTGTGAGCCACTGCGCCCGGCCAATAAATATTTTTTAATGATAAAAGACACAATGAAAAAAGAGGACCCATCATGAAAACATACTGTCACTAAGATATTCTACTTGGTTCTTAGAATTTTGCCATAAAATGTGTTCTGATGCTTAAACACCAGTGTGGTATACACATTGACCTTGCATCGTGTATTTAACAAAGGAGTCTCTTCTTAATCCTAATTCTGCACAAAATGTAAAGAAGATGTGAAACAAAATAGAAAGTCTCTGCTTACTGAGTTGAAAGCGTTGTGAAGGAGTTACAGTAAAGCACCCTCAAACCCAGTTGGGGATTTGTATGCAATGATTCTTGTTCTTATCAAATCAGAGAATTCTACAAGATTTCAAGACATCTACTCAGTCCAGTCAAGGGTTCTTATGGGCTGTGAGAACAGAGTGGCAGGGACATTTCCGTTGCCTTGTAGAAGAAGAAAATTGACTCACAGCCTGGATGAAATCACCTAATTTTTCATAAGCAAATAAGGACATGCACAATTATCATCAAATATCACAGAACTGGCGTTCACTGAAATTCATTGTTCTGTTCCCACACTAAGATAATATCCCAAGCGTTATTAATTTGTTTGGTGCATAGTGAACCAACATGAATCAAAACAGAAGTTACTTGGTATTAATGTGGATGTCATGTGTGATATAGGCATTCTATGAAATTTGCACTGTGTTTCAGTCTTAATCATGTTGTTCCCTTGTGGTTTTAATGCATCTCTCTCTTTTTTCTTTTTTTTTGCCTTTGTTTTCTTTGGCACACCGACTTCTAGAGAGAATATATTTAATTTACAAAATGAACTCCAAAATAGTTCAGTCATTGAAAAATCTTAAAATGTAATGGGTGTAATATAATACTTTTAATTGTTGTTCTTAATGTTAAACTTTAAAGAGAGAAAAATACAAGAATATTCAAGTGTCAGTGGATTATACCAAAAAATAAAAAGGAAAAAGAAATTTTTTTTTTTTTTGGTAAACATATTGTCTTTGATCTCCAAGCCTTGGCTGTTGAAATTGTTGAATAACTTCCACCATAGATATCTTTTTTTGTTTTCTCTTGAAAAGTATTCACAAGCCATGTTTTACATCAGGAAAGCAGTGCACCTAGGTGAAATGTATAAAAGTGACATAACGTAATAATTCTGGTTTGTCCTCTTCCTTTTAGAGTGTCTGTGAATCCCCGAGGAAGCAGGATTGAATTGCACAAATCTGTAGTCAAAGGAGCACTAGTCTTAGAAGCAGAATATTTGTGGTCAAGTCTGGTCAAATCTGGATGCTGCCACTTTCTTGCTAAAGAGACATTTCACTTTTCATCCATGGTCCCATCTACGTTGTAGGTCTACTGTGGGAGTCATGAGAGATGACAGATGTGGTCACGGTTTGTCAATTTTTAATGCAATTTTGAGCAAGTATTCAAGTCAAAACAAGTAGTGTATGGTGGGGAATGGATGTTTATTTTCAAATACCTCTCCACTATGTGGCAGTTATAGAGTAAATCTTGTTTCTTACCCATCCTTTTGTTCACTCTCAAGTTCATTCCAGTAGAAGTTTCCAGTTTGCTTCAGCACCAAATGGGAGAGACAGTATGGAAAATGGTGACCATTGTCCTTGTCATAAGACCTAGGGGCATTTATTTCTGGATGTTTTGCTTCTCTGTGTACTCCGTTGTACCCACTCTGTCATTTCTTAACTTCTTTATGTATAAGAAACAAATGCTTCCTTCCATTTTTTTTTCTGTTACCTTCACCCCAGCCTGTAACCCTACATCAAGTGTCATATCTGCCTTGTGATGGTACAGTTGACGGTCCCATCTGAGAACACTTCACAGCCTTGCCTACCCCAGCTAATGCTGTGCTTACCAGGAACTGTCTTGCTGGGGCCTTGTGGAATTTCTGACCTAGGACAGGAAACCCGACACTTATCTCTTTTTCAGGTACAGTGCTTTTTCTCTACTTCCTCAAACTAACCGATATTCTAGATCCCGGGATGACAAGGCCTTCTTTCTACACCTTCCTGTGGAGATCCTCTTTTTCTCCTTTCTGAGCATCAAGTCTCTGAGAAAAGAGGTTTCCGACTTTTTCCGTCATTGGATCATTGACTCATCATTCTTGTTTATACCGTGAGGTTAATTGGTTACACGAGTCACAAAAACTATCCAGAAACTCAAAACCAGTTCTTACTATCTTAAATGATTTAGTTTTATGTTCATAATACATGTCCTCTCTCTTAATAGTTGTCTTATGCAAGTTCAACAGGAATACTGGAAACCCACAGATTACTGTATCTCAGAATGCTCAGCTTCAGCATTCTTCTTTCCCAGTACACACCACCCTCACAACACAACCAGCCCTGAACATGATTATCCTGAGATGTTGCCCAGCTTGCAGTATCTAAAGATCTTTCTACTTATATCAAAGTCAAATAGAAATTGTTTACTGAATGTTTAGTTAATCTCAATTTATGTAGGTAAAGAAAAGTTATTCAAGTCACAGTACCTGGTTTATTTAAGCAGAAAAGTCACATCATTGGGAAGACTTCAATTGCAAGTGGGGACAATATACAAACAATGGCCAGACCCTATTCAAAGACAAAATTCTGCAGCCCTCAGCCCAGAGTGGCCAGGACTCAGTCGAGGGTAGCCAACTTCTCCATTTTTTGCCCCTACTTCCAGCTCAGCACCAACAAAAGGAACCTAAAATATGTTCCCCTAGCCAATCTCATAAGATGCCCTACTTGTCGTGAGCAGCAGATGCAGCTTCTCCAGGCCAGCAGCCTCCAGTCGGGGCATGCCAAGAGACTTTCCTTTTTTCACTGTGGGGCCTTCCCACTCCTCTACCTGCTTTTAAGTGTCTGGCAAACACAAGGGATGGAGGCTGACTCCCTTGCTGTAGCAAGCTCTGAATAAACAGTCTTTGCTTATTGCCTTTTGGCAGGTCCTCATGACTTCTGCAGCCCTCCTAGGGAAGGGCCTCAGTCCCCCAACTGCTTTTTGTGTCCCATGAGATGGCGACAGAACCCCTCTCCTTACCTGGCCCCTTTGGCAGTGGGTGGAGGAACAAGCTCTGTCCTCTGGAATGAGACTGGGGAGAGGATGTGTTATCTGATGTGTGTCCACGTTAGCTCCTCCCCAAACCAGGGATACTAGTCACTTATGGCTTCACTCGTTCCCTAAAAGGCAAATGCATCTCCCAACTAGTCCTAGGGCGGAACAACTGGTCTCCCCTGAGGGAATGCCCTCTTGTTCAAGTGACATTGGCATAAACACTAACCCTGGAGCTTTTGACCCCTCCTGAGCTTGTCCCGCAGAGCAACACGGCCTCCATGGCATAATCCAGGAAGGCTGGCAGCTGTCTCCAAACACCATCCAGTTGATCTTCCCTTACACAGAGCATGTCTCACCCCAGTATCCCCATGCACAGAGAGAGTAGGGAATCCAGTATAACGTGAGAATTTTGTAGAACTTGTCATCTCCATGTATTCTTTTGTCTGATTGGTTAGTGCTCACCTTGGAAAGGAGAAGAAGTAAAGAAGGTCAAGGAAAACAAACTGTGCATGCAGGAATGCTATGAAGGCACATTCCCCCCTTCTCAGGAGCTGGAAGCAAATGCTGAACACGTTTCAGCTAAGGCTGTCTTCACCAGAGAGAGTACATACTTTTAAAAGTTTGAATTACGTGGTGGTACAAGTGACCTGCCTTCTGGAAAACAAACAACCAACCAAAAACCTGCCAGCAGTGGCTGCCGTCGCATCACAGGAAGTGGCCAGAGCAGTGTCACACAGTCACAGAGGAAAATGGAATCTTCTTTCTTGTCCTCAGGGATCCAAGATTTTGACTTTTTCCTGCATTATGGTAAAGGGTTATGAACTCAAAGCTACTGGAAATGAAACCTTCATCCCCTCAAAGTTCCCTGCTTGAGGCAAAGCAACATACAAAATTCAAACTAGAAGCCTACCTTAATGTACAATAGTGTGACATAAATCTCATTCATTATAAGGTGTACTATGAACTCATGCAACACAACGATTTAACACTGTAGATAAGAGCCATGTCTCACTCCTCCACATGGTTAGGGGAGTGGGTGAGAAGTTACTGTAATTAAAAGATAAAGATTCTACTAGGTGCAGATATCAACAAAAACCTTCCAGGCCATGTTTTGTGGGGAAAGGACCAGGAACCAGAGAGGGAAAAATCTATTTTAGTATTCATTTCAAAGGATTATAAGTATTTATTGGTATGTTGAGTTTATACTGTACTTTTCCTCAAAATTGGGATTTATATTTTTAAAATCTATGGAATTTATTCAGAGTGGAAGACCTTTGTCAGAATAACCAAAGAAGTGTGACATATGCATGCCTACAGAGACAGAAATTAAAGGTGAAAGTCTGGACTGTTTGTTGTCATAGTTGTCCAGTCACTGTCCACTTGGACAGTCCATTTCTCTGCTTTTCTTCCTGTCGGCTCTTTTGGCTAGACCTGACTCTGCTGAAGGTGACAGTGAGCCAAGGCCTGGCTTAATGTTGGCCTTCATGTGGTCAGGACAATATGGGAAAGAAAATGGATAAGTCTGTTTTGGGGGGTTAATATTGACTTTTAATCTTTTTTAAAGTGGAGAAGCATGTGAAGGAGACAACATATTAAATGAATTATTTAAAAAATAATTTGTATTAAGCAAAAGCATTCTGCGTAAGATAACTCTATGCTCCAAACAAAGTCTATTCTAAAATTTTGCTCTTTGAAAAACTCAGTGACAATATAATTAATGCTCTGGGTCTATCACTCCTTCACACTCTTAATTTAATTCTCCCTTTGTGCTTTCTGAATCGTTTGTAATTAATTGATTAATCGGAGCCACAGCCATCTTTTATATCATCGTTTGGGTCTATTCTTAGGCAACATTGGACGAATGTTGTGTTACAAACAATCCTAATGAAAAGAGTGCTTTCCATCCATGCACCAACCAAACTCAACGTTGAGGAGGAAGAAACTCAAAGGCCTTCATGCGGAATACCTGTCTTTGCCAGCTCTGCCTCACGGCTCATTTGCAGCGTTGGTCACGATTGGAGCTTGAGTATCACGGATTTTTCAGCATTAATTGTGGATAGAAAAATACATTATTCTAAAGCACAAGTCTAAGAAAGTCACGATCTATGTAACATGTTCTTGTTCATTAAGGCATGTTTAGTAGTATTTGCCCATTTTAAGCACTACAAAATTGTCATGCGTAATTACCATGAACTGCTTCATAAAGTATAATAAGGGTTACATTGTTTCTCATTAATCAGTGGGGCTCCCTCTACATTTTTACAGTGGGTCCAGTACCTCTCTCTTCTGGCTTTCTGTCGTCCCAAATGTCTGAGAACTCTGTGGGTTTAGGCAAAAATCAAAGAGAATTGGGTACTTACACCCAGAGATAGAGCACTGAGGTGCCATTAACTCACTGCGATTTTTACTCTTTATGTCTTCTTGTATTTCTCTTTAAAGTGGGCTCTGAGCAACCTAGTGCACAGCCATTCTGAGAGCTCTGGGATGCAAGGCTCATGTACATTGTCATGGTTACTGATGGAGTAGGATCAATAATTCTCCCTCTTGGTTAAAGTAGACACACAACTGGCCCATGCTTGGGCTCTGGCGGCTGCATCTTAGCTCTCAGTTCATTAATTTCCATCCTCCCACCCACCCACAGGCAGCCCAAGAGCCCTGAGTAAAGATGGAATCCCAAAACCATCCACTTCTGGACCTCAGACAGTCATTTTCTTTGCCACCATAGAAATTTGTGTCTTGGAGTTCTCAAGCACCTCTAATTTTTTTAGATCCTCAAAGCACAAGATAGAGCATTGCACTCTTTCTTCTTAACAATGTGTTACTGGCCCATGCCTGTGTAGGAAGTTGCCCTGGGAGCTGCTGTTAGACACTAAACTGTCCCTTCTGAAGGATACTGATGCAGTGATTCCAAGTAACTTTGCTTTCTAAAGTGTGATTTCTCAAGTCAGCCATGTATGCTCCAATGACTGCAAGAAGACTTCATAGTGTCATGCTTTGAAGAAAATTTTTAAAAAGATGCACATACATCTTGAAGCACAGCGAGAGGCTAGAGCTGCACTGATTTAATTTAGAGAACTTAAATGCATTTGGCAACCACCTTAGATATTGGTGAATAAGTATTGGGTAGAAATAACTTGTTGCAGAATTTTGTGTAATGAAACATGCTACAAGATGTATTAAAAAATGTCCAGAGTTTGTCTTCTCACTCAAGAGCATGGGCAAGTTATTGAGACAAGGAAGCAACTATAGTTTCCTTTTCCCTTTCTTGAGAAAAAAAAAAAATCTCCTGGATCTGGATGCAATCATCTTCTAAAAAATTACTGTACACATCTTGCCAACTCTTTGCTAGTGTTGGCACATTGGTGGCTTGGGCATGGTCATAGTAGGACTACGTATGCCAGATAAATTAGCAAACACGAAGAATTGGTTTCGTTTTCTTGTTTCAAGAGATCAGCCTGTAAAACACCTCCCAGCACATCACTGGCTGTTCCCCACTTCACAAATCTGATTTAGAGTTATGCTGATTGGCAAACACATGTGAGAGATGGGGGAAATCAGGGATTTAAGAAATAAGTTTCTTCATCACATGTAACAACTGTAACAACATTGATATTTTTCTAATTAAGAGGGAAAATCCTGTATCACTGCAATTACATGTAAAGAAAATCTAGAGATATTGGACAACTCTGCAATTAGTTTACTATTAAGAGATAATGTCACAATACCATTCTGGAAAGAATACTTTTTAAGGACAATTTTAGGCATAGAAAACTTTTTTTTTTTTTTTTTTTGAGACGGAGTCTCCCTCCGTCACCCAGTCTGGAGTGCAGTGGTGCAATCTCTGCTCACTGCAACCTCTGCCTTCCAGGTTCAAGCTATTCTCCAATCTCAGCCTCCCGAGTAGCTGGGATTACAGGCCATCACCACTGCGTCGGGCTAATTTTTGTATTTTTAGTAGAGATGGGGTTTCACCATGCTGGTCAGCCTGATTTCTAACCCTTGACCTCAGGTGATCTGCCCGCCTCGGCCTCCCAAAGTGCTGGGATTACAGGCGTGAGCTACCGTACCAGGCAAACATTTTGTTATTTTTAAAGGAAAATTTCTCAGCTACCTGTGAACATATAGGTAGTATTTTAAGTCGAATTTCTAAATAATAAAGTATCTTTGATAAATTTCTTACAGTACCTAAATATTTGATAATATCATGAAGTTGCTGCCATATTCTTTATAGTAAATCTTAAGAAATTCAGAGTTAAATTATATAAAACACAAAAACACCCAGGTTCCCTGGATTCACAAATAAAAAAAAAATTAGTGGCTAAAATAACTTCTGCAATAAAATAAATAGATTTTTTAATCTGTGTGTTGTAATAACATAACATGTATTGTATATTAAACCTGCCTGACTGCACTATCTCACAATCATCACAAAATCCCACTGCAGAAACAATCATAACTCTTTGGGTATAACAGAGATTAACAGCGTTTGAATTTACCTAGGGCATTATAAAGCATGATCTGGTGTAAGTTCTATCTCTTGGGGGCTCCATTATGAAAAGAACAGAACAATAAGAAACTGTGAGTTAATTTAAACTGAAAAATATACTATATGCATGTAATAAAAATAATTTAATATTGTGATTGACAAGTGTTTCTTTACCTGCCCAGATTTTTTAAAGAAGAAAGAAAAAGAAAAGAAAGAAAGAAAGAAAAAGAAGAAAAGAAAGAAAGAAAGATTTATTCTAAGTTGTAAGGATTGCTTAATATAATAATCAATAATTGCAATTTGTAAAATAAGTTATAATTGACAGAATAAAAGAGGAAATTATATGAACACCTCAATAGTTACAGAAATAGCATAAGCAATACACATTTACGTTAAGATAACAACAACACTCAATAATTCAGGAAGTAAAGCAAACTTATTTTATCTTAAATAATGTATCTAATAAAATATGGAGAAAGCTAACAAAAATTGGGGAACTTTAACAGCATTTACTTTAAAATTAGAATAATTTACACTCAATATCACTACTTATATTCAAATTTTTATGAAAGGTCCTCACCAGTAAAATATGAGTGACAGATGAGTCGAAAACAGAGACAATTATTCAATAAATAAAGCAGAAAAAATAATTTTCTATAAAGCATGTATATATATATATACACATATTTTAATACCTACATCATACCATATGCAAACATTATCTCCAGATTAATAATTTAAATAACAAAAATAGAAACTAAGACTCAGTAGAAAATAAATATTAATATGTTTTCAAACTTGATGCCACAAAATATTTCTTGAATAATACACAAATAATATTAACTATGAAAGAAAATATTAGTAAACTTGACCATATTTAAATTTAAAAACTTTTGTATATCAAAAGATGCCTTAAGTACAGTGTAAAAAATTACAAACTTTAAGAAGTTATTCACAATATAGACAAACAATAGATTTTGGAATTAAGAATATATAACAACAGCCTACAAATTCAGAAGAAAAATACAAGCCATCCAATTAAAAAGGCACAAAATATATAAACAGACATTTCACAGAAGCGGAAAGCAAGTTTAACATTATTAGTGACAGAAAAGTATAAACCAAGATTTTGATGAAATACCATCTTAAACATATTATTGATAAATTAAAAAGCCTCCAAGAAGTCTTTTGGAAGTCTCCAAGAAGATGTAGATGAAGAGAAGCTCTTGAATGTAACCAATATTTGTGGCAACGAGTGCTACTTCTTGGAAAAGAGTTTGGCGTAATTTCTTCAGGTTGAATGGTCACATGCCCCTCTCTAGGAGCAGATCCAAGGAACACTTGCTAAGGGAGGAGTGTGCAGTAATGTTCGTGCCAACACTTTTTAAGTGGCAGAAACCCAGAGCCCACCTCGTATGCCCGTCAACTTGAGAGCGAGCAAGTAAACTGGGGCACATTCACATAATGAAATATGTGACAGCAGACAAACCAGGGAACACAGTGGCACAAGATGGGTAATATTTTTTTTTTTCAGACGGAGTCTCGCTCTGTCACCCAGGCTGGAGTGCAGTGGCACGATCTCGGCTCACTGCAAGCTCTGCTTCCCATGTTTACGCCATTCTCCTGCCTCAGCCTCCCGAGTAGCTGGGACCACAGGCGCCGGCCACCACGCCTGGCCAATTTTTTGTATTTTTAGTAGAGATGGGGTTTCGCCGTGTTAGCCAGGATGGTCTTGATCTCCTGACCTCGTGATCCGCCCGCCTCAGCCTCCCAAAGTGCTGGGATTACAGGCGTGAGCCACTGCGCCCGGCCCAAGGTGGATAAATTTAAAGCCTAACACATTCTTTGACAGTTCATTTTATGTGTCAAATTAACAAGGTTATAGTGCCTAGTCATTTGGTCAAATATGAGTCTGGATGTTGTTATGAGGATACTTTTTAGAAGTGAGTACCATTTAAATTAGTACACTTTGAGTAAAGCAGATTACCCCCATCACATGGGTGGGCCTTGTCTAATCAGTTGACAGCCTTGAGAGCAAAGATTGAGGTTGTGAAGCAGAAAGAATTCTTCTCCAGATGCAGTATAGAATCCCACGTGACTTCCCAGGCTGCACCTCTGTGAAATTGACTCAAGACTGCAACATCAACTTTTCCCTGACTTTTTAGCCTGCTCACCTGCCCCACAGATTTTAGACTTGCCAGCCCCCACAACCCCATGAGCCAATTCATTGAAATCCCTCTTTCTCTCTCTCTCATCCCTGACTAACGTGGCCATAAAGATTCATTCAACAACTTATTTTTGATAATTTAAATGGCTAAAATTATATATGTATATAATTTTAGATATACATATGGATGCAATAAAATCATAAGTAAAGAAAAGCAAGAGAATAAAGAACACAGAATAAAAGGTGATTTTTATTAGGGGTGAGAGGAGACAGAAGGAAGGGATGGAGCAGAACATGTGGTTACATGCTTGTTATTAATAAGGTCACACTTGTTTTTTGAGGGTGGGTTCATGAGAACTAGTTATAACCCTCCCTCAGTAGCTGCAGGAGATTGACTACAGGAGCACAACCCACGGATAACAAAATCCCCAGATGCTCAAGTTTTTTAAATATAAAGTGGCATAGTATTTGCATATAAACCCACACACATCCTCCTGTATATTTTAAATTATCTCTAGATTATTTGTAATGCTTAGTACAATGTAATGCTTAGTACAATGTAATGCTATACAAAGAGTTGTTATACTGTACTGTATTTTTATTTGTAACTTTTTGTTGCCAAATTATTTATTATTGTTTTTTAATATATTTTGATCTGTGGTTGGTTGAATCTGCTGACATGGAACCTGAAGATAGGGAAGGCTGACTGTACATTATTTTGTTTTATTATTTTATTTTATTTTATTTTATTTTAGAGACAGAGTCTCACTCTTTCACCTAGACTGGAGTGCCGTGGTACAATCTCAGCTCACTACAACCTCTGCCTCCTGGGTTCAAACGATTCTCCTGCCTCAGCCTCCCAAGTAGCTGGGATTACAGGCACCTGCCACCATGCTCAGCTAAGTTTTGTATTTTTGGTAGAGAGGGGATTCACCATGTTATCCAGGTTGGTCTCGAACTCCCAACCTCTTGATCCAGCCACCTCAGCCTCCCAAGTGCTGGGATTACAGGCGTGAGCCGCCGTGCCCGGCTGACTGTACAACATTAAAAGTAATTAATTACTTAATAGGAGCAAGACAGTATAAACCAATGATAGCTTGCCTTAAATACGGGTTGCATATGATACAATCTTATACATCTGAGATCCTTTCAAATATAAGTGAATCGATCAATGAGTCAGTAAGATCAATGATTTTCTGGTGCCCATGAATTGAGGCAGGAGAGGAGCCAGGGAAGACACACAGGCCAAGGGAGGTGCACTTCCCTGCAGCAAAGCTCATCTCGCCACGGTGTCTGCCAGGTGGCGGAAGCAGGATCATTTGCAAGATCTTGTTGCCTTCTGGAATCACCAGGGTAGGAGAAAATTCCAGTGCCTGGATCTCATCCCCAGTTATTCATGTTTAATTGATCTCAGATGTAGCCTAGGCATCAAAATAGTCTCAGAACTTCCAAGTGATTCTAAGGAGCAGCTGTTGCGATTCCCCAGGAGAGAAGGTGCATTTTATTCTGAAGGTGGGTGGACACTTGCTTAAAGTTGGTTTTCAGCAAGTGGAGAACTTGAGTTGATTTTCTTTGTAGAAAGAGTGCTCTAGGGACACAACAGGATGGATGGTAAAGAGGAGAACTCAGAGGTCAAGGAGCAGGTTGGAGGTAGCTCTTCTCCGTGGCAGTGGAGAAAAGGTGACATATCTGAGACATGAAATGATGGAACTAAACCTGCTGACCAGTGAGTTCAGAGGCTGAGAGGAAGACAAAGGCCGGTCTAGGAGGAGCCGGAATTCTGGCTTCTGACCTGGTGCTTAGGGAGGCTGCAATCAGTGAGAAGTGGGGATGGGAGAGGACTGCCTGGCCTTCTGATAGGTCACCTGTGCCTGCATGAAAATTGTTCTTAGAAGTGTGTTGGCTGCAGGAAAAGATGTGTGAGTTGTTAAAGTGGCTGGAGACTTGGGTCTTGGGACAGGAGTCAGGGAAAAAGTGTAGGTGCTATTTGCATTGCATATCAGAAGGCTTCTGTGCTGTGTTCAGAAATCCTGGCTGCCTATTCTTGGAGCTCTTTATTTCATGGCTGTTGGGGAGCAGGACCACTGCAGCTGTTGCTGCAGGATCCCCGACTCTCCAGAGTTAGGTGCCTCGGGGCCATTTGGGGCCCCACCCCACCCCATCCCTGTCTTAAAGTATCCAAAATGTTTATTGTAGTCCCACGAACATCTGTCCCACTTTTGTTTTTCACTTGTTTTTGAATGAAAAGTGATGATCCATTAAATCTACAGCTAAAATCCTTAGAAAATAATATTTAATTTTCTTGATCTACAGCAAGCCACTTAAAGGTCATTAATAATCAGATTGATATTAATATTAAACATCACACTAATGATTAAGGATTAAATAAAAAGTTTAATCTTTTACTAATTTATGACTATTAGTCATATTTATAATTAGTTTATTATAAATTAATAAATAATTAATTTACTGAAAGCCTAGTTTCCGATTATTTCTACAATATAATGTTTTTTCCTAGTTTGTCACTTTTGAGCTTAAGAGAACTGAACAGTGAAAGCATCGAAATCTATATGGTAAGTTCAAATCGTCAGAGCCCACCTCCTTGAATGACTTTGTTTCATTCTCGTTTGGTTTCTTATTATGGATGATGTTCATTTAATTATAGTTATATGATTTAACCTGAATTTTTAAAATGAAGAAGAGAAACGCAAAGTGAGAAATCTATCCTTGTATTGCTGGAGTTGAAAGTTTGTCTGGACAACATGCGCTGAGAGGTGTCTGGAAGGAATGAGATGGGGGTCAGGAAGTGCGTCCTCTTTCAACGGCCCTGTATTCCTTAACCTAAAACAAGCAATTCCAGCAGAAATGTTTGTCACATTAAACCAGGAAATACATCAGTATTTTTGAAGGAAATGAGGAGCAGAGGGAAAGTGTCTCTAGTTTGTGAAAATACGGAGAGGAAAGCGTGTCTGGGAGCCTGTAGCCCAGGCCTTGCCTCTGTCAGGTTCTCTTCACTCTGGAAGGACGCAACGACCTTCGTGGCATGAAGGTCAGGGCCAAGTCAGAGGGGTGGGCCTGCCGCTAGCTCCTGCCTAACTAGACTTCACAGTCTGCACCTTTTGACAGCCCTGATTAGCAATATCTTCAAGTGCTCAGCCTGCAAGATGAGCTGCAGTGAAGACCAGGACAGCCAGGGAGGTAGGGAAGCGTCAGGAGTCATGTTGGGGGTTGAAGCAGCAGCCAGCCGTGTCCCCTTCAGCCACCGGAGCAGTGTCTGGTGCGGGACCTGGCTCCTGGGGCCACTTGGAATCCTCAGAATCCAGCAGGAATCGACTCTCGTGATCTCCTAAGGTGGGAAGAACACACAATTGCACTTGGGAACACAGTTCGTACGATTTTCAAATACATGCGCATATAAAGAGCCGCTTCCCAAAATAATCACAAAGAAGTCTCATTTTGTATTATATGAGGTTGGCACTTCACTCCAGACAGAAAAGACAACTTCTGACAGAATCTTACCGTTCACAACTGGAAAAAGGAGGAAATGCTTGTGGTCTTTTTCTCCTGCACAATAAGAGGTTTGAAGGTGGTTAAATGCCTCACCCCTGGGCTGGGAACACGTGGGTGACTTAAAACTCTGCTCTTTGATTCCGAACGTGAACATAAACCATTCGGCTGATGGAGGGACTGTAACAGTGCATGTCTGGAATGTAGAGAGGTATTTATGATAATTAGAAATAATCAAATCCATACTAAGGAAGTATGGGCAAGAGAATGTTCACTAATTTGTAGCTAAATGACTTTAGGACCTTAAGGTCGAATTTCCAGGTGGTGCTTATAGGCCTCATAAACACTTGATTTAAAGGGGCAATATTAACATGGAGGTTTATGATCAGAGCATTGAAATTAAATTGATTGTGCCTGCTCTGGCTCTAAAAATAAAAACGGAATAATAATTTGGCTACCTACATTAAAAGGCTGAAAAGAATGACTTGCATAGCAGGGCAACATCTGACATCAGCGTGGCTGAGGGGCTGTGCATGCAGAAAGGACCAGGAAACCCCCCATGGGTGCTCAGACGGCTCAGATTCTAACCTGACTCTGCCTGCCAATTGCAGGTGTCACTTGCAGTTTGGTTTTCTTTCTCTGCGTGTTCCTGAGAAAGCTGCGGATTGGGTGTGTGCCTGAGATGCTGAGACAGAGTTGACACCTTGCTGTGTGAGAAGTTGATGAAGGCAGCATCTCTGATGGAAATGTGCTCAACAAACTTGAGGGTGGTTGTCCAAAAAGTGGACCTCCACTTTTGGGCACTGTGTAGAGTGTGCAAAGCAAGGGGAGAACTAAGGGGTCTTTGACGAGGCTGGGAAGATAGTGGGGTGGGCCATGATGAGGAACTGGAGAGAGATATGAGGCATCCTGAGGGAAACAGACGGTGGCTTAGAAAGGGATCCTTGGGTGCTTCCAATTTGTGGGAGAAAATCTCTAAGAGTATTCAGTGGATAGAGGCATTATCTGCAATAATGGAGATAGTAACACAAATTCCTGTCCCAGCTACCTATAGATTTGTTGGGAAAACCATATGAAAAAGTGTACTGAAATCATCCTCACACTACAAAGTTTAGTTTAAATGCAAGCCCATGTATAACATATGTGAAGAGGTTGATAATTATTTGTTGAATAAACAAGATCAATGTGTGAGGGGTAGTGTAAGAAAAGAGGAAAACCACTAGTGAAGGATTTGAAAGCATGGGTCTTTGTCTCTCCTAAGACATTCACTGGCCATTTGGGATTGACTAGCACAGCAGTTAAGAAGACCAATCTTGCAATTGAGATTTTACCCCAAATTTAGCTTTCTTTTTCCCTGTACCTCAGCTTTCTCATCTGCAAAATAAGGTGATAACATTACCTAGCTTAAGAGTTGCATCAGGATTCAAGAACTTGGTCCACATAAAATGCTCCATGAATTAAAAGCCTCAGAGGAAAGACAGGGCTAGGGAGAGAAACTTGGAGTTGTTGGGGTAGAGATGGTATTGGAAGTCATGAGACTGAATAACATAACAGGGAAAGATGTAGACAGAGAAGGGTTGAAAGAATGAGTTCTGAGGCTCACTGACTTTAAGTGGTTGGGCGTATAAGAAGGAAACAGAAAATAAGTTGTTTCTCCCCCTGAGAAGGAGGAGCCAGTAAGTTAGAAAGGAAACAAGGACAGTATGGGTTCCAGGACCTCATAAATTCAGAGTTTCTGAAGAACAGGCAGCTGACTAGCCACGTTAAATGGTGCTCATTGGTCAAAGAATATGAGATCTGAGACTTGACCATTGGATTTCACAATGCGAAGATCATTTTTGACCTTAACAAAAACACTTCCAAGGGAAAGATGGCGGCAAAGCTTCACAGAAGAGAGTTCAAGATGAGAACAATAACAGCATGTTATGGTAGGCCTGAGGCCCTGGAAGACCTGAATCATCAACATGAGGTTCATGTAGGCCTTTCTCTCTGTGTGTGGGAATGCCCATCCCATCCCCATTCCTGTTCTAACAGTCTCCGCAGAGTTCCCTGAGCATCAGTCTAAACAACTGGACTAGCAAGATTACAGTGGTTCAAACACAAATACAGGCCAGAAAAAAGTACCATGCATGGCTGGGCACAGTGGTGCAGCCTATTATCCCAGCAATTTGGAAGGCCAAGGCAGGTGGATCACTTGAGGTCAGGAGTTCGAGACCAGCCTGGCCAAAAATGGTCTCTGCTAAAAATACAAAAATTATCCACATGTAGTGGCAGATACCTGTAAGTCCCAGCTACTCAGGAGGCTGAGGCAGGAGAATCACTTGGGTAACAGAGTGAGACTATGTCTCAAAAACAAACAAACAAAACAAAACAAAGCTAAAACAGTGCCATGCATGTCTCTGGAGTAAGCTAGAGGCTCTGTAAAGTCAGAAATAATGTAGTTTGATGAGAAAGTGGAGTAAAAAAAGATAAAAGGAGAAGCCTTAACTTTGTAGGGCAAAATGGCCCAGTTGAGTATTGAACAGAAGCTTCTCATGAGCAGTGCCTCGTGTCTTCTATTTTGACCCCGTTTCATGTGTTTATATAGTCCAAATATATCAAGTAATTGGATTGTTTCTATGTCCTTTAATAGAAAAGATTTTATTTTAAAGATGTTTATTTAATACTCATCATGTACAAGCAGACTTTATGCACAGGTGGGAATCAAATGACAAATCTACAACTCACAACACCTTAGAACACAAATACTTTTCACGCACATCATTTTTTTTTTTTCATATAGTGTTGAAATTCAGTTCACAACATTCAGTTCACAGCATTCTGCTCATGGCCTTCCTCAAAACTTATGTCCTTTTCACAGGCAAAATATATTCCTTCCATGTCAATAGCCCCGAAAGTCTGAACTCATTTCAACATTAACACCAAAGTCTAAGCTCCACAGTCTCGTCTGAAAGTCCTCTAAACCTGACATGGGAATTGCTTCCTAATGCAAAATTCTCTTCAGCTGTAAACCTGTGAAATCAGAGGTCTTTCATAATACGATGAAGGGCCAGGCATGGGATATACATTCCCATTTCAAAAGGGAGAACAAGAAGGAGTGGCAGATATCAAGCAAGTCCAAAACCTAGAAAAGCAAATTTCATTAGATATTAATTTTCAAGAAAAATCCTCCATGGCTCAATTTTTTCTGCTTCCTAAGCCCAGTGGGGTGGTAGCATCTCTCCCAAAGCTCATCAGGGTACTCTCCACCCCAAGGCCTTCTGGCTCTGTGCCTGGGCCTTGTCCATGCTGGAGCTCTGCCAGGCAGGGTTGCCCTTTCCATCCTTTGCCCTGAACCCAGGACTTGGATGACCCCAATCCCACAGCTTCTGTTGGAGAAAAGGGCCTGACTACCCTGTTACAACATAGGCAGTGGCCCTGATGATCTCTGATTCAACACTGGAGTCCTTCTTCCTTTTTCTTGAGGGATATGCACATTTTCAGCCTTCCTTCATTTCATGCAGTGTTTTCTGTTTCCTCACTCCCAGTTGTCCATGTTTCTGCTGGGATAATCCCGTCTCTATTCCTGGCATCTGTTGAGATGACTTTTATGTCCATGGTTCACACCAATACTGAAGTCCTTGTCATGGTTGGAACACCCCACCTTTAAAGACTGCTTCTGAGCTAGCTTTCTTCCTCATTTTTTATAGAATGACCTGGCTGAGTATTTTGCAAATCTTTAAGCTCTGGTTCCCTTTTGCTTAACAATTCTATCTTCAGTTTTTTTCTCTCTTCTCACATTCAGAAAGAATCAAGCCACTCCTTCAACACTTTGCTTAGAAATCACCTCAGCTAAATATTGAATTTAATTGCACTCAAGTTCTACCTTCCACAAAACATTAGAAGATGAACACTAATTTAGTTGAGTGCTGTGTCACTGTATATTAAGGATGGCCTTTCCTTCAGTTTCCTTATTTCTGTCTGAGGCCTCATCAGAATGGTCTTTGGCATCTACATGTCTCTCAATATTCTGTTGATGATTCCTTATGCATTCTCTAGAAACACAGAAGCTTTCTCTACAACTTTTTTTTTCTTTCTTTCTGAGTCCTTAGCAGAGTCACATCTAAAAACCCCTTTACAGTAATCTGGGCCTTTTCTTGCATATACTTGCAAACTGTTTCAGCCTCTATCCATTATCCAGTTCCAAAGCAACTTCCACATACAGTAATCTGGGCCTTTTCTTGCATATACTTGCAAACTGTTTCAGCCTCTATCCATTATCCAGTTCCAAAGCAACTTCCACATTTTTAACTATTTGTTTTACAATAGCACCCCTCTTCCTGGTACCAATTTCTGTATTAATCAACTTGGACTGCTATGACAAAAACATCATACACTGAGTGGCTTAAATAACAACATTTTTGTCTCACCATTCTGGAGGCTGGGAATTGAGGAACCAGGCCCCAGTAGACCCAGTGTCTTGTGAGGGTCTGCTTCCTGGTTTGCAGATGGCCATTTTCTTGCAGTATCTTCACATGGCAAAGAATAGAGAAAGAGAAGCAAGGTCTATGGCATCTTTTTGACAAGGACACAAATCCCATCATAATGACTCTACCCTCATAACCTGATCACCTCCCAAAGTCCCCACTTCTTAATACTAGCATATTGAGGGTTAGAGCTTCAGCACTGAAAGTGGGGAGGGGAGATACAAAAACGCAATTCAGAGCAGATGTTCTCAGTATTTGTGTTCTATGGCTGCATAACAAATTACCACACATGGATGGCTTACAACTGCGCACATGTATTATCTCATTTCTGTGCTCGGGTATCTGCACACAGCTTAGCTGGGTCCTCTGCCAGGATCTGAAAGCCTGCAACTCAGGTGCTGGCCAGGGCTGTTATCTCATCTGAGGTGTGCGGTCTTCTTCCAAGTTTGTTGGTGATTGCAGAATCATTTCCTTGCAGCTTCAGGACTGAGTCCCTCAGCTTGCAGAAGCTACACACCCTTCCTGGCCACTCAACCTCTGCACAACATGGTAGCCTGCTCTAAGGTCAAAAGGAGAGCATTTCTACTGCTTGGAGTCTCTCACCTCCTGACCTTCTTTCTAAGGGCTCACATGATGGTCGGCCTGCCAGGATAATTTACCTTTTGGAAAACTAAAATTCAACAGATCTGAGACTTTGATTACATCTGTAAAATCTTATTGCCTTTGCCATAAAATGCAACCTAATAATAAGTGTGACGAGTTGAGCTGTGTTTCCCAAAAATGATATGTTGAACCTCAATTTCCAGTACTTGTTATTGAGACTTTGTTTGGTAATAGGGCCTTTACAGAGGCAGCTGGGTTAAGATGACGTCATTTGTGTGGGCTCTAAACCAATATGCTAGTGTTTTCATAAAAGGGGAAATGTGAACTTAGAGGCACACACACAGGGAGCACACCATGGGAAGAGGAAGGCAGGGCTGAAAATGATGCTTCTACAAGCCAAAGAACACCAAAGTTTGCCAACAACCACCAGAAGCTGGGAGAAAGGCCTAGGGCAGATTCTTCTCCTCAGCCAGGAAGGAATCAATCCTGCTGACACTTTAACCTCAGACTTCTGACCTCCAAAACTGTGAGAAAAGAATTCTGTTGTTTACCCACCCCTCTTCCCCCACTCCAGTTTAAGGTACTTTGTTATGGCATCCCCAAGAAGCTAGGACAATGACAGTGGTATCCTGTCATATTCACAGTCCTGCCTACACTCGAAGAGAAGGGAATATACAGAGTATGAATACCAGGGGGAGGAAATCTTGGGGTTAGAATTCTGCTCAGCACATTCTCCAAAATCCCATAGCCGTGTTCTCTTCTTATCTCAGCACCAAGCTCCCATACCTGCAGGGATGCATAGAGATGCCCTTAGAAGCTTCTGAGATGCCCAATGGAGCTGTTTCACGAATCCAAACCATTTGATGTGGTTTGGCTGTGTCCCCACCTAAATTTCATTTTGAAGTGTAGTTCCCATAATCCTCACATGTAATGGGAGGGGCCAGGTGGGAGATAATTGAATCAAGGGAGTGTTCTCTTGATAATGCTGTTCTCTTGATAATGAGTGAGTGCTCACAAGATGTGATGATTTATAAGGGGTTTTCCTCCTTTTACTCTGCACTTCTCCTTACTGCTGCTATGTGAAGAAGGACGTGTTTGCTTCCCCTTCACCATTATTGTAAGTTTCCTGATGTCTCCCTAGCCCTGAAAAACCATGAGCAAACTAAACCTCTTTCTTTTATAAATTACCCAGTCTCAGGCATGTCTTTATTAGCAGCATGAGAACAGGCTAATACACCATTACAGTATACGTTGCCCAGTACTATGTGTAGCATTTCAGAGGTTCAGCTTCTTCATTTGTGAAATTAGAGGGTTTAGTTAAATGATCCCTAAAGTTCTTCATTTTGTGGAATTCCACAATTGTTATTTTTGCAAAACTACGTGAAGGAACTGGGTTAAAGCTGTTATCCTATAGCTCTAAGGCCAGTGTTACTTCTTTGATGTTTTGTACCTGTGCTGTAGGTAACTGGCTTGCCAAAATTTGGATTATTGGGTAAACAAGACATTATCTCACTTGGTCTTGTTGAATGACTGTATAAGTATAATTAACCCTGTTAATGGGAATGTAGACAAGCTAGTTTATCTTATGAGCATCAGGGAACAAACTTCCAGTGGATTGAAGTTTTGGTTCTGACCGGTCTGGTAAGAAAAAATCAAAAATTGAATCTTTCTGAAGCAAGTACTGCTTCAAGCCCATAACTCCACCATCTTCTTACTATTCCAACTGAGGAAGTATATCTTACACTGATCTCTATTTTCATTTTTCAGGACCCTTTTCTGTATTAAAAAAAAATTCTTAATGTGTCTATAATATAGTTTTTAGTCTACTTGGAGGAAAAACCATTTTTACTTATAAATGAATTAAAATTGAAGGTTTTTTATGCCAACTAAGCCATTTCCTTAAATATCTATATCTCTCTATCTATACCTATATATAGATATACATATCTCTGTATATATTTATATAAAAGTTTTTCTACAGGACAATTCTATTTACCATGATCTTTCTACATATACTTTAAATGTATTATAAATCCTAAAACACATTGAAGAAACAACTGGGAAATCCAAGCAATGATACAAAAAAATCAATCATTAAACTTTCCTCTGTTCAGATACCTTGTGACTAAAATTTACATAGCACATTCTAAGAAAAAAGGGAAACAACTAGTTGATATTGTTCAATACATGTGATGTTTGAAAGCATAAAACATTGCTTTTCATAGAAAAGTTACAAGACTACAAACAATCTTTTCATAAATACTTTTATTCACCTTTTTTTTTTCAATTTGAAAGCATATATTCCAGAATCATTTATGAAAAGCCTTTCTTAAACCATGGCTCTGCTTCTAAGAGTAGCACTTTCCATGCACTTTCCATTCACATCTGACTGAGGAAAGACCAGCCTCAGTGCTTTAAATAAATATAAAGATTTGATGAAGTTGTACCAGCCAGAGGACCATGACATTCCTTCTCTCCTTTTGCAGCACTTCTTTCTGGTTCTTCTGAACTTGGAATTTCTCTTTTAAATGTCCCATTAATTCCTATTAGGGAGCTACTAGTAAAGAAAATTGCACGTTAGCTTTTATCAATCTGTATGAATAAATGTTAACCATTCTCAGTTAAAAGCCCTCCTTTTAGATCCACTCATGTGAAAACAGCTAGAGCAGCATGCACATCAGCAAATCATTCAGAAGATTAATGCACTCGAGCCTGCACAAAGACTCTGAGATGTGTATTAGCATTATAGATTTTAATTTGAAATAATGTCAGTCTTTTCGGGACTGCATTGTATTGCATGAGCTGCCATCTGCTTATAATAATGAGTCTGACAATCCACGTAAATGTGATTTGCTGCCTCTTTTGCCAGCATAATGGCCGGGATATTGATCCTAATGGTACAGCAGTTGCAGGCATTTCATTCAATAGAAACAGTACAGGACCGAGAGCCAAGATTTCTGAGGATTCAGTTAGAATGACGGGTTAAAAACAAAAGTGCATTTCCCCACACTAGTGGCAACACTGTATACTCCCACAATGACCACAATTTTTATTTTTTCTCAGTATTTCAGTACAGCTCAAAATGTAATCTACCAAATTAACGGGAGAAGAGACCAGTATAAAGATGCTAGGCTGTCCTTGCCCTTCCCTTCTCCACTGTCTTCTTTGAGATAGGAGTTGCCAAACTAAGAGCTCAAGGAGCCATGTCCAGCCAAACCTGTGAGAGTGCTGTCCGATACAGCAGTCACTAGCCACGTGTGACTGGTTACATTTAAAGTAACTAAAATGAAACAAAATTAAAATGAATTCATCAGGACTCAGCTATTTGGGCATACATGTCCACAGTGGCGTTATTCACAAGTCAAATGGTGAAGTGGCCCAGTGTCCATCCGTGGACAAAGGGATAAACAAAATGTGGTAGATACACTAAACACAGTTTAGTGTTTCCAGCTTTAAAACAGAAGGAACTCTGGCACATGCTACAGCATGATGAACTTGAGGACGTTATGTTGAATGAAATAAGCCAGTCTTCAACTATTTATAACAAACTGTTTGTATTATGTGTTGCATATTGCGTATTATATATGCTTTTAATTTTGTTTTTATTGATAAACAATAGATACACATAGTTTCAAGGTACATGTGATAACAATACATTCACACAATTTGCAAGGATCAAATAAGTGGAATTGAGATATCTATTTCACATCCATTACAAATACATTAAAAACTGCCTGTCTTTATGATAGAAACATTCAAATTATTTTCCTCTAGCTATTTTGAAATTCACAATAGATTGTTGCAAACTTGTCACCTACTGATCAATCAAATACTGGGTCTTCTTTCTTCTGGCAATCAGACCGTACAGTTGTACCGTTAACCTGTATATCATATTTTATTGTATGACGTACTAGTGGGTCTTCAGTACTTTTTTTACTTTCTCACATTATAAAATTTGTTCAGGAGTGTGGGGCATAGGAAGAATCTCACATTTCTGAGCACAGGCGAAACATGCTGGGATGGAGCTGTGGTCTCTGTTTCCACACGTGTCAGATGTGAGATTCTCTTCCCATTTTACATATCTAAGCACTGAGTCTCAGTGATCAAGTGTACCTTCCCCAGGGTCATAAATATTGGCTAAGAATGAGCCCCGGGAGCTGCACTTGGGTTGCCTGAGCTTTCCTATAACTCAACCACATCCTTCCTGGGACCTCACACAGGTGGTGGTGTCTCTGACCCAGATGGCACAGTGGCTACGTGACAGCACCGAGCCACTTTGAACCACTGTAGTGCAGACACCTCATGCCTGCCACAGGGTACCTGCCACGGGAAAAACAGTAAGCAGGTTTCAGGGACTGCAGTTCAATGCCAGTTGGGTGAGATTCCAAATTTGTCTGATTCCCAATTTTAAGCTTTCCACATGATAATTCTGAAGGTGTTATTTCTTTATGATTCTTTCATTCATTTCTCACCAGAGCCTTAGGATAGAGATGAATTATTTTATTTGTCCACCCATGGTACCTAATTTAATGTTGGATGCTTAATCACTATTCAGTAAATACTTCCTGAAGAGGTGATTGCAGAGGTAGTGATCCCTTTGAGCACTGGACCTTCTGCTTTAGTCACGGGGTTGGTCATTACTTGCCTGACAGGAGGAAGACTCTGAGGTTCTCCTTTTACCCTCTCAAAAATTCCTCAGTATAAAGGGGAGACTGCAGCCACACCTGTGTATAAATTATATGTTCACTGTTTATTTTTTGTGTACAAAGGTGACTTCCTTATCCTTTATACCAAATGTATTTTAAAATTTTGTAGTAATTTAACAATGGCAATAAAATATATAAAACTATGTAACTTTTATATGTTGAGTGTGGTCTCTTCTATGATAAATAGGTTCTCTGAACCATGCACATATTCTTGTCCCAACAGATTCACTATTCTGTGTCATTCATCCCTGAATTCCTAATGAAACTGACGAAGTCAAGTTCTGTAGATACTTTATCTCAACATTGCATAATTCATTGACTTAATTCAACACTTTTAAATTAATTAACCCGTGTTAGGCTTAATTCGGCTTCTGTTGTGATGACCATAAATTGTAATACCACTTGTCAATTTCTCCTTTTTGAAATAAAATAAAGAGCTAGAGCTATCCCACTGTACTGACCCTTTTGAAATTTGAAGGTCATCTGTCTTATAACAACCTAGCTTGAGAAGTAGACAAGCATTAAGTACCTTATCCACAGATACAAAATTATTAAACTATCACTTTTGCAAAGGTGCTTTACACATAAAGGCTTTACTTTTTCTCACTTATAATTTTAAAAACATAAATTAATGCAAAATGTTCAATCTTCAATATGGTTTGGTTCTTTGGGGAGAAATGTTGTAATTTCTTCCAATAATTTGAAGTTAAGGATACTTGTAATTTTTAAATTTATTTTACTTATATCATTCTAGGAAATTATTACTACTGTTTCTAACATCTTCCTATTAAGTTTCTTAAATTTCTTCTACTCCTTCATGTATACATGGTATTCTAATGAGCACCATACTCATCAAATTGTCTGTTAAGAAGGCTGGAGTCATTTGGTGGAGTCTTTAAGGTTTTCTAGGTGTAGGATCATATCATCAATAAAGAGTGATAGCTTGATTCTTCTTTTCCTATTTGAATACCTTTTATTTCTCTCTCTTACCTGACTGCTCTAACTAAGACTTCCAATACTATGTTGAATAGGAATGGTGAGAGTGGACAACCTTGTCTTCTTCCAGTTACCAAGGGGAATGCTTTCAGCTTTTTTATTTTTCATTCAGTGTGATGTTGGCTGTACATTTGTCATACATGATTCTTATTATTTTTGAGGTATGTTATGTTGATGCCTTAGTTTGTTGAGAGTTTTGTCATGAAGGAATATCGGATTTTATCAAAAGCTTTTTCTGCATCTATTGAGATGATCAAGTTGTTTGTATTTTTAATTCTGTTTATATTGTGAATCACAATTATTGATTTGTGTTTGTTGAACCAACCTTGCATTCCAGGCATAAGCTGACTTAATCACGGTGAATTATTTTTTTCTATGCTGCTGGATTTGGTTTGCTAGTATTTTGTTGAGGATTTTTGCATCTATGTTCATCAGTGATTTTGACATAAAGTTTTCATTTTTGTTGTCTCTCTGCCATATTTTTCTATCAGGATGATATTGGCTTCATAGAACAAGTTAGAGAGGAATCCCTCCTCCTCAAATTTTTGGAATAGTTTAAGTAGAATTTGTACCAGTTCTTTTTTGTATGTCTGATAGAATTTGGTTGTTAATCCATCTGGTCCAGGGGTTTTCTTTTTGATTGCTGTTGAATACATGGTTCTGGAATAACTGGCTAGCCATATGCAGCAAAAATTAACACAAGATGGATAAAAGACTTAAATAGAAAACTTCAAAGTATAAAAATCTTCAAAGAAAATTTAGAAAATAGCCTTTTGATATTAACCTTGGTGAAGAATTTATAGCTAAATCCTCAAAAGCAATTGCAACAAAAACTAAAACTGACAAGTGGGAATGAATTAAACTAAAGGACATCTGCACAGCAAAAGAAACTATCAAGGGAATGAACAGACAACCTACAGAATGTGAGAAAATATTTGCAAACTATGCATCCAACAAAGTTCTAATATCCAGAATCTATCAGAAACTTAAATCAACAAGCAAAAAAGCCAAACCACCCCATTAAAAGGTGGGCCAAGGTACTGAACTGACACTTCTCAAAAGAAGGCACACAAGTGGCTCACAAAAATATGAAAAAAAATTATCATCATTAATCATCAGAAAAATGCAAATTAGAACCACAATGAGATACCATCTCGCACAAACTAGAAAAGCTTTTGTTAAAAAGTCAAAACAGTAGAGAGATTGGTGAGGTTACAGAGAAAAAGGGGTGCTTACACACTGTTGATAGAAATATATATTAGTTCAGCCACTATGGAGAACAGTTGGAGATTTCTCAAAGATCTAAGATCTTTGAGTTAGCAATCCATTCCTAAACATATACCAAAGGAAAATAAATTGTTCTACCAAAAAGACACGTGCACCCATATGTTCACTGTAGCACTGTTTGCAATAGCAAAGACATGGAATCAACCTAGGTGCCCATCAATGGTGAATTGGATAAACAAATTTTGGTACATGTACCATGGAATATAATGCAGCCATGAAAAACAACAAAATCATGTCATTTGCAGCAATATGGATGCAGCTGGAAGCCATTATCCTAAGCAAAATAATGCAGAAACAGAAAACTGAATATGTCATGTTCTCACAAGTAGGAACTAAATACTGGGTACACATGAACATAAAGACAGAAACAATAGACATGGGGGACTACTATGGCAGGCAAAGAAGAATGAGGGGAGGGCTGAAAACTACCTATTGGTTCTGTGGTCACTACCTGGGTGACAGGTTCAATCATACCCCAAACCTCAGCATTATGCAATATATCTTTGTAACAAACTTGTACATATATGTTCTGATTCTAAAATATAAGCTGAGAAATAAAAAAAAAAAGACTGGAGAAAAATTATCTTTATTAAAAAAGAGTATACTCAGTCTCTCTCCTATTTCAATGTCTTCTTCCACTTTCAGTTAGGCAATCAATTCTACTCTAAGAATATATGAGAAAGTTTCTTTTTCCAGAGTCAAACAATATCATCTCAATATACATTGCAAATTCCATGGATCCTTCCATTCTATATGGATTTGATAGGATTTCTTCCCTATTAAGTGATTTCCATGGTGTATTTGCCCGTTTTCATGCTGCTGATAAAGACATACTTGAGACTGGGCAATTTACAAAAGAAAGAGGTTTAATTGGATTTACAGTTCCACATGACTGGGGAAGCCTCACAATCATGGTGGAAGGCAAGGAGGAGCAAGTCATGTCTTACATGGATGGCAGCAGGCAAAAAATGAGAAAGCCTGTACAGGGGAACTCCTCTTTTTACAATCATCAGATCTTGTGAGACTTATTCACTATCATGAGCACAGCATGGGAAAGACTTGCCCCCATGATTCAATTACCTCCCACTGGGTCCCTCCCATAACACATGGGATTTCAACATGAGATTTGGGTGAGGACACAGTCAAGTCATTTCACATGGCTTCCTCTGAGTGATTTTCATGGCTCTGTGACCTTGTATTTGGTATTCAATCTATCCAAAACATGGTTTTCTCACTGGGAAACTAACGATAAGAATGCCTACTTTGCAAGACTGTTGCAGGGATTACATAGGGTCATACAGGCAGAGTGTTTGGCACCTGACTGACATGTAGTGGTTGGATGAACCAGAATGGTGACTACTCACATTCCAGGTGTCTCCTCCATCTTCCTTGTCTCTGTGCATAGAGTGCAAGCCATGTAAGTGCTGACACTGCACCCTCATTAAGTAGAAGCAACTGTATGAGTAGAACTCTAGAAGCAGCAAATTGAGGAAGATGAAGAGCCCAGAGCAGCTCAGCCTCCTGGGCACCAACCATGATTTGGAGCAATGGAGGTGCAGTGGGAAAGATGGTGGTCCCTGGGTTTTGGATACTGGGTGAAGCAACATATCTCAATTTCTTAGGAAACAAACAAGCAGCCAGTGTTGGTTCTATCTGATATGACACAGTCATGTATTTACTTCAAGAAATTTGGGAAAATTAATTGCCCAAATGTGTGCAGGATGGAGGAGAATAAGGAGAGACCTCAGTCAGGGACATTACTAGGAAGCGATTTCTTTGGCCAAGGAGGGAGGCCCCAGGGTTGCGGTGAGATAGACCAGAAACAATGCAGGGCTGGATCAATGTAGGGGACTTTGGCAGAGGAGGAGGAAGGGGAGTCTAGGACGCCCACAAGGTTTTGAGTACGTGTATCTGGAAGGTTAATATGTTACATCAGAAATAAAGGACATAAAAAGGAAAGACATGAAGGAAAGGAGGCTATGAATTTAGAAAGGCCATAAAAGGACCCACAGTCAAGATGCCTAGCAGGCATTTGGAAAAACAGGTCTCAGCCTAGAAGACAAACACAGACTCTGGGATTAGGTGCACAGGGAACTTCAATGTGATTCAATTGGTTGAAAAAAGCAATTGAGTGAAAACAAAAAAACAAAACAAAACAATAGTCAAATCCTAAAGGCAACAAATGTAAGCTTGAAAGGAACATTTAGAAAATAAGCTGCGAATTAGGGGACAGAGTCATGTTTAAGCTCATATGCTCTAACTGTAAAGAGAGTGCCTGTCCAGGAGCAGAAGAGACCAAGGCAACCCATCTGCAGGGCTCAGAGGGGCACCAGCCTACCCAACCGCAAAGCCACGAGAGGGCTGCTGCTTCAAGGGTTGCGTGCTAAAGGCCCAGGCCCGGGGTCTGCATGCCCTAGGACTCCACCGAAGCACAGTGAAACTGTCTGAGGAGAACTGGGATACTCCAGGCCCTGGGTCTGCAAATGGGTGTGAGGCTTGTAGGTTCTGAGAGAGGGAGATGGGTAAGAAGGTGAAAAATCTGTTTGATGTTGGACTGGAAAATGAAGATCGACCTCATCCTGCCGGGAAAAGGAAGGCAACAGAAGCTTGCAGCCAGGTTGATAGGAGCACAGCTTGGTTGGGCCCAGGTCAGCCAGTGGGGATGAAAAAGTGGAAGTAGCAAGGATGGTCAATTTTCCATGCAAATGCTCCCTTCTGCGCCCCTCAGGCACTCCTGCTGCTCTGCCTAGGGAATGCTGGCACTATTCACCAGGCTAAGAACCAGAGGAGAGGCCAGGGTGCTGGAGGTGGGGCTGTCCATCAGGACCCAGCACGCAGAACATGTGGGTGACAGATAGAACTGCCCCTCATCCCCTGACCCCCACCAGGGAGCCCTCATGGACAGTCAGGGAGCTGGATGGAGGAGCTTACTCTTCCCCAAATCCGGGGCCCTCTGTTTGAAGATACTTTTTTTTTAATCTTATTTTTTAACTTTTTGATCTCTTCTCATCCCAGGGATTTGCCTACTTGCTGCCTGAAGGCGAGTCAGCAGCAGGATGTATTGTGAGTTTTTGTTGGGGGTGGCTGGAAACCTGGGAGGAAACAGTCTTAAAAGATATTACCTTGACATAGAAGGTTTTCAGTGTTTAAGGTGATTTTCCGATCAAGGTCAAAGTTTTGATTTACTTCTGTCTCCAAGAAAATGTTTCCACATTGAATAAGCTTTGAAAACCATGAGCATGTAACAGACTCTGTTCCCATCAACCAGAGATCCACATTTGCAATCCAGGAAGTCTGCATGATACTAAAGTGATGTGTGTCTACACTGGAAATGAGAAGCAAGTGCCCAAGTCACCCAAGGACTTCTGTGTTCACTGCCACTCGGGACTCTGCTACACCGTGGAGCCTCTGCAGGGGTTTCCAAGGCAGCAAAAACAAAAACCAAGACAAAACAAACAAACAAACAACCAAACAGCCTCTAAGGTAGAAAGAGATTCATTGCTATCAAATTTAATGCCAGGTCAAAGATGGCGATTAAGTCCTTACCATTAAAACCGTATTAAAATAAATTCAAGCCCTTAGTATATATATACTCATTAGAAGAAACTGGAGTTTTTGCTTTCAGTGGGTCAGTTAGAACACAGCTGAGTCCAGCCGGGCTGACTCTGAGACTCAGGAACACATGGCCATCCCCCACCCGCAGGCGGGAAACGTGACTCCCAGGGCACCCTGGAGGCAGCACTGGTCACAAGGGTGTGAACAAAAGACAGAAGAGGGAGTTTCACACACACTTCTTGCTAGCAGATCATACTCTTCTTTAATCTCATTCTAAATACAGAGCTATACATGCTTGTTACATTCTGAGAGCTGGAATTACAAGGGGAAGAGCATCTTACCATTAGAATTCAGAAGAAAAGTATTTGCATAATAAAGTTGAGCCAATAGTGTGTTTTCTTAAGAAAAGAAAAAAAAACTGGATTAGCTGGCATTTGGTATCCATCACTGGCTGAACCCAAGAATAAAATGTCTGGAAACATAACGAAAGCCAGTTAAACATACACACACACACACACACACACACACACACACGTTTCCTTGGCAGCTCCAGGGTCTAATTCTGTTGAATTCTTCGTGTGCTCCTAGATGTGTTGATAACCCACTACTCATACTCTAAAACCAATTATACTCTAAATGGAGTCATTTTTATTCTATGAAGACAATATTTTCTTATGTGAAAAAGGCTTCTATTGTAACATCATCTAGCAACCAGCATTTCCTTAAATACCTGACAAATTAACTAATTAATCCAGACCCCACCATGTGCCAGGCCTTGCTGAGGAGGGAGCCCAGAGCAGGAAGCAGAGGAGCCCGGGTGGGGCGCTGGGGGCAGCATGGAGAGAGAAGGGATGTGAGCAGCGCTCCCAGACGCAAGCCTGCGGAAGACCAGAGCAGGTGATGGGGCTAGACGGGCAGACCCCAGCTGCCAGCTGCCTTAGGGATGGGGTGACCATGTAGACCGAGACAAACAGGTCGGAGACAGGGTGGTTTTGTAGAAGGGGCAGCAAGCGCACCTTTCCATTTGTGTGGCCCACAGCACGACACCTGGCTCAGAAGACAGCCATTCGGTGCATTCGGTGTTGGTTTAAACAATCGACTCTCTGATCTGCAGGTGGCCGTGCACATCCACCAGAAACACGCTGAATGGTGAATCCTGTCTTCGCCAGCTTATCCTCTCTGCCATCTCCTTCGCTGGAAGATTGGGGTTCGGTCGCTCCCTTCTGTGGGCTCCCTTTCTTCATGCAGAAAATGAGAGGCCGCTCTAACTAATGCCCAAGGCCTTCTCCAGACCTCACGGGTGAACGAGCCGTCCATGAAAGCTCGTTAACCGAACACCACTCCGCACACGGACACAAGGAAACCTCTGCTCTCAGAGCCCTGTTGGTGCAATTGTTTTAGACATATTTTAAATAGAAAATTGCCTTTTTGTTTTGTTTTGTTTGCCTAAAGAGTCTGTTGTACTTCCAAAAAAATGTAAAAAAAATAAATAAATAAAGCCCTCAATAGATGTTAAATCAAAATGCCTTTCATTTTTGTAACGAGTCTTAAACAATTTTTACTATCCAATAGCCCCAGCCAGCCCTTTTTACAAGAGCATTCTCATTACCTACATTTTATTGCCAAGAAGTGAAAAGAGAAGGAAATTGTAGATATTTAGGAAAAATATATATACTTTTAATAATGTCAAGTCTTGTTTATTATTGAGATGTCAGAATTTGTAATCAAATTGTATGATCAGTGAGTCAGATACAATTTCTATAGGCCCAATTATCGCCCATGCCTATTTTAAACATTATGAATATTCTTGGGAATTATTTTCATCCCCTTGAAAAACTTTTGAGACATTAGCTCACCACAGCATTCAACCACCTGCCAAGCATTTTATTAGTCTCTCTAACCACCCAAAGTAGTCCTCAAGGTTCCCTTTGAATAAAATTCCAGGCATTGAATGATAGAAAATAGTATTAAGTTGCTTTAAGAGAATAGTCAAGGTAGAACTATAGAAAAACAGACTGGCCGAGCCTTGCAGAACACAGAGAAATGAAGGGAAATAAACTGGCAGCTAGGCACTGTGGTGGGGATGTAAGTGATTTAATTTCATGTACAACACACCCTGGACCTAGGCAGTGACCAATGTCTATTTTTCCTGGGACTCCACTGAAGCGCAGGGAGGGTGAATCCTTGCACAGAACCACATAGCGGGTGAGGAGAAGGACCTGGATTGCAGCGTCATCTGCCTTACTTGGTGTGAGTGCAGAGTGCTCTGAATCACGGCCACCTCTGCTGAGAGCACGTTTGATTTGTCTTTCATTCTAGCCGAGCCTGCAGAGGCAAGTGTGTGTCTGTAGAGTTGTGGAGCAAAGATCTCAGCATTTTGTGCAGTGAGCCATGAGGGCCTCAACTCTAACTTCTCCTTTTGTTCAAGTGTATTGTCAGTGGATGTATTCTGGTTGTTCCCATTATCTTGAACTACAGACCCTGAAATTAAGTCCTCCTCTATGGCAATACACCGTGTATTGCTCGCTGATTTAAATAAAAGAACTTAATTAATTCAATCTTCTTGGATTTTGGTGTTATTTGTGAATATGGGGAAAGAATGACTCTCTCAAGGATTTCAGCATCCTTGTTTTTTCCTCTTCATCCAAGTCCTCAAAGCCTCAGTAGCTCACAGCCCCACCCAAAACTGGTCACAAATCTAGACTAACAAGGGTGCAATTTTCTTGCGCGCGCGCGTGTGTGTGTGTGTGTGTTTTAAATTTATACTTATAAATGTGATTAAATAACCAAACTCATTACAGTCTAAATGCCACTGAAGAAGTCTTTGTTCATACATTGAGTAATGATTTCTTGTATGGTCTTACCCTTAAAAGTCTTTAATCTTTATACCTGGGGTTGACCAGATGTTTGACAATTCCACTCAAAATCTAACAGGTGATTTGACTTTATGTAGAACACTTTGCATTCAGATTAAATGTCAGTCTTAACTTTATAATAGAGGCTGATACACCAGTTAGCCAGTTGTCTATCCCATCATAGCCAGGAAACATTGAAAACTAAGTGAAATTCTGCTAAAAGGAAGGTGGTATTGTTTCTGTGTTTTATCCAAGTTGTTTTGTTTCTCACTGGTGAGTAGAAATGAAGATAGGCAAGAACTGAATCTTAAAAGGACATTAACAAGCCACTGCTTGTTTGCACCCATCCTGGCTCCATGCACTTTAATTGAATGCATGGCACTAAACCACACCATACCTATCAGAGTGCCTGTGACACAGGAAGTAATCAATGGCAAGCTGTCAGCAAATGCTGCTGAGGAGTGAGTGACACATGGTGAGCCTGGGGAGTAAGTGATATTCCTACTTCTTCCCTATTTTGCAGATGAGAGCCAGACTCAGATGTAAGTGAACCAAGACCATATAACTAGTAAGTGTTCCATGAGGGATTTGGGCTCAGATGATCTGACTTTAATTTTTAATATACTGTATACTTCAGAAATATTTACATTGACAAAATCCATGCCTTTGATGATATTGAGTTTTCAATGGCAATTTTAATCACAGTTTATTAAATCACAGTCATATGTCTTTGAACTCATTAATCAGTGTTTTCAAAACATGCTGAAATAAAAATTCAGACAATAATATGGAGCTAATTGCCCTGACCTCCCTGAATTCAGTCACTTCCAACCGAAGGTAGATCTAATGAATCTACCGTAGTCCAGAGTAACTCGTGAAGTTTCCTGTTTCCTTTATTCTTTCTTAGGTTTTGAAGAAGCTGAAATTTCCTTTGGGAACACTGCACTGTCTCTGTTGCATCATTTATTTAGCAAATGTCCTAGGAGACTCTCTGTGCAAGAAGGTACTTCACATGGTTCTGGATAAAAGAACTATGTTTTAGTAATGGTTGTAGATGTCAGTAGCTGTATTCCAGAACTGCTTTCCTCCATCCCGTGATTTGTCCTCCCCAACACTGTAATTTCCAACAGGAATGCTGAGCTTGTGACGCTCTGAGACTCCAGAACTCCTCCTTCTTGACATCTTTTATGGCTTGAAAGAAATCAGTAAGCCAGTGTCAGAACCTTAGAATCTTACATAACTCAACTGCTCGTTGAGGCTCTTGTAACAGGTTCTCCATGTGTAAAGAGAATCAGATTAATTTTCAGCCTTGAAGGGTCCTAGTTTTCTCTAAAGTTGCTCTGGAGTTATGGTTTCAGAGGTGCTTATGCATGTGTTTGTGCTTTAGCTTTTGCCTAAAACTTTTGTGGAGATATATATACATATATACACATATACATTATGCAGATGTCCAATACCAAAATTGATTATAAAAGAAGAGGGAGGAGAAGAAACAGGAAAGAGGAGGAGGAAAATGACAAAAAGAAGGGAAAGGAGAGAAAGAAGAAAAAAAAGGAGAAAGGAGGAGGAAGGGCAAGCACGGAGGAGGAAGGGCGAGCAGGACTTTTGCTTTCTGCTACAATGGTGGGTTTGACCCAGAGCCACTGCCCTAGAATCCTCCTGCCTGTTTAAGCCCCCATTGCAGTCACTCCCCAGTCTTCCAGAGACCTTAAAAGGCCAGTTCTTCCTTGCAGTTTAAACCTGCTCCTCCAGGATTCTGAAATGCAGAAAGGTCTCTTCTTTGTACCCTGCGCTGCCTTGATCCCATGTGACACATCTAATCATTTAATGACAAAATGGAAAAAGGAATGCATTCTCCTCCTGCCCCTACCCTTCCAGGAGCCACAGTGGTACCCACTGGAATAGAAACAAAAGCCAAAAAAATAAAAATGAAAATGAGAACAAGTGGCCAGCTTAATTGCCAACTTAAAATCAAAACATTGGTTTAGAAACTTAAGGACTTTAGAAAATTCTTTTTGCTATAATAATAGCAGTAGTGATCCAATGCTACTAATGGTTCTAATTACGTTGTAACTGCCTGCCTCTCCATTTTGTAATGTATTGTAATTGCTTTTATAGCTAAAAGACTTTTGATCTTATTACTCTTAAAGTATTTGTGTGTGGTGTGTATATAAAAGCAAGTTTCTGTTTTCATTTTGTTTTGTTTTTTCGTTTTTTTTGAGAAGGAGTCTCACTCTGTCGCCCAGGCTGGAGTGCAGTGGCGCGATCTCCGCTCATTGCAAGCTCCACCTCCCAGGTTCACGTCATTCTCCTGCCTCAGCCTCTGGAAAAGCAACTTTCTTAATAGACACCTTAGCAATATCCCTGGTCCATAGTACTGCCTTAGGAATAATTTCACATGCATTTAGCACTTTGGCTAAAGGATATATTACACACAGACAAGCAATTAAGCAAAGAATTAAGAGCTTATTTTTTGCCATTGTTCCTAGTATTTGCTTAATATTTATCTTATATCTGTATTTGTGAAGCCTAGTATACAGTCTTTTTTTTTTTTTTTTTTTTTTTTTTTTTTTTTTTTTTTTGAGACAGAGTCTCGCTCTGTCGCCCAGGCTGGAGTGCAGTGGCCGGATCTCAGCTCACTGCAAGTTCCACCTCCCGGGTTCCCGCCATTCTCCTGCCTCAGCCTCCGGAGTAGCTGGGACTACAGGCGCCCGTCACCTCGCTCGGCTAGTTTTTTGTATTTTTAGTAGAGACGGGGTTTCACCGTGTTAGCCAGGATGGTCTCGATCTCCTGACCTAGCAATCCACTGGCCTCCGCCTCCCAATGTGCTGGGATTACAGGGGTGAGCCACCGTGCCGGGCCCAGTCTTTTTTTTTTTTTAAGGAATTTTTTATGTGCTGAAGGTCTTGAAATAAGCCCGTTTCGCAATGGGTTCATTGGTCTCTCTGAAGACTCACAGCGAGTGGCATTTCCTGGCTCTGTGTGGTAGGCATCATTCTCCCTGAGCATTGCTAAGGCCATCCTCCTCTGAAAACTGTGCAAACCTCTGATAAATCAGTAAACATTATCTGCTCTTTTGTCTTTTTTTAAAGATCAACATTTGGTTGCCACATTTTGAAAGGAAAATGTTGACTGCAGAAAGTCTTATGCAAATTTTCCTATGTTTAGAGAGTTGAAAGGAGAGGACCTAACACATCTCACAGACACTCTGCTTTAGTTATTAAATATCACATTGAGGGTTTCTACCTCATCAGAGCAAAATAGTCTGAATGGGGAACCATGCACGTAATCTACCAAGAGTTGATAAATATTGCAGGAATTTTAAATAGCCATTCATTTCAGTCACCCCTCCCCCTCCACCCAAAGTCAATCTCAAAGTTCATTAGGAACCTCAAAGCCTTCTGAAAATCATTCAAGCTTTAATTTATGTTTCAAATGTATTCTGTGGTGAAAACAACATGGAAGAGGAGATGTGTTGAGAATATAACATTACATAACATAATATAACATTACATAGCATAATATAACATAACATAACATAATAATATCTCTTCCTCTGTTGTCAGTGTTTGTTTTTCCTCTAAGAGGAGCAGTCATCCTATTGGCAGAGAAACCAGGCTTCATGCCTCTTTGGTTGTACATTCAAAAATACTTAGGGTAACCTGGATTGACTGGCCCCTTTAAGAGGCAGACTGCCTCCCACTGTGAAGGGTGGGATGCATCCCAGGACAGGACAGTGGGATGCACTTCTGGGGCCAGAGGAGCCCCTCTTGGTCTCAGTCTCCAGGGATCTGTGTGGGCCTGAGCCTCACTCATTCCACACAACTCCCAGGCCCCAGGTGGCCTGCTTCATTCTGCTTTCCGAAGGGGGCTTTCAGAGTTTTACTTCAAGACAGTGATGACAACATTCCAGACATGTGACAGTGTTTATGGCACTGTTCATGACATAGCAGTGATAGGGATTTAAGCCCATGTATTGTCATTTTAAATAATATCCTCCCATTAATGCATGGACACACACACACACACACACACACACACACACACACACCATGCTACAGCTACATCCATATCTATAGCCACAGCTATATTTGTATCTATGGTTTTAGGCTTACCTTTGAATGCTGCCAAAATGTCTCCTTGTTCGTAGGAACAAATAGAAAACAGCACCAAAAAAAAGTTCCCCATGTTTGTAAATTAGCAGAAAGGGACCAGCTGTCGGGCTGGCAGGATTCAGAATTCTGATTAGCTGTGAGGCAGCACCTCCATCACTCCGCAACTGGGTTGGAAACAGACAAATAGCCATGTGTCGTTCAGTTTCTCTTTTGTTGTGAGTACATGGCCAACTTGGACAATTAATCATCTGAAGGATAAGGGGCTTATATTATATCTTCATTCTCTCTCTCTCTCTCTCTCTCTCTCTCTCTCTCTCTCTCTCTCTCTCTCTCTGTTTGTGTGTGTTTCTGTGACAGGGACAAAGAAAGAATTACAAAAAAAATTAGTGACAAACTCTTGGTTTGAATCAGAGTTTGATTAAATAAACTTGATTTCCAAACTAATGACTGTTGTTATAAAAATTAGATTTTGTTTCATACTCTTGAAGCCACCAGGTCAAAACACCCAGGAAAGAATGCCAGGCACGAAAGTGTGTGGGCTGGTAAAGGTTCCCTGGGGCTTGTCCAGGAGCTATAACCCCCCACGGGACATGAGGCACCTGGGTGTTGGGGGGAATTGAATATCCACATCAACGATGAGAAATCAGTACAGATGAAGTTGGCGAGAGGGAAGAGAAAAATAAGAAATGCCAAATACTGTTTTTTACATGATTTGACTGAACTTTGCTTTCTCTTGTCCAACTCTTGTTTATCATAGGAAAGATGCTCAACTGTAAATGGGGCCGCCTGCCATAAATATGACTCTTCACCCCTGCAAAGAGAGTTTTCATTATATTTTTCTGCAGCTGAGTTCTTCAGGGAAAATAGAAGGCATCTGGCAGCTGACCCAGAGCAACAAAATTCCTCTACTGTCAGTTTCAGCCCCGTCCTTCTTAAAACTAAAATTTACCTTGAGCCTCTGCTGCTTCTGCCCTTTCTTTCATCATAGGGGGAGTTGGACCTGTCAGTGGGCGCAGATGGAAGGCCCTACTTGAGACAGAGAGGATGCAGGTTCTGCAGATGCATTGTCTATAGCTCTGTTGAAAATTACCTTTGTCCAGTAACAGTCAGATGGAGCAAACAGGTTTTATTTATTTGTTTATTTTTTTTCTACTCATTGGAAGGAAAAGGGATGATGCGGCTGTGGGGAGGGAGGGAAAGGGTGGCAAGGTTCATGCTGCTTCATTTCTCTGAAACAATGGTCTGTACTGACATTGTCTACAGGGTAGAAGACAGGCTGTCGAATAAAGCAAGACAAATGTGATATCCTGACTGATTATTCCTTAGATACTAAGTCAGTGAGCTGATTATCACTGCAATTACATTACCAGTGTCAACAGATGCTGCGTGTAGGTGACAGTTTAACAATTAAGTGGGCTTCTGGCCCGGAGACCTCACTCCACAGCAAAGCCTGTGTAAACTCTTCCACTTCAGATGCCTGCATGGACGAATCTGAGGCCTGAAAACAGAGCAAGGTGTATCCTGACCACAGTGTGGCTGACAGACAGGTTTCCCTGCTTTCAGGGCCAGGATCTACCCCTCGGATGAGGGGATTCTGCACTCCAAGATCAGACTTTATTGACATCTGTAAATTAATTGAGTTACAAAATAAGAAGGTAAATGTGGCCACATGCAAATGTTTATCACTCCTTCTTCCAGAAAAAAAGTCACACTGTGATGATGACCATTTGCATTTTTGAATAAAATGGTGTTTCTTTTTTTTAATTATTTTATTTTATTTTTTTTATTATACTTTAAGTTCTAGGGATACATGTGCACAACGTGCAGGTTTGTTATATATGTATACTTGTGCCATGTTGGTGTGCTGGGGGAGTGGGGAGGGATGGCATTGGGAGTTATACCTGATGTAAATGACAAGTTGATGGGTGTTTCTTATTTTTTAGGAAGCTTCCATACCAGAAGAGCAAGTTTCCCAACAGCTGATAGTGAGTTTCACTCTGAGTGTGTGTTTCTGGATAAAACACAATGCTCTCCCTAGAAGGCCCTTTGAGGGCTGTTTGTTCCAAGCTCACAATGCTGGGGTGGGGGTGGTCCTACTCCTTGCCTTCAGAAGCCACATGCGCTCACCCTGACTCCTCTCCCTGGGTCTGCTGGGCAGCATGCACTTGGTATAGAGAGAAAATGAGTGTGGCATCTCTTCTTTCCTCATGCTCGCTCCTACCAGATGCAAGGGGCACTGCGGGAGGAGAGGGAGGGCGCATGTTCTGGGTTTTCGGACACAAGCATTGAGTCACACGAATTCATTTCATAAATATTAAAAAGACAAATACAAAGATCATCACACTTTTTTCCCATTAGCACATCAAGGACAGCATCTCTCACACGTGTGCTATAAAAACAAGTGGGCAATACACCCGCACTGGCTTCCCAGGCCGGGGCTCACAAGGTCTCTTTCAATGCTAATTAGACAGCCCCCATAGTGAAGAAAATGTGGGCCCAAGAATCATTTTTGACTATCCATTAGGTTCTTTGCAACTGATTCAAAACATGTGAACGGTGATTCCAAAGTAGCCCGACGACAGCTGAGGATGGATCTGGACCATGAACCAAGTGGAGCCAGTAGATGCGTGTGGCCGTGCGGATGTGCGGTCTCCCCAGGGCCTCGGTGGCGGGCACGGGGTCTTTGAACACAACATTGCTGCAGTTTCGAAGAATGATTTTTCAAACAGTACAACCTTCAAAAGATAATTTCAATTTATTTTTTAATTCTTCTCCAAACTTCTGGGTCAGCGACAAGTAGCTCTAATGAATATTTTAAGATGTTTATTGTTTATCTGGGTTGATTTCAGTGATGAGTCAGAAGCGTGGTGGAGAGAAGAAGCAGAATGATAGTAACAAGTGAGGAATGAGAGAGGAACTTATTTTCTTACGTGTGTGTATATATATATGTGTGTGTGTGTGTGTGTGTGTGTGTGTGTGTGTGTGTGCTGTAGATTCATATGGATAACTGAAACTCACTATTAAAGTTAGATTCATATATTAGACACCAAGTATATACCAGTTCCAAAGGAAAGCAGCCTGTCATGCTCTACTTATAAAAACAAACAAACAAACATACAAACGAGCCAGAAGACTGGTCCCATTTCTTCTTTTAGTTAAATTTACATCATAGAATCTAATGAAAGTGAACAGGTTATCAGTAGAAGCATCCTAAACATTCTCCCCACTTAAGACGTGCATAGTTTCTGAATCCTAATGCCATCCATGCGTAATTTTAAATTAGAATTATTTTACTGCTAACAAATTTGAATTTGAAGAATTCAAAAGACTCTGGCTTATCAATATTTTCTGAACCTTATTTTAAAAATTGTAGACTCCAGACATAATTGTAATCATTTAGATGCATGGGTAGCAAGCATGAAAAATTTGCAGTGCGAGTATTTATTCTAAAAGAAATATAGTGGCTTTGAGCAGATGAAAAACCGGTAGTCAAGAGTGCTAGAAACGAAGATGAAGATGCAGATGCAAATAGATGCAAGAGGTCATGGCAAGGAAGGGGCAGAGAACTGAAACCCCTCACTTAATCTACCTCAAGAGGGTGAAAAGATGTCATGAAGCTAGAAAATGGCCCAATGGTCACTTAGACACCGAAATTGAAGAAGGTGATAGTGACATTGTGATATAATAAGAAATGTATATTTGGTCTCTGTCTCTGGTTCCTGACACACAGCTCCTGAAACCCTTGGAATCCTTCCAGTGATAAGAGTGTCTTTTGTATACTAACAAGATGACTGGTGGCTAAAGTAACCTAGAGTGCTTCAGGGTAGGGCAAATCACCAAAAAGACCAAGGCATGTGAGTGGGTTGAAAGTTTCAACCCATCCCTCCCCACCTCCTGGGAGAGGAGAGGAAAGTTGAGTTAAACATGAATGGCCAATGACATCATCAACCATACCTATGAAAGGAAGCCTCCTTAAAACTCAAGGACAGGGGTTCAGGGAGCTTCTGGATTGCTGAACACATGAAGGTCTCTGTTGGGGTCTGTGCCCAGAGAAAGCATGGAAGCTCCATGCCCCCTTCCTCATACCTTTCCCTGTGCATCTCTTTCATCTGGCTGTTTATCTGTATCCTTTGCAATGTCTTTTATAGTAAATGAGTAAACATGAAAAATACAGATACAAGATAGCAGTCACCCTTCCTGGGGCTGAAGAAAGGCTGTGTAAAAGCCAGCTTGTGGTCCTCTATAAAGAGAAGAGATGGACAGAGGCAAGAAGAGTGCTTTCCTCCATTAATATTTGGGTGGTAAATTCAGGAGGGTGCCACACCATTCCAGCTGAGAGCTGATCATGTTTTTGATGATGAGAGCTGATTGGTAAATGTTTGGGAATTCGCAAGACTGTTGTTAAACCACTGGCAGCTTGAAATCAGCCATGAAAGGGGAGTTTACACCAGAGAAATTGGTGGACACTGAACTTTAGACCCACAGCCTGCACACCCAGGAGAACAGGTTTACAAGCTCACCACAGCATGTTCTCTGAGCGCTGATGGGTAAAATGATCATTGTATGTGCCTGAGGCTTTTCTTTTGGGAGCTACACACACACACACACAAATTGTTTTGATTTGGTTTTGTCTGAATTTTGGAACTGATATTTACACTTATAACCAATTCAACATCTAGAGGGAGCTGATCCAGCAGTGAGAGTGCTGATCAATGGGAGAAGCAGTGATGTGGGGCAGTGTCTGTGGCAGCTGCCAGGTGGAGAGGTGAGCTTTGGTGTGTGTATTCCACATGGTGTTGCCTGTTTCTGTTTGGAGTAAGAGAGACAGGTGTCCTGCCTCTGCAGAAGACCAAAATGTGAATGCACTTTCACAGACTCAGAGAAAGGAAGATGAGGTGGGCCTTACACACAGAAAACAAGCTATTTAGCTTTACTGTTTAGCTCGGCTCATCATTCAAGGGAAGAAAAATTCGGTCAGGGACTGTGTAGGGCTCCTCTCCACTTTGTACCTTGTGTACCTGAACATGGACAAACTCCACACACCCCCACACCTAGGAAAAGTACACATAGGGGTTGCTTCTGCAGTTGTTTTTAAATTCGACCGATCATAAGAAATTCCTGGATTTCCTGTGAGAAAAAACCCTACCCCAACTGGTGAGGAGACCAGACTTTGAGTGCCCTGAAGCTTGGATATTGTGGGCTGGAATCTATGTAAAGATAAACAGGGCAACAATAATTGCATTTCCTAACTTCATAAAAGTCTACGCTAAAGTAGGCATTTCTGAGTCACCTTTCCAGTGCCTGGAAAGGAGTAGTGCAAGTAGAAGTTTCAGAAGCCCCTTAGCTTTCTGGCAAGTCTTTCTTGATGGAAACCCCCTTTGCATTTCACAGCTCCAGGGCAGGGCCTTTGGGAGCTCTCAGTTGGTCCAGCCTGTCCCTCAACTGCATCGCAAGTCCTCTGGGGACTTTGGAGCATCCCTGCCTGGCAGTGCAAACTGAATCGTGCGGACATCAAAGTACTGAACAAGTGTGGAGTGTCTTCTATGTCCGGAAAGGAGCTAAAGCATGAGACACCTAAAAACCCCCTGCACTGTGCCCTGAGGGAGTTTCCAGTCTGGGTGGGGGTGGTGAGAGGCCAATGGGATCTTTAGAATAGACATACAGAACACAAAGATTGCACTACACGAAGTTGACCTGGAGGTTCAGGACACTGGAAAACTCTCCCAGAAACAAGCGCGGGGCCCCAGCCACATTCCAGCCCTACCTGATCTCATGCCAGCTGTCCACCTGGAGCTTCTCCATCCAGCAGAAGGTGGTGAAATCAGATTTGCACAGGGCACTCTATAAAGGCCAAAATGAAGAGGGCAGATGGAAGGAAGGTAGACCAAAGGCAGACTCACAGGGTGCCCAGTTGCCCCTGTCTGCTTGGGAATCTCCTCACGGCAGTCTTCAACGCCTTGCCTCTGGAAGCAGCACTCGGTCCTGTGACAGTGTGAATGGGTGATCACTTTAAGGGAGAGGCAACAGAATGGAAGCTTCAACCTGAAGCAGCAGCCATGTGGGTAAAGTGAAAAGGGGACGATCAAAGAGGCACCTGCAGAAATGACTCCCAGAGAACAACCTGCCTGGATGAGAGGTAAAGGACGTGGGAGGTGGGGTGGTCTTCCTCTGATGTTCAACCTTGACAGTGACTTTCAGGCACATTACATCATTGACGCCTTGTTCCCAGTGTAAATCCTTCAACATTGTGACATTATGGTTTTCTTTTTTAAATAATACTTGATTTTTAGGTTGTTTGTATCCACTGGAAATAAGAAGTTATATTTGAAATGTTTGGGAAGAGACCTTGCAGAGGAGTGGAGAATAAGAAGTTTTATTTTGCTAGTTGTTTAAATAGAACTCTTTCTTTCTTATTCCAGCAGTGAGCATGTTCAGTAAATTTTCTTTCAAATATCCTCAGTCAAGTTGAGCATTGAAAAATGTGCATTTTAAGTTTAAATTTTATCTTGCAAGTGATGGAGATTGTCATCCAAAGAATATTTTTTTGATAATATCAAAATTCCTTATTAGGTCCCATGTATTTATTTTCCCTCAATCATTTATTATATTCACACATTGCATTGCTTGTTCAGGCCGTATCTAACCTCATTATAAAACAATAAAGTTATTAAAATAAAAAGTGAATATATGAGATATCTAAATTGCCATTCGCTACTAAGATATCTCGTAGCATGCAGATTAGTAACAGATATTTGATTTTGGATTTTATAACTATAAATTATTCCTAAAGTATTCCATTTTCCCTACATCTGAATAAGTTGAGTCAACATCTAAGCTTCTTGTTTTTGTCTTTCTTTAATAGGCCTATAAAACAGGCATGTCCTGGATGAATAAATCAAGCCGTTTGCCATCACTGCAGCTTTCCCCACGCACTGCCGACCAACAATATTCCCTACCATGTGCACCCCATTCACAGTCCTCCAGCACTTGTCTAGCTGTGCTAATCCCAGTACACCGTGCTGGACATGTGCAGATGTGGGAGGGTTGGCAAGCTTGCGAAGGAAAATCACAGTCCGGGATACGCTGAACAAGTTTACCTTTGTTCTTAGTACAGACACCTGCCCACCATTTTACGATTTCCATGTTTCTCACGATGTTTCTTCAGACTGAGGGAGATCTGGTCTCTTGTTCTTTTGCCCATTTGTTTTGCTATGTTCCAAGTAAGAAAACACGACGTTATTGGCATAGACACTAAACACAAGGCTTCACTTACAAGTTCCATGCCACCCCTCTCCTTGGTTTTAATTCCTGCTGTTGACTCCACGTTCCCCTGCATCATGCAGGTGGCCTGCACTCTTTTCAGCCATTACCAGCAATGCTTTTGTTTCTGTCCTAATGGCTGCATGGGACACAAGTTCAGGGGAGAATGATGTGTGAGTGGAAAGCACCTTCAGCCAAGGCCAGAAGTGCCCTTGTGGTCCTGTGCCCTTTTATTACACAGCAGGTGATTGGATCTTTTCCAGGCTGATTTTCACCAAGTGCTAGTTCAACTGCTCTGAGACTACAGTGGGTTTCATAATGTTTTCAGCTTCAATCTCTTTCCAAATAGGTAGTGAGACAGAAAACCTGTTTTTAAGAAATATTTCATGGCTAAAGCTGTGTAGAATAAAAGCCCTGTCTTCCTCTCATCACCGTAGGCACAATTGTGATTTTATTATTCTATATTGAGAACAACTAAATTCATTCCCACCTCAAAAAAAAAAAAAAAAAAAAAAAAAAACCAGTGCCCTATATAGCATGTAGTGGATGCTTCTCTTAGCGTTCCTACATTTGAAACAGCATTTTAATAAAAATGGAAGTAAACAATTACAGCATGATTAAAGATATCATTTTTGGCTGCCATTCTAAATATAAACCTATGGGTTTGCAACCCATAATGCTTCATGTTTCCATGGAAGAGCATAAAATTGCATCATTTTCTGGCAGTTTTGCAAAAGACTTTGGGAGATTATACATATTCAGAATTCCTCTGGAGAACTCACAATACCTGCTTTCTGCTCCACTTTCTCTGTTGTTTGGTTTTCTGAGCTAAGCCATGTGAACCTCGGCTTCCGATATACAACAAGTGAAAACAAGAACGGCACATTTCAAACAGATTTCATAAACAAACTGTTCTGACTTCATGTCAGGCAGGACTACGTGAAATTTGGTTTTCTCCACCAAATTCGGCTCCCAGCTGTGATGTGTCAAGTCAAACAGGAACAAGTAATTGTATTCAACCCTTAAAATGGAGCTCCCAACTGACATCTTGTATTAACAATATCAGAAAGCAGGTCTGTTTGTCTTTTAAAAATAGTCACTACTTGGTAGCTTTGAATTCAAACATTCCACAGTGGCATTCCACTCAAAGTTGTGTGCCTGTGGACAGGTGGTAGAGAGGCAGCTGAAACCAGACTCTGGGGCCATACTGACCCTGCTCGGGGGAGCCACAGCCTCGAAACCTCCACCCTGTAAGTTGTTACACCAAAAGAAAACAAAGATGGCTTTGAAGGAATTATGCTAAACAACTTCTCTTTACTTTCTCCAATGCAGTCAATTAAAAGTTAATGTATGAGGGACAGTCCAGGTTTAAAATGTGACCTCTGAAACTGGGAGTCCCCCAAATAATTATGCTGTCTATTGACTCTTCCTGTCTATTCTCAGGGTTTAGAAAGAGGATATCCTTCTGTAGTCATGAGCAATGGTAAAGCAGCAATCACCTTTGTCCACAAACATTTTGTAGACTTGGTGAGCTGGGCCCTGGGGCAGAAGATCTATATCTCTAACCTTAAGGATCACACTGGCTAGAAGGGGATGCAGTTGTGTAGACACAGGACAGGATTGTGATCAGGTACCTGGGTAAGCGCAGAGCACAGGAATACCAAGGCAAGGCTAGCCCAGGGCCCCTGGGGAAGCACCCCGGGGACCTGTTATGTAAAGGTTTAAGAACATATTGAGAGCAGAGGAAAGAATAGGCCTGGAGCCTCCTTAAATCTGTTGTTGCTGGGAAAGTGGAATCTAGCGCCACAGGGGCCGTGGCTCCACACCAAATAATTACAGATCTTTCCTTACTCAGTAGCTCCTTAAGGAGAACAAGGCAGAGTGTGATTCCATGACGGTGAAACCAAATTCACGTAAAATTTTACTGTAATCCCTTAAATGCAAATATTTTCAAACTTAACCAATTCAATATCCTATGACTCCATTTATCTTTCACCATTTTGAACTATCTCTGTAGACCAATTGATCTGAAAATAAAAATGACTAAGACGTGTCTGTTCTGATGTAATGGCCTTTTTAAGGAGATATAGTTGGTCACTTTTACAACTTAAAAATGCCAGCTTACAAACAACAGCATTGGCAGAATATGATTATGCAAATTATAGTGGTAACAAAATTTACACGTAAATGTGAACATTCTTTCCCATTATAGTTCTTATTAGAAACACTGGGAAGTAAATTATCTGCAGAAAAGTACAGTATAAAAATGTATTAAAAGCTGTAAGAACTAAATTGAAATGTCAAACATAGTTATTTATATTAAAACCCAACACAGCCCAACAAAACAGGTGACAGACCATTCATAAATTGCTTGTTGCAACAAGAAGATTCATTTTGCTCTCTGGACAACTCCTGTCTTCTTGGCCTCCCTGTGGGTTCCTCTCTGGACAGGTCCAGTTTCCCCAGTTTTTCAGAATTCTTGAAGTTCAGTGTATGATTTATTTTTATACATCAAGTTTGAAGGTCTAAATCCCCGGGGCCAGTGCTTTTAACACTTTCAGCAGTTTCCAGATTATTTTCATCTGGAAATACAGAGCCAATACACCAAAGACCATTGACAGATGCAAAACGTCATTAAAACGATTACCCCAAAGCACAGAGCCAACTCCTTGTCTGAAATGACTCACTTGCTCAAGGAGCGTTTCTTTGCCCTCCCTCTGTCTCCCCCACCTCCTTCCTGCCCTCTTTCTTGTATACTTTTGGGCGCTCAGTCCCGCCTCTCGGCCTACTACAACTGCCCCCAGACAATGGAGCCCCAAGCATGAAGCATGTCCCGTGACAGAGGCCCCACCCGCCGGAGCTTTCAAGTTGATGGGAAGCGGTGGCACTTGAGCAGGACGTGGTTGGATCCTGACACAGCACCCTGTGTGCTCGGCGGCGCGTCCGGCCTTTGTGCAGTGCGTCCCCTCCGCTGGGGCTGCCACAGCTGAGCAACTGCATTGGGAAAGCCGGCTAGGTAGAGAGCAGCTCCCCAGCCCGGCCTCTGATTTCTCACATTTAATTACCTGATTTCCCTTTCCTGCGGTCCTGGAGAAAATGGCATTACATCACGCACCATGCAGCTCTGGAAAAGCATTGAATGTGTCTAATAGATCCACTGGTGACAAGCACAATAGGATGTGCCCCTTGTTTCACATGGGATATTAGACCCTCCAAACAAATTTGGTTATTCCAGCTCCAAAGATCTTCAATAGGAAACAAAGGCAGCAGGTTTTAGTGGTGTCACCCCTAGCACCTCACCGAGAGAAAAACTTTATTTAGCCCTCCCTGGGCTATCCAAGCCTCCTCCAAGTTTTGGGGAAATGAGAAGAACTTTTAAAGGTATTTCCTTCTAGCTATAAATACAGAGATTTCATTTAAATCTGTGATGCTCTCACTTCCCAAGAACCACCATATGTTACCTTAATCCATTCAGATACATTTTCATCTTAAAGCACGCACAGCTGCACACTCTTTTCAACCAATTCATGATATCATATAGAACTCAGGAATGAAAATGTCCTGGCCAAAGTGAATGGAAGCCAAAAGGACACAGTGATTGCTCCACATAGAGACAAAAGCGATGACACTATACCCACATCTGCAGATAAATTCCATGTGGTGCCATGTGATTCCATTGGGCTGATTAATGACAACTTCTCTCTCGGTTTGAATTATGTGGCAACCCCAGGAGTCCTCATCTTAGCCCTGGCCTGGTGTTAAGATGACCTCAACAGCATGTGTAGTCACCTATGAAGACCCTGTTTCAAAACCTCTCTTGCATCATAGATTCAGACAATGTTCAATTTCTAAATGATTAGCAGATTATAATAAAACAGTATCTTCCATCACATGACATTTTTATTGCTACAGTGGAGTATGCCAAGGAACATACAAACACATAGACACAAATACACATGCACACACACAAACACAGAGATACACACACAAACACATATGCACACACGCAAACACACAGACATACACACAAACACCCACACACAAACATACCACACACACAAACACAGGCACACACACGCGCATGCGCAGAGATGCATTTTTGTGACCCTTTTGCCATCAGATACTGATATGGACAGCGAGTAGCTCCTGTGCTTGACTGGATACACGTTAATATAGATACGAGTACAGATGCATCAAACACCTGCCCAGAGGCCCTCATGGATCAAGGAAGGTGAGACATATATGACTCCTGATTTTAAGACCATTTATAGGAAAGATAAAGCATGAACAATATGATACTCTACAAAAAAAGGGGACTGAGGGTTCTGAGAGACACACAGTGCATTATTGGAGTCTTAAGGGCTGAGGGATCACAGTCTCCGGAAACACAAGAAGTTTACTCTGCCTTGGAGGAGCACAGGGCTCTCCCAGCTGAGGGGAAGGAGGGACCTCTTGAGATAGACGACAGATTCATGTATAGATGGTGAGTATCCCACTGTACCCCAGTGGAGAAGTGAGAAGGCAGGGTCTGGGGAGAAGGATAATGGCTGTGGGCCAGGCCAGTCACTGTACCCCAATGGAGAGGTGAGAAGGCAGGGTCTGGGGAGAGGGATAATGGCTGTGGGCCAGTCACTGTACCCCAGTGGAGAGGTGAGAAGGCAGGGTCTGGGGAGAGGGATAATGGCTGTGGGCCAGTCACTGTACCCCAATGGAGAGGTGAGAAGGCAGGGTCTGGGGAGAGGGATAATGGCTGCGGGCCAGTCACTGTACCCCAATGGAGAGGTGAGAAGGCAGGGTCTGGGGAGAGGGATAATGGCTGCGGGCCAGTCACTGTACCCCAATGGAGAGGTGAGAAGGCAGGGTCTGGGGAGAAGGATGATGGCTGCGGGCCAGTTAGTCTTCACATCATCTGTGAGTGGGCATTTAGTGGTGTAGGAAATGTAAAGGAATGGAGATATTTACGGAACAGGAAGAAACCCTGCTACAGTTCAGTGTTAGGGAGGTGATTTGGCAGTAGCGTTCCAAATGGCCAAGAGTGAGCTGAATTAGTACCTTACAGTCCTACAACGGAGAAAGTCCTGAGAACTGATGGTGTAGGGGGATGGGAGGAAGGTGCAGACCAGACAGGAAGGCCGGTGGTGTCTTCAGGGCTCCACTGACGCCCATGTGGATGAGGAAGAAGGGGAGGCCAAGATTGTGCTGGGCCTGTGAGCTTTGCAGGACCAGAAACAGAGTCAGGAGAAGCATTGTGGGAAGGTCACCTATTGAGTGGTGTTGGGGATATATTTGAGTTGAAGGGATAAGTTTGTTATCTGAGTATTGGTTGCCAAGGAGATGGTTGCATTTTAAGGCTGGAATCTGCAAAAGAGTTTGACTCATCTTTGTTGAGGTTTTGAGACTTACAGGAGAGAACAGAGAGAAGGGAAAGTAGGGACAGATAGAAACAAAGATTTTTGCAACGTTTCCATTGGTTGGCAACAACTGGTGCAAGAAGTGAACATGGGAGCTGGCAGAAGGAAGAACCCTCAGTAAGCCCCTCTCTTGGTTTTCCATATGGTTGACATGACCTGTGTGCATTTGTTATAATTAAATGACCCAGCATGGGTGCATTATTACTATCCAAAGTCCACACTTCATTTGGACTTCCTTAGTTTTTTCCCAAAGTCCTTTCTCTTTTTTAGAGTCCCATTCAGAATAGTATATTACATTTAACCATCATGTCTCCTTAGGCTTGTCTTGGCTATGCCAGTTTCTCAGACTTGTTTTTTGATGGCCTTGGTTGTTTTGAGGACTCCTTGTCAAGTATTTTGTAAATTGTCTCTCAGTTGGGACTTGTCTGATATTTTACTCATGGTTTGGCTGGGGCTAAGGGTTCCTGGAAGAAAGATCTCAGAAGTAAAATGCTAGTTTCATCTTACCACATTAAGACTACATACAATTAGCATGACTCACTACCATTGATGTTGACCTTGATCATCTGGCTGAGGTAGTGCTTGTCACTATCAAGTTACTCCTTCTATGGCCAGGCGCGGTGGCTCACACCTGTAATTCCAGCACTTTGGGAGACCGAGGCGGGCAGATCATGAGGTCAGGAAATCGAGACCACCCTGGCTCGATCTCTTTAATAGAAACCCCATCTCTACTAAAAATACAAAAAAATTAGCTGGGCATGGTGGCGGGTGCCTGTAGTCCCAGCTACTTGGGAGGTTGAAGCAGGAGAATGGCATGAACCTGGAGGCAGAGCTTGCATTGAGCCGAGATCGCACCACTGCACTCCAGCCTGGGTGACTGAGTAAGAGTCTGCTTCAAAAAAAAAAAAAAAAAATACTACTCCTTCTCACTGTAACCCCTGTTCACGTTGTACTCTGTGGAAGGAAATACCATGCATAGTCCACCATGAAGTGGGGAGTTAGGATCCAACCCCTCCAGGCTAAGGTACCTACACAAATTATTTGAAATTCTTCTACCCAGGAGACATTTCTATTCTTGATGGGAGATATTTTAAGGAGTAAAGAAAGCAATTTGAGTGACATCTTATCAAGTAGGCTCCTTTTAGTTCAAGGCAAACTCATCAGTGGGGACAAGGGCAGCTGTGATGTCAGGGAAGGATTTGGAGGCTGGAGAGGACAGGAAACCTGCAGTGCTGTCAGCTAGAGGTGAGGCTAACTTCTCTGAGTTTTGCTAAGTGACACCAAGGTTTCACTCTTGTCCCATGGATCCAAGTTAATTTCAGAACTATGAAGAGTTGTGATGCGTGTGTGTGTGTTTAACAAAATAAGTCATTCCCATAGTTCTCTCCGAAACATGAGATAGACATCTAATCTTCCATAGCTATTTATTAGAAAGCTAGAGCTTTTCTAGCATAAAACTGAGTGAAAATCACTATAATTTTGCAATTTTTAAAAAACATGGGTTCTTCCCTTGCCTGATATTTGAAACATCAAAGAGAATTTAGTCAAATGTTTCATATTCTGTTCTATAAATTGCATATTTATAGGTGCAACTAGAATACATTCATAGAGTCACAAAAGTTCACTTTAGCTGTGTTTGCGTTAGTGGTGGCCATTGACCTTTTAGAAAACAGAACAGTTATTTTATTTTATTATTTTACAGATTGGTTCCATCTGAGTTTTTTGCTTAAAAGTTGATGATTTTGGCTTTCTTTTCAATGCTCACTTGAGTAAAGGCATCAATGACATTTTTTAGTGATAATGAAAATTCTTAGTTTACACATTGCATGGTGATCCTGTTAGGAATGGCTTTGTCCATGGAGGACTGACTTTCTTGACCAGTAAGTCTTGTTCCTTGAGTGTCTTGGTCCTTGAGTCGTTAAAGTATCTGCCCAACACCCTGCAAAGCAGAAAGAGAACTAGATCTCCTTTTCACATGTGAAGCACTTTTCTCTTATGTTAACTATTGTCCAGGTCAGCATTTTCCACATGTTTATAGACACCTGCCAGCCCCTCTTCCGGGCTGAGTGTCTTCATCAAATTTACTCTTAGGATGTTCAGCCCTCAGACTCATTCTGGGCACTACCCCCCTGAGCCTGGACACCCCTGTACATGTGTTTCTCCTCTTCACAGCTGGAAGAGAGTGTTGTGGGGACAGCTGCCCATGAGGGCCTCTCTCCACTCCACACTGGGGCTTTCTTGGAACAACTCTATGGAGGAGGCAGAGGCCACTCTTCTTCAGGGAAGCTCCTTTGAAATGCAAGGTGTGGAAACAGCAGAGTATAGTCTGGAGAGCTTGAGATACCGTGCTTATCCCAAAAGTGAGCAAAAAACACCCTTAATCTCCCATAGAGCAAACACTCATTGGTATTCACTGGGGTGATGCCCACAACCTCAGGAAGTTGAGGAGGAAGCTGGATCCATCTGTTGCCCTCTTCCTCTATCCCATGGCCACTCGCTAAGCCCCAACGCAGCCCTACCACCAGCTTCCTCTCTAGGTGCCTGCCTCTCCACGGTGGTCAGGAGGGAGTGAGACAGAATCAGGGCTCATCCACCACACTTGCTTGAAGACATTTTGTGAGTGTGAGTGCCTGTCTCTGCTGGAGACTTGCTGGGACATGGAGACACCAAGGGACATGAGAAGTGTGTGCTCACCAAACACATCCTGGGAGGCCTTGACATTCATTCTGTGGGCTGTTTCCTACTTGCAGACAGTCTTTGAAGCTTCACATTATGTTGTTCCCCCAAGTTCGCCTTCTACAGAAGAAACCTCTTTTCTTTTCCTACTCCCCCACATGGAAGAGTTCACAGGTGAAATGATCTGCTTGCGAATTCTCATTTCTTATCCTACAAAATCTCGCTTTTTGTAACACTCGTAGGGAGCGGTTTATTTGGGAAACGCTAAGGAAAGCAATGATAAAATCTCTAAAAATAACAACGAGCTATCAAAGAAATACAAACGAATGCAGTAGGGAGGAAACCTGAAGAGCCCGCGATAGACTGTGAATGTGTGTGACCCCCAGTCAGCATTAGGTTTCAAAGAGGGGATTTAAAACAAAAGTCACTTCACATTTCCTGCTGAATGGGTTTATTTTGGTTTTTCTTCCTCCTGTGTTTTATCTCAGGAATCTTAAAGTCCAAGGAGCTGCTCTTCTCACTGGAATCCTCCAGTAATCACTTAAAGGTACGTGGAATTAGAGGGGAGCCCAGCATGCCTTTACCCACTGCTGCTGCCAGTCAGCTAATGAGGTGATTAAGTCATTAAAGGGAAATATACATTTGAAAGGCTTCAGCTCAGTCACTCAGAAGTGGGATAAAGACCAAATTCCAACTTTCTTCTCTCCAGTCTCTACACTGCAAAGGTGATTAATCTATTTAACTCTGCCTAGCCTTTTTTTTTTTTTTTTTTTGCTTTTCCTTCCTTTCCTTTTCTTCTTCCTCCTCCTCCTCCTCCTTCTTCTCCTTTTCCTCCCTCTTCTCCTCCTACTTCTCCTCCTTCTTCTTCTTCTTCTGGAAAAGGAAAAACCAAGGAACAGAAGCTTTTCGTAAAGAATCTTTGAACAAATAGAATGACAAATGCCTTTCTCCGAGGCACCCTGTGCAAGGCTTCAACAGCTGGAGGTCAAAATGACTTAAGTAAGGGGCCAGATGGGGGCATGCAGGGAGAGCACAATGGTGACTTCGGATTTAGGGCTTTTCCTATCAGATCATTAGCCTGATTTGTTATTGGATGCCTTTTGATGTTGCCCATCTTAGACAAACGTTTTGTCTTTGCTAAATGGGGAGATGGCGGGGTGTTTTTGTCTTCCCCCCATGGACTTCGCCTTGTTTCCCATAGAGGCTGGCACATTGCTCTTGCACAAAGAGATACTTCCCTGCTTGTCTCTGAGACAGCACATCCAATTCTCTGAGTCCTCATCTTTGGAAGGAGAACATCTATCATCTATCATGAAGAAGACAGAGGAGGAGGAGAAAGAAGAGGGCGGGGAGAAGGAAAAGGAAATGCTGTATTTTTAAAGAAATGGTTACATTATGGGAATGAAAACGCTAAAATGTCAATAAAGCATACTGAGTTTGAAAGTTCCTATATCTTAACAGGATCACAATGACTAGCATTTAAATATTTATTAATGAATGCCTTAATATCTTGGAAAGGGAGGTGACCTTATGTCACACATTATGCAAATGACTATTGAAAAGATGCCTCCCACTGCTCAGGCAGTAGCCTTAAGGGCCTTGGGACCCTGTGGGTCAGCCCCACTGTATCTCTCCTGTAGCAAATTCACATGACAGGTGCATTTTCTACAAACACAAATGCCAAGATGAAAGCATGAAGGCTTCTCTCAAGTCCAGCTTAAGTTCAGATTGACACCCTGTTCATCCAATGCACTTTGCTTAGTACTTTTGCCACTAATGGTGGATCCGGTTCAGAGGCTACCCATGATGCCACATGGGAGTAAAGGATAGGGCACCAGTCCAGGGTTGCCCATGAAAAACACCGCCCCCAGATTGTGGACATAAATTCAGGAACAAAGCACTATCTCAAGTGTAGAGGTTGTGTCTGTTATGTTAACGACTGTTTAGTTAAACGTCGTTCCCAAAATTTATATTGACAGCTGCTGACCCCTCTCCTGGAGTGAATGCCATCATCAAATTCACATGTGCAATACTGATATATGATGCTTGAGCAGTTTTTTTTTTTTTTTTTTTTTAACAAATGTGACACATGGCCTTACCACACAATGGGTGGTTTGCACAAAGTCAAATGTCCTCCCCAACATCTTGACAAACATTATGTCCACATGTGTACTATATGTACATGAAATCCTTGAGCACACATATGGTCCATATGGTCTTTTCAGATGCAGGAGGTTTGGTTCCCCAAGTACAATTTTTACTGAGAGATCCCCATATAACATCTGTGTCACTTACACAGTCTGATTTGATTTTTCTTGAGGAACCGATGCTATTAAATATTGCCTGGTGGCAGCAATAACTGATCTTTGTGGTACTGCTGTTTCATGTGTTTTGATGTATGAATTATGTCTATTGAAACATGAAATTTTGAGAAGTTCACAGAAGAGTAACAATCTCAATTTCCATAGAAATGACCTACAAAAAGAAGTTCCGCTGCTTCTAGAAGATGTTCCTCAAGAAACAAAAAGGAACCCTGCTTCTCATGAGATGTACTCTCCAAACCCACCCCAACCTTCCTCCTTCCGTGGCTTTCTCCAATACAGTCCAAGGTCATTTGCCAAACAGTGGGTCAAAATGGCCATTGTGTTTTTTTCAACCTTCTGTTATCTATTTTTCTTTTCTTTTCTTTTCTTTCTTTTCTTTCCTTTTCTTTTCTTTTCTCTTCTTCTTCCCTTCCCTTCTCTTCTTTCTTTCTTTCTTTCTTTCTTTCTTTTTTTGTTTCTTTGTTTATTTGTTTGTTTCTCTTTCTTTCTTTCATTCTTTCTCCTTCCTTCCTTCCTTCCATCCTTCCTTCTGCTTCTTCCTCTTCTTCTTCTCCTTCTTCTTCTTGCTCTTCTTTCTCTTCTTCTTTCTTTCTTTCTTTCTTTCTCTCTCTCTCTCCTTCCTTGCTTCCTTCTCCTCCTCCTTCTTCCTTTCTTTTCTTCTTTCTTTCTTTCTTTCTTCTTTTTCTCTTTCTCTTTTTTCTTTCCTTCCTTTTTCCATTATTAATTTATTTTATTTTATTAATTTACTACTTTACCCACTTCATTTTTACCCATCAGCTTGAATCTTAACCACAGATTACTGTATCAATTTTACTTAAATGAATTTAACCAGAATGAGGCCAAGGCCATGTGGGTGGCAATGCCTTTGGTGGTGAGTTGCACCATCACACAGGTAACACTGGCATCATGGATTCACCATTACCACTCTCTGGATGCTTTCTCTACATTTTTCTCATGTTGGAATCCACCTTTCATCATCCCCTTTATCTGTGCTTGCCAGGTCAGGGTGCCTATGGTGCTGACTAGTCAGGGTGCCTGTGGTTCTCCTTGTCATTTAATAATCTGAGGTTTAAAGGCTAGATTTAATTAATTTTTTAAAATAATTAATTCCAGCTAAGATCTATTCAACAATATAGAGAACTCTCATGACCTAATCAGGAAGTAAGTCCCAGAGACAGAAGGCACCATGTCTACCCTTGAGGATCAATAACATAGTAAAGGGTGGAGGAAGGCCATGATGGTGGCTGTGGGGTGCAAGGAGCAGGCTAACCCAGGGTTTCCATCTGATACAGCCTGGTCCTGGAGGTAGACGGACATTTCTGTGAGAAGGGTACTCCTGGCTTGGATCTGTTTAGTTAGGTAAAAATCAGTGGGCACAGTCGGTAAATGATGTATCACTGTTAACAAAGGCTAAGTGACTGGGAACATCAAGTTTTGTTTCTTTCCTATTGGAATTTCTTTCAGAAATTGTTTGAGCCCTGTGGTAAAACCTCATGTGTGTCGTCCTTGTGCACAAGCAGCAGAGGGTCGGCAAGTGGGAGGAGGCATGCACCTGCCACATTTTCCTTGTTGTAGGGGAGAAGGTCTGTTCCAATTCTTTGGGACATAATTGTATGAGGACAGTCTTGTATTTTTTTTCTTTTTTATAATACTTTAAGTTCTAGGGCACGTGTGCACAATGTGCAGGTTTGTTACATATGTGTACATGTGCCATGTTGGTGTGCTGCACCCATTACCTTGTCATTTACATTAGGTATATCTCCTAATGCTATCCCTCCCCACTTCTCCCACCCCACAACAGGCCCTGGTGTGTGATGTTCCCCTTCCTGTGTCCAAGTGTTCTCATTGTTCAATTCCCACTTATGAGTGAGAATATGCAGTGTTTGGTTTTCTATTCTTGCGATAGTTTGCTGAGAATGATGGTTTCCAGCTGCATCCATGTCCCTACAAAGGACATGAACTCATCCTTTTTTATGGCTGCATAGCATTCCATGGTGTATATGTGCCACATTTTCTTAATCCAGTCTGTCATTAATGGACATTTGGGTTGGTTCCAAGTCTTTGCTATTGTGAATAGTGCCACAATAAACATATGTGTGCAAGTGTCTTTATAGCAGCATGATTTATAATCCTTTGGGTATACACCCAGTAATGGGATGGCTGGGTCAAATGGTATTTCTAGTTCTAGATCCTTGAGGAATCGCCACACTAGATCCTTGAGGAATCGCCACACTGTTTTCCACAATGGTTTAACTAGTTTACAATCCCACCAACAGTGTAAAAGCATTCCTATTTCTCCACATCCTCTCCAGCACCTGTTGTTTCCTGACTTTTTAATGATTGCCATTCTAATTGGTGTAAAATGGTATCTCATTGTGGTTTTGATTTTCATGTCTCTGATGGTTAGTGATGATGAGCATTTTTTCATGTGTCTGTTGGCTGCATAAATGTCTTCTTTTGAGAATTGTCTGTTCATATACTTTGCCCACTTTTTGATGGAGTTGTTTGTTTTTTTTCTAGTAAATTTGTTTGAGTTCTTTGTAGGTTCTAGATATTAGCCCTTTTTCAGATGAGTAGATTGCAAAAATTTTCTCCAGTTCTGTAGGTTGCCTGTTCACTCTGATTGTAGTTTCTTTTGCTGTGCAGAAGCTCTTTAGTTTAATTAGACTCCATTTGTCAATTTTGGCTTTTGTTGCCATTGCTTTTGTTGTTTTAGACATGAAGTCCTTGCCCATGTCTACGTCCTGAATGCCATTGCCTAGATTTTCTTCTAGGGTTTTTATGGCTTTAGATCTAACATTTATGTCTCTAAACAATCTTGAATTAATTTTTGTATATGGTGTAAGGAAGGGATCCAGTTTCAGCTTTCTACTTATGGCTAGCCAGTTTTCCCAGCATCATTTATTAAATTGGGAATCCTTTCCCCATTTCTTGTTTTTGTCAGGTTTGTCAAAGATCAGATGGTTGTAGATGTGTGGTAACATTTCTGAGGACTCTGTTCTGTTCCATTGGTCTATATCTCTGTTTTGGTACCAGTACCATGCTGTTTTGGTTACTGTAGCCTTGTAGTATAGTTTGAAGTCAGGTAGTGTGATGCCTCCAGCTTTGTTCTTTTGGCTTAGGACTGTCTTGGCAATGCAGGCTCTTTTTTGGTTCCATATGAACTTTAAAGTAGTTTTATCCAATTCTGTGAAGAAAGTCATTGGTAGCTTAATGGGGATGGCATTGAATCTATATATTACCTTGGGCAGTATGGCCATTTTCACAATATTGATTCTTCCTATCCATGAGCATGGAATGTTCTTCCATTTGTTTGTGTCCTCTTTTATTTCATTGAGCAGTGGTTTGTAGTTCTCCTCGAAGAGGTCCTTCACATCCTTTGTAAGTTGGATTCCTAGGTATTTTATTCTCTTTGAAGCAATTGTGAATGGGAGTTCACTCATGATTTGGCTCTCTGTTTGTTATTGGTGTATAAGAATGCTAGTGACTTTTGCACGTTGATTTTGTATCCTGAGACTTTGCTGAGGTTTCTTATCAGCTTAAGGAGATTTTGGGCTGAGACGATTGGGCTTTCTAAATATACAATCATGTAATCTGCAAACAGGGACAATTTGACTTCCTTTTTTCCTAATTGAATACCCTTTATGTCTTTCTCTTACCTGATTGGCCTGGCCAGAACTTCCAACACTATGTTGAGTAGGAGTGGTGAGAAAGGGCATCCCTGTCCTGTGCCAATTTTCAAGGGGAATGCTTCCAGTTTTTGTTCATTCAGTATGATAATGGCTGTGGGTTTGTCATAAATAGCTCTTTAAAAAAGAGAATTTTAGACCAATATCCCTGATGAACATTGATGCAAAAATCCTCAATAAAATACTGGCAAACTGAACCCAGCAGCACATCAAAAAGCTTATCCACCATGATCAAGTGGGCTTCATCCCTGGGATGCAATCTGGTTCAACATACTCAAATCAATAAATGTAATCCAGCATATAAACAGAACCAAAGACAAAAACCACATGATTATCTCAATAGATGCAGAAAAGACTTTTGACAAAATTCAACAGCCCTTCATGATAAAAACTCTCAAAAAATTCGGTATTGATGAACTCTTGTATTTCGAGAACAACAATGAGTCACATAGTCTGGGGTCACTGTTGAGGCCAGGTGCTGGCAGAGAGGACTGCCTAAATCTCCTTGTGTTGCACAAAACTAGCCACCTCACAGAAGTCCCCTCAATTCTGCCCCCTCTCATTGCAATTAAATGAAAGCATACTGGATGAAGGTGTGAAGACAGAAGCTTTCAGAACAGCAGAAGCCATGCCACATCCCTCCCTTCTCCCTGGGGTACCATCATTAGCTGTCTCAGCTCCAACTTCATTCCTCCTATAACCTGGTGACTCTGTTCCTTTTTTCAAATTCTTGAGAAGTAAAATACATTTGGCCAAGCTTGTGCAGGTATCTCTGAACTGGAATCTGTCATCTGTGTTCTAGGGGAGGTGGACTGCAAGACCTAGTCTCAAGAGCCATTGTACATAGGGGCCAAGCTGAGGCGTGAGTGGGTGCATTCAGAGAGTAACTACAACTTCCTCATGGTGCAGACAGAGACCCACTTTGGAGTTACACAAACATCCATTACAAAGTAATCCTGATTATTCGTCAGTATCTAAACCCCTGTGGACGTAAAAGTGTCACTTGCTTTCACAGCCTAAAGATAATTTTGAAACTCTTTTGGCCATTGGCAGATATTCAGAACAACAGAGGATCAAGCTTATTTTCAAAACTGCCCTTGCCATCCCGACTACCTGACCATACAATGTGGGGATGTGTAGGGCTTGCTGGCCCCTGCTTCTGACTAGAGCAAATCTAACCTACTTATTTTACAAATTAGGCACTTTAGATCTAAAGTTGTTAACTAACTTCTTTCTCAACTTCTAATAGCACAGGGAAATTTTCTGTATTGTTGAGCTTTATATAAATTAAATGAGTGGCATAAACCCTTTCATTTATGATTTCTCTTACTCAATATTATATTTGTAGATTAATTCATAATAGTGTACATAGTTGTGGTTTGTTCATCTTTACCAGCTTATGGTATTGAATAAGTGGATGCACCATAGCTTATTTATTCATTCTATGGTTTATGAACACTGCATAATTTGCAGTTTGGGACATTACAAATGAGACCACCATGAAAGTTCTCATACAGGCTTTGTGGTGTACACGGGCACACATGTCTATAGGGTATGGTGTTAGTTAGCTATTGCTGCAAAACAAAATATCCCAACATGTTGCAGCTAAAATTAAGAAGTATTTTTTCCCCACCGTTTGTGGGTCAGGAATCTGTGAAAGTCTTGGCTGGAATGCTTCTGACTCAAGGCCTCTCAGGAGGTGACAGTCAACCTCCAGTTTTCAGCCAGGGCTGCATCTCATCTGAAGGCTCTACCGAGGGGCAATCCCTTTCTAGCTCAGGCATGTGGCTCTTGGCAATCCCGGGTCCTCACGACGTGGGCCTCTGTACAGGCTGCCTGAAGGCCCTGGAGACATGCTAAGTGGTGTCCTCAAGAGGGCGTGGTCAGAGAGAGAGAGAGAGAGAGACTTAAGATGGAAGCCTCAGTCTTCTTACATTGATCTCAGAAGTGACACCATGTCTTAGTCCATTTGGACTTCCACATCCAAACATCATAGGCTAGGTGACTTTTAAACAATAGAAGGTTATCTCTCCATTCTGGATGCTAGGAATTCCAGAGTCATAGCACTGGAATATCTGGTGTTAGGTGAGACCTGTTTCCTGTTGGTAAATGGCATCTTCTTGCTGAGTCCTCACATGGTGGTTGGGACAGAGAGCTCTCTGGGGACTCCTTTGAAGGGTATCAGTCCCAGACATGAGGGCCCTGTCCTCATGACCTAATCACTTCCCAAGAGTTTCACCGCCTAATACTACCACTTTGGGGGTGAGGATTTCAGTGTAGGAATTTGGGGGGACACAGACACTTAGACCACAGCACATCCCACTACTTCTGTGGCATTCCTTGTATTAGGAGTGAGATAATGATTCTGGTTCACACTCAAGGGGGTGGAAATTAACCTCCACCTCTTGAACGAGAAGTGCCAAATGATCTATGACGTGTTTTCAAACCACCACATGTACATTACTTGGAGTGGGATTTCTGCTTCCTAACATCTTTGCATGATCCTTTTTAGCGGGGCCGACTGGTGTTACTGAGGTGGTTACTGCAGCTCCCACTCTTGCAGCATGGTATGAGAGTGCAGAGAGCTCCCTGGTTTGCATACTTGCTAATCTCAGTCTTTTAATTTTAATCATTCTGCAAACCAATGATTTTTTTTTTTTTTTTTTTTTTTTTTGAGGGAGTCTCGCTCTGTTGCCCAGGCTGGAGTGTAGTGGCAGCATCTCGGCTCACTGCAAGCTCCACCTCCCAGGTTCATGCCATTCTCCTGCCTCAGCCTCCTGAGTAGCTGGGACTACAGGTACCTGCCACCACGCTCAGCTAATTTTTTTTGTATTTTTAGTAGAGACGGGGTTACCCTGTGTTAGCCAGGATGATCTCGATCTCCTGACCTGGTGATCCACCCACCTTGGCCTCCCAAAGTGCTGGGATTATAGGCGTGAGCCACCAAGCCCGGCCAAACCAATGATTTTTTATTTTTTAATGGCAATGGAAAAGAAAAGGGAAATTGTGTGTATTGAACTTCTATTAAACATCAAGCTAGCAGTTCCATGATGCACACATTAGTCTCCACTGGGAGGTACCATTTTCCTCAGGTGAGCTTGGAGAGATTGTGTGACTTGTCTGAGAGCACACAGCAGCCACAACTTTCACCAGAATCTGGTACCTGTTTCCTCAACTTTCTTAGTTTTATGTGGGAAATACATTGACAGAAAAGCCTTTCTAGAGGCATAGGCAGGGGGCAGTGGTTTCGTGTGGAATTAGGGAAACGTCTGACCTGTGTTTGCAAGTTGGTTGGAAAGAAAGGAAGCCCCACCCCATCTCTTTTAATGTGTGGGGCTAGTGGTCTCAGTGTGAGGAGCTTCTTCCTCCTGGGGCTTCAGGCATCCAGGTATAGGGCCGAGCCAAGGTGGGCTGCAGTGTGGTGAGACCATGCACGGGACACAGGCTGACCTGATCCTGGACACCAGTAAGAAAGCACGTGGGGGCGTGAACTTCTGAGAACCGAGGGGGTGCAGGGACATGGGTGATGTCAGGGGTCCAGTAATGATCGGGATGCTGGGGAGAAGGGCACTGCATTTTATAAGACTTTTGTAATCCCACTCAAGTGAAGCTGGATTCACCAATGACAAAAGCAAGTATGTTGAGCATTCAGTAAAAATACCCCATTTCTACACAGCTGCAGAGACCTCTAGGCCCCAGGATTTATCTGACAATTGTGCATAAGAGGTGATGCCCGAAGTGGGAGGGTCCCTTATCCCAAGAAAGTTAAGCAGAGAGTTAAATACCAACGACTGGCATGAATGTCACCTGGTATCACTAGTATCGACTGGAAATATGACATCAACATGGTACAGACAAAAACACGTCTACACTTATTGATTGTCCATAATTAGCTGACAGTTCATAGTCAGCCTGTGCACCAGCTGTGGCCCCACCTTGCTAGAATACGTTCAGCATAAGTTTCTTCGCCTCCAAAGCATCAGGCATAATGGCCTCATTATTACTCCTTTATATCCGCTTCTCATCTGTAAATCATTTCTTGTTGGCGAGGCTTCAAAGGGAAATTCCTTATCTTAAGTTTAATTAAAGTAAACTGTTTAACAATTTGGCACAGTGACCTGTATTGTGACTGTCCATCTATCCCTAAATACCAAGTATTACTATTGCATTTGTTTTGCATTGGTATCTGTTGTACTGTTATTCCTTGTATTGTAACACCTAATGACTAATACTTTTTGAATCTTGACAAAAAGTGATGTACTTCCCACGAGTATATGGTTATAAGGTAGTGCATATAATTTACTGTATATTATAAATATTTATAAAAACATATTTTATGTGCTTAATTAGATATTCACATACCATGGGTGCCTGTGATTTCGCTTGCACAGGGACATTTAAAAATATTTTGTGCCTGAGCCAGGCACGGTGTCTCACGTCTGTAATCTCAGCACTTTGGGAAGCCTAAGCAGGCAGATCACTTGAAGTCAGGAGTTCAAGACCAGCCTGGCTAACATGGCAAAACCCCATCTCTACTAAAAATACAAAAAAACTAGCCGGGTGAGGTGGCGGGCGCTTGTAGTCCCAGCTACTCAGGAGGCTGAGGCAGGAGAATGGTGTGAACCTGGGAGGCGGAGCTTTTTTGCAGTGAGCCAAGATCGTGTCACCGCACTCCAGCCTGGGAGACAGAGCGAGACTCTGTCTCAAAAAAGAAAAAAAAAAAAAAAATACAAAACTTAGCCAGCCGTGCTGTTGGGCACCTATAATCCCAGCTACTCAGGAGCCTGAGGCAGAGAATCTCTTGAACCCAGGAGGCAAATGTTGCAGTGAGCTGAGATTCCACCACTGCACTCCAACCTGGGTAACAGAGTGAGACTCCATCTCAAAAAAATAAAGAAAAAATTGTGTCTGTCCTATCCTTTTCACGAGTGAAGAAAGAAGATGTGTTCGTTAGTAATTAAACAGGATAGGAGTATTTAGGTTGATTTTGTTCACCTTAAAACAGTACGCTGCCGTTCTCATTCAGGCTGTGTTCATATGGATTAAGCAGCACTTTTTCCCTGGCACAGTGGCAGTGCCCAGCGGCTGCACACTCCATGATCACTCTGAGTTCTCCACTTGTTCAGGACTCGGTGCTGCCCGCCTGGTGTGCCCACCCTCCCTTTCTTCCGGCAGACTCCCTTTACTCACATGCTCAGCTGTCCATTTTATTCAGCTTTGACATCTCTTGACACCTAGGTCTTCCCCCGGAATTTATTAGCCTCTTTTCTTCATCTTTTTCATAGGATCTCAGGAGTCTTAATGGTAGATCATTTTTCATGAAAGCAGAGACCTTTTTTTTTTTTTCTGAATGAGCTTCTATTTTATTAGTCTGTCTGGAAGGGTTTTTAAGAGTACTCATTTGCAGGGGTGGAAAATTTACCATAAATTTTCATGAGAGAAGATATTTGGTTTCAAAACAGAAGTAGCCCTTAGCCTAATTTCCATGGTTCTGCTACGCCTCCAGTGAAGACCCCTCCGCACACCTCTAGAAGCTGTAGCATGTTTAATGTTTTGTTTTGGAACGAAAATGATTCTATATGATGTTCCCAACTGTCTGATCACCTGCATGGAGATCAGAGACAATAAGCACCAGTGTGAGTCCATTTCACTCAGGGTGGGGGAGTCCACAGGAATGCAAGGACAATGCGGGGGGAGGGGGGGAAGAGGATTCATCCTAAGAAGGAGAAACCTGCTCTCCAGGGCACGTTTCCACGTGGTTCCAGCCTAACTCCTGCCCCTTGGGTCTTGGCAACCAGTTTGGGAACATCCTGGGCCATTCAGAGACTTTGAGAGATGTCATTCCTGCTGCCAATCTGCTCCAAGCCGGGCTGGACTTGAGAAAGGCTGAGTGACATCTTCACATCCACCTGGACTGCAGCCATCCCGGTGGCTCCTCACACAGTGTTAGTTCACAGGGTACCTTCTCCAAAGAAGTGTTGCTGATATGCAAAGTACAAACAGATGAGTCATCAGAACAGTGCCCTGCAACATCTCCCATTAGAGAATTCAAATGAGGAAAGCATGACAAAAAGAATGTGGACAGCGAAGAGGCCACCTGGAGGCGTGGTGAGTTGAGGAAGGAACTGTTCCTGGGTCGTGTCTGGGCCTCTGTGCCTGGGGGAAATGATTCTACAGCCCTCACTGCTGCTGCAGGTGCAGTCTGGCGGCTTTAAGATGCCTTTGTGTAGAGTGGTGATCAGAGACTGCATTTTACAAGTGGGCTAGTAGCAGGAAAACGTGTGGAGGCCTCAAATCCCTCGGCCTCATCTGAAAACATCTTAATGCTTCACCCTCTGTTGGCCTCACCAAGCCCTCACTTCCTCTTTAGGCTGGCAGGGGGCACGTGGAGGCAGCATCGGTCCAGAGGGAGCTGCTCCTAATTTCACCTAAGAGACCGGGCACTTTGCAGCACCCCGAGGGGGAGTTTCTGGGGACTCCAAGAGATTTTTCCCCAAGTGCAACCTCATTCTGTCGAGTGTGAGCCATCCATTTGGGTGCTCCCAACTCTCAGCCTCAGCCTTCCCCTCCATGAACTGCTCTCCCCGGGCAGAGGAGTTCCTCCCAACTCCAAGCCATTTGGATGATTCTGGAGGCTCACAGGGAGCACCTCTCCTTTCCTCAAAGCAGGCGAGGGGGCCGGGGCAGGCTTCCCTGTGCTCCCTGCATCAAAGCAATGCACTTTAATTCCTGCAGACACACACACACACACACACACACACACACACACACACACACACACACGTTATACTTTTGCTTCTGAATGTAAGAAATGGTGCATGCTTGTTATCTAAATTAAAAAATAAGAAAATATTTATAATATACACATTTTGAAAAGCCAAAACATATATTTATTTGTTAAAATCTTATTTTGGTCACCCAAAGCTGCATTTTTCTCTCCTAACCTTGAAGGCATTGTGATGCCCCATGTCTGAGCTGCTCCAGGAGATGGTGCTGGCCTCCCTCGTGGTTGGGGCGGAATGGAGGAATGGGATGACCTGGCTTAGAGAAGAGACATCTCACGAAGATTTTACGGTACCAAAAAGTGGATAAATACATTCTACAAAGGTTACGGTACCAAAAAGTGGATAAATACGTTCTACAAAAATTGCCCTGTTGAAGGCTAGAAAACAACTAGGGAAAAAATGTGCTCACCTCTTCACCTCTCCAGGTATGCCTTTTAACCTGTCTGTGACTTTAAAAGGCCCTTAAGTAGGTGCTGACTGGGTAGAGAACCTGGTGGAGATTTTGTATAACCACCAGAAACAACCCCACAGTGCCCATTTTGGATGGAAAAATCTGTAATTTTCCATTTGCCTCAAATAATGTATTAGGAAATAATCTCTCCGCAGAGAATTTTAATTTGCCTCTTGGAAGGATGTTAAAAAATTAAGATATTGAATATTGGGTTTATTTCTGTATTTTTTTATTTTTGCAGGAATTCTTGTTGCTCCTTTCTGTGGCATGTCAGCCTCGGTCCATGTGTGAAATTGATGATCGAATGATTACATCAAGAGAGTTTTGATTAATTGTTTTCCCTCCCCTACCACTGTCACCAGGGCTACTGGAGTGAGGAGAAGCTGCCGCGCTGTGCGGCTGCACAACCAACCATTTTGTTTTTCAAAGAGTTGGAGCCCTTTACTTCCAACTTAAATTTATATGGTTTGCTAATTGCCTGCACGTAAGGAAGGTTGAGCGTGCAATTTCCTTTCACTGTAATTTGAAATCCTCCAATGACGGTTTCTCTCCATCCACTAGGGAACTGAAGGCTTGGGCAAGCTCCAAGCCCAGGGCACAACGGCATTGGCCAAGTGGAGGGATATAATAACACGGGTACAATGCTCCATTTTGTACTCAAAACAGTTTTTGCTGGCTTTGGCTTTTTGATTTAATGAAAGTCTAATAAGTCCAGAAATTCAAATTTAAGCACACTTCTTTTATTTTTAACCACCAGGAGTAACGATAATCACTTTTTCTACTTTAAAAATGTAGAATTCAACTAAATGAATTTCACAGACTTTTTCTTGGACTTATTTTAATTTGGCTTTAATGTTATAAGTCTAAATCTTGAGACGTTTATATCTCTGGTTTCGGTTAAACTAATAAAGTATTACTATATTAATAATTGGTACCCACTTTATTAAGTACTATAGACATCAAATCCTTTATATTCAAGAAATGAAAGCCCTGCAGCTCTAAATACTTTTGGCAAATAAGTCCTTAAGATATAATTGAGTATAACATAAGGTCTGATTTAAAACATGAGTTAAAAGTAAGGGCACCACTACTATTTGCAAATCATTAAAGGGCTAACTTAGAAGACAATTCTTGTGATGAAATTTAAATGCAGACTCACAGGAATTCACCGTCTCATGTTTGAGGTGAGCTTCAGAATTCGTTGTGCAGATGCCTAGGACCCTCACTATCACTGAACTATTTAATTTAAACCTGAAATATCCAAGACAACAAACATAGAAATATAAAGGAAATGGCACACTCAATTAAAACAATTCATGGGCTGCCTTGAGAAGAAGAACAATTCAGAGGAAAATGGTCTCATATTAGATGTTTTGGGAGTCCTTGATGAGCAGTTTCCTTCTCATTCAATAATATCCACACTGAGATAGATTCTGCAATTGGAATTGACAAAGGAGTGCAGGGAGAGTAGACTTCTCAATGGCGGGACCCCGTGTTCTCTCTGTGTCCCTAGCACTTGCTAGCATGGCTCAAGGTATGCTTGTTGAACTGCACTGCTCAAGGCTAAGAGCTGGGTCATACCAAGGTGATTAAAATATGGTTCCTGTCCTCAAAGAAATTACTAAGAGGGAAAGTTATATACTTGAATAAATGACTATAATGCAAGAGAGACTATGTAAACTGCCAAAAGTAATATGTAAATAAAGTACTGTAGATGTGAAGTATTTTCTCAAAGAAGAGACATTTAATAAATGCAAACATAAATAGCATGCTTATTAGTGTATATGATACTTTCATCTCACACTTTCTCAGTCCTTACTACATTTAGATAGGCGATTTAAGATATTTGTTTTTCTTTTTCTTAATCTTATCTTTCTTCTGTTTTCCACTCCACAAGTTTATTTTACAAAATTATAGATTTGGAAAATAAATTTTTACATATGCTAGTGCATTCTCAAACAATTACGTTAATGGTGATTCATGCTTAGAGACATCAAGTAAGCTGTACAAGGCCTTGTACAGTTTCATAGTTACAAAAAAATAAATACAAATGTTAAAAAGGAAAAAATAAGTATTGACTCATAGCCAGGAATAGAAGCTATCTCAGGACTGTTTCCAGGGGCTCAAATGGCACCTGCCTAGACTTCTCTCCTATTCTCATTTCTTTCTTCATTTCCCACCTATGTGCATTGCCTCATCATTTTATTCCACTCACTTGTTTTAGTGTAGCCAGAAATGCGCACCTGCCCTGCTCATAAACCCACATGGACAGGGAAGCACTTTCTCTGGGCCTCACTCTGCCAGTGCTAGTGAGGACCACAGATTGCCCCTGCTGGGTCACATGCAATGTGCTTGGCTCAGTCCCAGTGCCCACGGGAGCGGTCCTGTGATGGCCCAAGCCTTGGCCATGTCACCCATTCCTGCCCGGGAAGTGATGAGTAGGAGACGGGGCACCCTAATGGACATACTTGCTCAACCTCAGGGGATAGGAAAGAGTCATCTTCCTAAGAAAGACAGTCCAGGTAAACAAAGCACCCTAGGTACATTCGTGGACTTCCGCCCAGTGGGGGGAGGCGGTCAGAGGTGGCGGCTCTCAGTGCTGGAGCCCACTGCTCATTCTATAGAAACCCTTCGCCTGCCAGGGATGAAGGTCTAGAGGTTGTGCAGAGTTGATATGCAGAAAACTGTAAAGAATCAGAACTTTACTGCATCAAAGGACTTTGAGATCACAAACAACCTCCAGAAATACACTTTACTTTTGTATTCTGTGCTGTATTTTTATATCAAATGTCAGATGATTAATGAAATGACATTTAATCAAATGCATATTGGAGACATGGCTAAAGCTTTCAGTCTTGCCCCCAGCTGAGACCTGCCTGCCTCTGAGTCCTGATTTCAGTAACCTCCAGCTCAGCGTCTTTCTCTGAACATCACTGTCTCCTACTCTAGGAAGAGGGAGAAACAGTGGTAATAGGACCTTCTCCCCATGCAGATTATAGCCTTTAAGAACCCAGACACTTATAAAATTTGAGCAGAAAATGCATTTCATCATCTGTCTTGGCACAAGGACAACCAGCCATTGGTCCCAGGTTATGTACATTTCTACAGGCAGACTCAGTCTCTGAGCTTAGACAGAAACCTAGCAGAACTCAGTAAAAACTGAAGAATACAATGAATGTATTTCTCACCAGCAACTATGCCTATTTGTCTTTCACGTTCCTATTTCACCAAGTCATGAGGGATCTGCCCCCATGACCCAAAGGTCTCCAGCCAGGCCCCACTTCCAACACTGGGGATTACATCTCAACATGAGATTTGGAGGGACATCCAAACTATATCAAGAAGTAAAGTCATTTGCTGAAGAGCATACAGCTCAGAAGTCCTAGCTTGAAACTCCAGCCCTCAACCCCAGGTTACCCCACTTTATAGAGAAGCTGATCTCTGATGCACAGCTAAAGTGCATGGCCCCCTCGGGTGAGATATTTGACTAAAAAGTCTTTATGACTATAGTGCCTGGCTCAGGGGCTTGTGTCCTAGAAATAACAAATGAATGAGTGAGAACCATCCTGGATGCCTGGTTGTATATGAACCCATGGGCTCTCTGTGGTTTCCAGTTTTCCTGGAAGCCAGGTGAATAACGGCCACCTGCATCCCTTTCCACAGAGACAGGGGCAGAACCTAAGCAGGAGTTCCCCAGTCTGGAGTTCCATGCTCCTGACCTCAGAACGCACTCTAATGCTCCAAGCAGCAGGTAACTCTTGACCTTCCATGGTTCGGGGAGGATAAGTTCATGACAGAGGGCACTGAGCAGGGTGTCCAGCAAGTGGTGAGAAGTCAGCACATGTCAGACACTATTCCTCACCACTAACAAGATCATGATGGCACATGTGTGCTGAAGACTCTCTCTGCAGCCACCACACTTAAAGAAAATTCATTGAGAGAGTACCAACGTGGAGCATACTTTAAGCATCTAAAATATTAAGATAAGATACACATTAAACTCAAATTAATGGTAGGCGAAGCATTTTGATGTCACTTCCAAACAAAGAATTAAAAGTATGGTACCAACATTACCAGAAGTCTAAATCACCTGGCCTCCTAAGCCAAATATATGTGCCTAAGTTTGGTGTCCCTTGGAAATGAGTTAAATGGAGTGGTTCTGCTGTGGTCAAACTGCGCAGAACAGAACAACTGGCATTAAGTGCACCATCAGAAGAAGTGGGCTGTTACTGCATTCTCACATGACCTAGTTAGTCCTGGTGAAAAGCCACTTGTGAGGCGAAGCGAGTGGACATGAAGTGCGAATCTGCAATACTTGTTGTAACAGAAGGGAGCAGGACAGAGTCAGGAAAACTAGAAACACTGTCACCCAGGATGTGTGCCCCCTGGAATCAGCGGTGCCCTGGGACAGGAAGAAGCAGGCTGCGCAGGGTCATCAGAAAAGCTCTAGGCGCAAGGCCAGCCATAGGTAGTGGGGAACCTGGGTTCCTTGACTGAACAAGACCGTGAAAGGGGAAGGGTGGCCACACACCAGGACCAGCCATGGTCACAGCAGCAGCCTCTTGTCTTTTCTCAAGGCTATAATTCCCAGGTCTCTTCTCTCTGGATGCTGTCATCAGGAACAGGAACCTGGGAGCCCGTGTGACTGTGGTGGGTAAGTAGGGGCCAAAGAGGAGAAAATCAACCGTTGGCACCTTCTGCTCAGTGGCTCCTGGTACAGAGCGCACAGGACACAGAAGGAAGTGCTCTCCACTGGCCTGTCCCTGGACACACTCAGGCCCCTCTGTTGGTGAAAGTGCCTTGCTAGAGGGCAGACTCATCTGCATTCCTCAGGGGAGGTGACAATGTGATCCCACTTTTCCACTTGGGAGGTTTCCACTGCTTCCTCGCATGCCCTGCCCACCCTGCCCTTCCTCTGTTCCCCCACCTCCTTCTGCTCTGACCTCCCCACTTTCTCTGTCCCTTAGAGCCCGCTCTGGGAAGTGGGTAGCATCTAGTCCCTTGTGGAGCCCCTACTCCATGCTTGTGTGAGCAGGCCTAGGGGCACTTTAGGAGAGCAGGGCCTTCCCATGGTGGGCAGGAGGCCAGGAGGAAGTGAGTGGTTTCCTTTGATATCTGGGTCACTGAAATAAGCTTTATGTGTTTAGTAAACACGTAAGACTACATGTGTGCAACTAACAAAAATGAAAAGCTCCACTACCCTCTGCCGTTCCATGGGAGTAGCTGTGCCTACAGGAACAGCATTGAAAAAACATTGCTAAAAGGCAAAAAAAGAAGGCACAGCAGCCACATGGTCAGACAAATGTAGTCGTTTCCTTTCACCCCCCATGTTCACCCTGGAGAGTGATGGCCTCGGTCGGGCAGGCCAGGCTGGCAGCCTGCAGTGGGCAGCTTGGGTGTCCTGACTCAGAGGACCCGGGTGGAGTGAAGCCCTGAATGAGGATTGCACCCAGCAAATGAGACTCGTGCGCACATTTGCTGCTGTTCAGACACCCCGATCATGCTCCCTGCTCTGTACGGACCCTTTTCTCTGCTTTCTGCCATCTGTCTTTTAAAATGTTAACCTCTGCTGGCTGGAATGAGTATAAGGTCTACTTTTATTTTCATTTTTAAAAAATCCTAATCTCATGTCTCTTTGGAAATGCCCTCTCAAAAATGAAAAGACACTGCTTCCTCGACATAAAGCCCTTGGGATGGTGTAAGCCTGTTCACTGGGGCCTTCATTTCCCCTGCAGTAAGAATTCCACTGTGACTTGAGGCAGAGCCTCCGCAGGCCCCCCTCCCCGCCCCTCGAGCCACACAGGTGGTGGGAGCTCTAGATCTTCTGTTTACAAATCATTAATGAAGTGATTGTGGTCCTTTTCACTTGCTCACACTTTTGAACTGTGCGGAGTGACACATTCCTAAATGGGGGACACAAGGGCAGAGAGAAGCCCACAACAGTCTTATTATGGGGGCCGCACAAACGCCGGCGGTGCCGGGGTTTATATTAACCCAATCAATTAAGGATGGACGGAAAGGCCCGGCCCAGGGCACTGGGAAAAGCAGCGCGCTCCCAGGAGTTGCTAGGCACGCGGAGCCGGCCTCCAAAGTGTCCCCTCGGCGCTGGAGCTGCGCTTTCTTCCTGCACAATAAAAGGCCCTTTGAAAGCGGAGCTTTCCGAGCCGCACAAGCACTGGAAGTCACTGCATTCTCTGAATGAAATAAATGTCTCTTTTTAATTCCTATAAGGTTTGTGTAAATTCCCCTCAGTGCAGCACCATTAGGATTCTGCAGGAAAGACGCATACATTAGACTGTACTGTATGGCTTTTGTGCTCTGCGCATCAGCTCTCCCCTGCCCCTGATGCAGAGTCTCGAAGCTTCAATCAAGTGTGGGCTCCTGCCGGGGACGCAAGCTGCACTGGACACTGAAGCCACCTTTGTGCTCGGGGGCCTCATTTGAATAAGCAGCATGTTGTCACTGGGGAAGGCAGATGGCCCGAGTGTTCCATTCCAGCAGAAAGGGAGAAGGAAACAGAGAATTGTATTCATTTTGTCCTTTCATTAAACTACAACATTTCTTGGACTACTAAATTTCCCAACCACACACCACCGCCGCCCGGGGAAGCGTCTGCTCTGTGTGGCTTCCATGTGTCCTGCCACAGGATAAGACAGTGACTGGATTCCTCAACTTTTCCCCGCTTCCCACCCTCGCTCTGGCTGCTTTTCTGTGTAGAGTGCAGGGAGCTCCACATTCACAAACTGCCTAGGAAGTCGCCCAGGCACACGGGAGGGCTTTCTTTCTAGCAGGGCTCCGGGCTGCTTTCACGTTGTGTATTCAGCTGTGACTCAACTTAAATTAAACACCACATCATGGGTTGAACAAGTGGTCAGGGGAGATTTAGGGCTGTACATAAATTGTCAGACTTAAAAGCTTCATTTCAAGCCGTATTATGTTCTCTCTTCTAGGCTGGCAGGTATTTTCCTTTCTAATGTTAGGAAGGTTTGCATCTCCACCACTGAGCTGTCCAGAGATTTCCAGTATAATTGAAACTCCCTTGATATGGAGGGAAGGGAGAGATGGCTGGTGGGGGGTGCTATCTTCAAACTTTCATGTAATTCCTAAAGTATAGGAGGTGGCCGAGCTCGCTGGGTGGATGGAATGAAAGGGTCTTTGCTTGGGTCCCCCCACTGCCTGCCTACCTCTTTGACAGAACTACACCACCAGTGTCTCTGAAACTGGAAAGAGATCAATTCATGAATCACCCAATATTTTATGTCTTGAAGTGTATTTCAAGTGGGTTAATGAGGGCCTCCAGGAAGCAAAAGTATTAAGTAAAACATTGTTAAGCTGGAATGTACCTGTGAAATTTCCCTGGCAAATTATTAGAGCCAAACTTATAATCCCTTTTAATACAAAAGGGATTCCTTTGAGTTTCAATTTTTAAACACTTTATTTTGTGGGCTTTGGGTGGAGAAGAGGGGTTCATCTTAGAAAATATGTTGAGTATTCAATAGCTTTCTTAGAAACCTCTCCTCTCTTCTAAAAAAAACAAGCAAACAAAAAAAGAAATGAAAAAACAAAGAAAGAAAAGGACATTTTCAGCATGATTATTCAGAAAATGCATCATTTTTCACAAATAGAAAGACAACATTCTTCATTATCCAGTTCAAATTTGTTTTGCAATTAAGAAGTGTAAAAGTTACCTTAAACATAAAATCTTTATTAATAAAGTCCAGGTAATTGAAAAAAATAAACCACAAAGCTAGCAGTATGCACTTCATTAAAAAGATGACCTGTATAGTTTACACATAGATCAAGTCTTATTTAGTTAAAATGCCAAATACATGGAATTCCTTTTTTAAATGTAGCTGTCTGATTTGTACATGTGGGCTTATCCTATTTAGTATCATCATTTATATATGATATTGATGAGATCCTGCGTTCTTTCTTTCAACTTCTCTTACAGTATTGAAATGAAACTTTATGGTATAACGAGAAGACTCTGCTTTGGCATGCATTTGGGGAGAGGGTTTAATCCCTTGTAATGTGTTACTTGAATCAAACACTTGACATAATTTAACAGCAGCCGTGTTCTCCCAGCATGTAAGTTAATACCTGGGTGTAAGGTCATGTCTGTGTACACTGTAAAACAAATCACGGTACAGCAAACACAGTCCATATTGTCCCTGCTGTCAGTCTTCCCAATTAATATAGATGGCTGCAGCCACGTCCATCAGAAAGCGGCCCTCATCAGTCATGGAGGCGGCAGGGGAGCCCATGTTTGCTCAGGGTTTGAGCTGGTCCCTGTCTGCCGTCTTTGCGGGGGTAGATGAGAACTTTGGGGAATGGACTAAAGGGAAGAGGTCCATTTTTAAATATCCACCTGGGATCAGATAATAAAGTCCCGGGGCATGAAAACAGTTGGAAAATTTCTCAAAAGGGTTTACTAACACGGGCAGGCTCTTGTATCTGGGGAAACCCAACCTCAATAAACTACTCATTGATTAAAACAGACAAACGAGAATATACAGTTTCCATTATTTCATATACAATAGGCTAAGATGATGGATGATTTTAATTTAATGACCATAGCGGCATTTTTTTTTTCTCCATCCTTCTGTCCCTTCTTCCTTTTTTCAGCAAAAAAAAATTTGAGCACATCAAATGTGTACTAACCTTAATTACTATAAATATACTCAGAGAGTGTAGAAGTAAAGGAAAGGTTAACTTGATCGATTGAACACAGCATTTACTTTTATTTCCTGTCCTCTTCTGTCATCTAAAAAGGCATAAATTCAAAGAGAAGGGAAGATGAAGTTAAAAAATACTAGAAATTGAAAAGGGAGGGAATGGGTGGTTGAAGGATGAGGGTCTACCCTTAGCTGCCCAGGCAATGTAAGGGAGGGGACTCGCTGGGATCTTGAGTGGATGGCACTGGTCATAGTTCTCTAGGAAGCAGGAGACCAGAAGGCAGACACTGTACCCAAACTGGTGATTAAGTGGAAGTTTGCATCCACGACCTCTTCCCCATCAGTTCCCCAAGGCTAGATTTCCTTCCCTGGAAGATACTGAAGATTTTTTCTTAGGAAAAGCATTGAAATGGGAGAAAAGATACACAGATCCTGACATCGGTGTTACTAGCAAGACATAGCCATCCACCCTCCATCACCCCACAGGAAAACCACCAGTCAGCAGGCTTCATCTGCCTGCTGGGTGGAGGCCAGAGCTTGGAAAGACTTTTCCGCATTCCTTTCTCAAATACGAAGGAAGAGCCAAAAAGCATCAGATACTAAAAGAAAGTCAGAGACCAGAATCAACAGACTTGAAAGGAACATGAAGGGAAGAGTGACAAAGCAGAGAGCAGATGACTCAGAGAAGACGTTGCATCTGTGAGCTAAGAAACAGATGCTATAAAAGTACATGTTTAAGAAGTAGGGAAAAAGTCGGGGAGGTTATTTTATGTAACATTTTATGTAATATGTTTATATGCAAATATTACATAAAATAACTTCCCAGAACTTTTTTAACTTTCCATAAATTATACATATAATAAATATGTTTATATTTTATATATAGCATATAAATTATATAAGTGTGTATATGTATGTATGCATACATTTTAAAAATAGATAGAATGAGAAAACAAACTTGAGGAAGTCTTTCGTATGGTAGACCAAAAGATACAGAGATTAAAAAATGGGGAAAAATTAGAAAATTAGAGGATCAACTCACGAATTTTACTGTCTAACACGGGAGAGAACAGAAAATGGATGATAGGAAATAAGAAAATTAAAGAAACTGTGGATTACATCGGGTTCCTTATGGGTTCCTTAGTTAAAGCTTCCATTGACCACCCAGAACAATGAAAGATTGAAAGACAAACAAACACACAGATACACACACACACACCACCAAAAATAAACAAATAAAACCACCTTAAGACACAGCACATTGTTTTAAAATTTCAGGACACTGGAAATAAGGAGAAAATTCTAAAATATTCCAGGATGGGAGGAAAGGATTGAAAATAATTCTTGGGGACTGAGGATGAGCATGAATAAGGAGGGTCTGAGTGCAGTGCTTCCTTATTAAGAATTCTATACCCAGCTGTAGTAGCTGTACTAACCAATGGTGAAGAAGAAATAAAGGCCTTTTCAGAAATTTGAGACCTCAGCATATTACTCATATGCACTCCTTCTTCAGAAGCTGCATAGAGTACATACACTAATAAAACTTATATAAGTCAAGAAGACAGAAGGCCAGGATTAAGGAAACAGGATCTGATGTAGGAGGGAAACAGACATGCATCCCAGGATGATGCAGGATCATCCCAGAGAAAAGACAGTATGGGTTGAAGCAGGGAAATTGAGGGTTTCAGTGGGAAATCACAAAGAACAAAAAATGGAAAAATATAGGACTAAATTTTTTTAAACCTTGACAAAATGGTATATAGAAAATAAAACATATGGACAAAAAAGTAACTGATAATTCAAATAAAAGCAGAAAAAGTTGTGCAACAAAAGCAATATAACCATAGTATATTCTGTGCAGCAGAAAAGAAGAAAACACATTAAGTTAAGCACCAAGTGCTATTTTGACAAAATTTGAAACACAATTACATTGGAATTATATATCAGAAGAAATGTGGAGTGAGAAATGAAAGGATGTGTGGTATAAACAAAATTAATTCTAATATTTCATATAGAAGATTAATAGATAAGGTCTAAAATAGAAAAGTTAAATAATAGAAATGTATGTCACTTAGATATATGGAGAAATATATCACAAAGAAAAAGAGGGAAAATATTGAAAGTGACTATTGTCAGAGTTCTAAGTAGAGGTAGAAAAGGTGGGGCAGGGAAATGCCTTATTTTGTAATAAGACTTTCTGGACTGTTTGGTTTTATAACCTACTTCTGCATGTTATATAGTTTGATAAAAATTAAGTTATAAATAAGAGAAAAATAAAAATTAAAGGACTCAGTCTTTGAGAAATTTTGAGTTAGACTGTAAGATTTTAGGACAACTATGCATTTTAAGAGAATATTCCACACTTACTTCTGAAACAATTTCAAGTTCTGAGGTCCCCAAGACCACTCTCAGTTTTGATAATTCACTAGAAACACTCGCAGAACTCACTGAAACTTATTATACTCATGGTTAGGATTCATTACAAGGAAAGGATTCAGATTAAAATCCACCAAGGGGCCGGGTGCAGTGGCTCAGGCCTGTAATCCATGCACTTTAGAGGACAAGGCGGGTAGAATTCAAGACCAGCCTGTCCAACTTGGTGAAACCCCATCTCTCCAAAAAAGGAAAAAAAAAATCAGCTGGGTGTGGTGGCAGGTACCTGTAATCCCAGCTACTGGGGAGGCTGAGACAGGAGAATTGCTTGACCAGGAGGTGGAGGATGCCCTGAGCCAAGATCGCACCCCCATACTCCATCCAGAGTGAGATTCCACCACTGCATAAATAAATAAAATAAAATCAAACCCACCAAGGGAAGAAGCACACATGGTGGAATCTAGGAAGATTTCAGCCATCAAGCTTCTTCTGCTCATCTTAGGGAGTCAGAGTGATCTACCTTCCCAGCTCTGAGGAGTGACAATATTTACAAAGCCCTGCCAGCCAGGGACAGTCACCTGTCCAGAGTTTTTATTGGGACCCCATTATGTAGGCATGATGGATTGATTGATTGTCCACGTGGCTAATCTCAGTCCCCAGCCTCCAGCCCTTGCAGCAGTGACTCAGACCTCTTATCCTAAATCACATTCATGGTCATTCTTGTCATAGCTGGTCCCCACCCAGATATGGTGTGGCCAGCTACCATCCTAAACAATGACACTTCTACCAGGCCTCTCAGAGATCACTTCTTGGAAGTCAAGGACGACGGCAGATGTCTTCTTGGGCAATTTTTATTTTATTTTATTTTATTATTCATTTATTTTTAGACAGAGTCTCATTTCATTGCCCAGGCTGGACTGCAGTGGTGCAATGTTGGCTCCCTGCAACCTCTGCCTCCCAGGTTCAAACGATTCTCCTGCCTCAGCCTCCTGAGTAGCTGGGATTACAGGCATGTGCCACCATGCCTGGCTCATTTTTGTATTTTTAGTAGAGTTGGAGTTTTCTCATGTTGGCCAGGCGGGTCTCCAACTCCTGGCCTCAAGTGATCCACCTGCCTTGGCCTCCCAAAGTGCTGGGATTACAGGCATGAGCCACCATGCTCGGGACAATTTTTACATACAGAGTATGGCTGACATTAACATTAAAGTGTGTGATTTCCAGCTTTCTGTTCCCCTTTTATTACTGCCCTACAGTACAGGAGGGAAGACTCAGTAGTAAAAGGGGAGGTTAAGGCATGGATGAGAGCTACATTCCTCTATTGCCTTAAATGGTATTTTTAATCACCACAAATATCCCAGTGAAAGCTCTGACATTTTGCCCAAATGCTACATTTACATGATATTAAGGCCTGGCAGTAGTTGATCTCATGTGAAATTTGATTTCATCATAATTGAGGATTATTATTCCATTCTGAAGTTTCTCAGTATGGATATAAAGAAGTTAGCGTTTTCTTTATCCTAATGGTCAATAAAAAGAAGTTTAATTCTCCAAAAATAGTTTCTGTCTGAATTGAAATCTTTATTTTATATATTAAAAGTATTATTTGTAATTTTCTGAAATAAACATTTTTTTCTGTGCTAAAACAAGTATAAAATATTGCCACTTTTAAAGAAACTTCTTTATGTGGGCAGTAAATAACTCGATTTTAAAAGGAAAACAACTGTTTTACAGATGTATGCACATACAGACGTATCTCCATTCATATAAGATTATTCTCCTATTTTCTTATTGAATCCAGAGTAAAGTAAAACCAGTCCAGATGAATGATGGGCTGTAAACTTCCCAAAGTCAGTTCTGGTAACTTCCCATGGAGTTCAGTTGAACCTTCCACAAATCTGGCTACAACAACAATTTAACACACTCCGCTTCCTATTTCCACCTCCTTTCAGATAAGTGTTCCTACAATTTTGTTTTCAGGGTTTTGAATCACATTGATTAGGTACATACTAGATCCTAAGCACATTTCTGGCTTCCATATATGAGTGAGCATGTGCAATATTTGTCTTTCCGTGCCTGGCTTATTTCACTTAACATAAAGACTTACGTTCTGTCCATGTTGCTGGGAATGACATGGCTTTATTCCTTTTTTATGGCTGAATAATCTTCGATTGTGTATGTATAACACATTTTCTTTATCCACTTATCCATGATGCTCAAGTTGACTCCGTATCTGGCTATTGTGAATACTGCTGTCATAAAAATGGAGCGCCTCTATCTTTGTGACATACTGATATCCCCCAGTGGGATTACTGGATCATATTGTAGCTCCATTTTTAGTTTTCTGAGGATCCTCCATGCAATTTTTTTTGAGATGGAGTTTTGCTCTTGTTGCCCAGAATGGACTGCAATGGCACCATCTCGGCTCACTGGAACCTTCACCTCCCAGGTTCAAGTGATTCTCCTGCCTCAGCCTCCTGAGTAGCTGAGATTACAGGCATGCACCACCACACCCGGCTAATTTAGTGTTTTTAGTAGAGATGGGGTTTCGCCATGTTGGTGAGGCTGGTGTCGAACTCCTGACTTCAAGTGATCCACCTGCCTCAGCCTCCCAAAGTGCTGGGATTACAGGCATGAGTCACTGCACTTGGCATGTAATTTTTTATAATGTTTGTACTAATTTACATTCCCACCAACAGTGAGTGAGTAGTCCCCTTTCTCTGCATCCTTGCCAATATTTGTTATTCTTATGTTTTTGATAAAAGCCATTCTAAGTGGGGTTAGCTAATATCTCATTGGGGTTTTGATTTGCATTACTCTGATGATTAGTGATGTTGAGTATTTTTTCACATACCTGTTGGCCTATTTGTATGTCTTCTTTTGAGAAATGTCTTTTCAGGAATTTTGCCCATGAATTAATCAGATTATTTGGTTGTTTTTGTTTTTCTTTTTGTTTTGCTACTAAATTGAGTTCCTTATCTACTCCAGTTATTAATCTTTTGTTGAATGGATAGTTTGTAAATACATTATCTTATTCTGTACAATGTCTTCTCACCTTGTTAATTACTTCCTTTGCTGTACAGAAGCTTTTTTCTATTTTTCTATTTTTGCTTTTATTGTCTGTGCTTTTAGGTCTCATCCCCAAAACCTGTGCTGAAACCAATGATTTGTAGTGTTTCTCCAGTGCTTGTTTTAAGGAGTTTCATAGTTTCAGGTCTTATGTTTAAGTCTTTAATATATTTTGAGTTGATTTTTGTATGTGACAAAAGATGGGAATCCAGTTGCTTCCTTCTGCATATTGCTCTCCAGTTTTTCCAGCACTGTTTATTAGAGAGACTGTCCTTCTCCCATTGTATATTCTCGGCGACTTTGTCACAGATGAGTTGGCTGTAAGTGTGTGGATTAACTTCTGGATTCACTATTCTGTTCCATTCATCTATATTTCTAATGTGATGCCAGTACCATGCTGTTTTGGTTACCATAGCTTTTGTAGTACAGTTCAAAGTCAGGTAGTATGATGCCTCCAGCTATGTTCTTTTTGCTCAGGACTCCTTTAGCTGTTTGGGATCTTTCGTGGTTCCATACAAATATGACAGAGAGATACAGAGAGGCAGAGGCTGATTCATGAGTTTTGTCTTTGTTTTTGTTTGTTTTTCATTCCGGATTTTTCTTTTAGGTTTTTCGTACATTTAATTTTGATTGAATTTCGACAAAGACAATCATCAAAATTAAATGAGGGGCTACAGTTATTAGAAGCAATTCCAACAGAACGAAATACAACTTGCTGAAATGAAAGCCCTTCATAAAATCTCCCCTTCTGCTTTTATGGCCCTAAGGCATTTTGAGCTTCTAGTGGTCTAGGTTATTCGAAAGACAGTGTATCTTGAAAGTTTCTGTAGTTGTCCTACTGAAAATTAATGTAGTTTCAAAAGGTCTCAATTTCATTTCAAAAGCAGGCACATCCTGTATCCCTAGCAGACAAAATAAGGGCAGAGAAGTTGTTACAGTAGGTAGCTAGTCAGGCATGAGCAGCGCAGGAGAGGGCTGCCCCCTCATCCCCTCCACACAGCAGGAATGTCAGGTAACCACCAGGTGGTGGTCAGGCGATGGTTAACTGATTCTCTAAAATAATCATTGGAGGCCAGGAGCGGTGGCTCACGCCTATAATTCCAGCACTTTGGAAGGCCGAGGTGGGATGATCACTTGAGGTCAGGAGTTTGAGACCAGCCTGGTCAACATGGTGAAACCTCGTGATCCCAGGCTAAGACAGGAGAATCGCTTGAACCTGGGAGGTGGAGGCTGCAGTGAGCCGAGATAGTGCCATTGCACTCTAGCATGAGCAACAGAACGATACTCAATAAAAATAAAATAAAATAAATAATAATTGGTCAGAGCTAGTGCCAGGGAAAGGCAGGCTCCTGGCAGATAAAAAGCAGCTGAAGTTGGTGATCAGCAGCTTCCAGATAAGATCTCAGGAGTTGGGCGAGTGGGCTCAAGCGTACACACTAAGAGGCAAAACAGTGGCGTTTAGCTGGAACAGTATACTGGTAAGGGAAGAACGCCTCAAGTAAGCATGCACACAACTCCAATAAACACACTGCCCACGCTCCCCTCCCAAGGGCTGGCAGGCCAATGCACATGTGGACAGCCCAACCCAAGGGAAGAATGAGGGGAAAAAGAATGCAGGGTCCCAAAAGGATGACAACACATGAAACATATGCCAACATATGAAGCCCCACGTCAAAGGTCCAGCGTGCACTTGGTCTCTTGAGTCACCCGCTCGGCCCTCTTCCAAGTGTAGCTTATTTCCTCTCGTTCCTGTTCTGAAGCTTTTTAATAAACTTTCACACCTGCTCAAAAACTTGCCTCAGTCTCTCCTTCTGCCTTCTGCCCCTCCATCAAATTCTTTGTTCTGAGAAGGTGAGAAGTGAGTCTGCTGTAGAGCCGGACGGATATAGATTTGCTGCCTGTAACAAAGGCACTGCAGGGCTGGCTGCACGGGAGTTTCAGGTTCTCCTCTTGTCCCCGGGTGAGTGCTAGATGCCTCTAGTAGACTTGGACTGGCCACACTTGGTCCATGCCCATCTACTGACACCTACACCCTACCCCTGACCTGGGAGCCTCCCCTTCCTCTGTCAGCATATGGGAGGGGAGAACCTGAGGCTGGGGGTTCTACCTCTGAATCCAGCTTCACATCAGCTCCTGCTTCACAGTCACTCACAGGGTGTGGCCAGGGCTGGACTCTGGAGAGCACCTGGCCTGTGTAGAGCCCCTGAGGGTTGGGAGGGCCAGCGAGAGGGCTGGGCTTGGTAGGTATCCCGTGGGCACTTGGGGGCTGCAGGAAGAAAAGAGGCAGCGTTGGAAAGTAAGAGGACAGTGATTCCAGGCCCATGTGAACCCAGGGCCAGGCCTCCCTGCAGGGTCAGAGCCTGTAAATGCTTCTCCTTTCCCTCTGTAGCCAGGCTGAGGGGGATTTTTACATCCAGCATCACTTCACAGACACATGTCCATTCCATTCTCCCAAGCCTCTGCTTCCTTACAGCCCTTAGCCCAGGAAGAATAAGGCTGCATCTCTTTTCAGCAAACACACAAATCATAACATAAAATCCTATCCTATCATATACATCTCATAAAAACCAGAAGCAGCGAAGGTTGAACTTGGATTTTTGGTCCATTTAGACTTTTAGAAAGTAGCAGAGGCATAAACCTTTTTGAGAATCTTCAAGCAAACTGAGAAGGGATAATTATATCTTCACTTTCTGATGCTTAAAATGTCCCAGTTTTGACCAAAGAGAACGCCTTCCTATGGCTTCTGGTTATTTTGGAAACAACTCCACAAGTTTTTGATGGCTTCCTTGTTGCTTTCACACAAACGATGTTCCAGATTCATGGTGTAAATTAATTTCCCCACACTTCGAATCAGGCATTTCCCAGCGATTGTGTTCGTTTACACCGGGCGGGAGTTGGAAGACCACAGCCCTGCGTGCACCGTGTCAGCCCGTGGTTACTAGATTGCTCTTGCTTCTAGGCCTTTTCCACAGACAGAGCCGGAATATATATGCTTTTGAAATAGGTGGGATGAAGAACATGAGTTCATAAGAATATTTCCAACTCAAATTTTACATTACAGGGCTCTTGATATTATACTTCTCTTTTCACTAAACGATTTATTTCTATAACGTTAACACTTTTATCCTACAACACACAGAGCTTCAAGATAAAAACTCTTATATTAAAAACCAGACTACTGAGTGAAGTCTGTATTTTCTTTGCAGTTCCATGTTCTTAGAAAACCTTCTATTAAGCATATATGGTCAGACAAAATCTCTTGAAAGAAGTTGGCTTCTTTGTCACCTCTAATGCATCGAGATGATCCTTTCTTCTCTGTGATCATGTAAACAATTGTCTTCCAGTGAGAGTCATTGATTTTCTTTGTAACAAATTACAAACTACTTGGAATATTAATATTTTATAAAATGGTCATTGTCTAATTCTTCGTAGGATACATTTGATTTCTTTAATTTAATAATATATGTTAATGCTTAAGGTTGTAAATTTGAAGACTTTGTAAATTTATTTCATTAAATCTTCCATGTTTATTTATTAAAATTTGTTGTTCATAGTGACAACCATTTAAAGGGTTTTCCCAGAATACTTGACTTACCTATTTTTCTTTTTTTAATGAGACGGAATTTCCCTTTTGTTGCCCAAGCTGGAGGGCAATGGCACAATCTCAGCTCACTGCAACCTCCGCCTCCGGGTTCAAGCAATGATCCTGCCTCAGCCTCCTGAGTAGCTGGGATTACAGGTGCCTGCCATCACACCCAACTAATTTTTGTAGTTTTAATAATTAAAGCATTTCATCATGTTGGCCAGGCTGGTCTCGAACTCCTGACCTCAAGTGACCCTCCCACCTGGGCCTCCCAAAGCACTGGGACTACGGACTACAGCTACTGCACCGGGCCGACTTTAGTATTCTTAATGTAGAAAAGTAATGTCGTATAAAACTTATAGTCCCAAGAAAATGCAGTTAAGTCTTACCCTTTCACTTTTGATACGTGAATGTTCCTTCCTAGATTTAAGGAAAAAGGCAGAAAGAAAACTGGAATTCCTAACTCATTGAAGTTCCCATTCTGCATCTTGAGTGTATCCAGGTCTCATTTTCAGTGCTGTGCACATGTGCTCTGTCCTCTTTCAGTTGACTTAGCCAAATTGTAACAGCCTTCAAACCAAGTGCATCATTGTATAGAACACCCAAACAAAGGCTGCCAGCCCTTTATGAAGTATGAAACCGTGCCCTGAGCATCTGGAGATAGCAGCACTCACATGTGATTATGGAAACTCTTTTCCTTTAGGGATACAAGTTTTTGTTCTGATTGTTTTGTGAGTGAATAGCAAATGCCTCTCAAATGTTTGGAGATCGGGGGATCTATGGTCCTGTCTAAATAACAAGAAATTGAAATTTGTCTGTTTCTATAGTGTATGGTATATGATTCTTGTTTGAGTTTTACCAATATTTTTAATCAGCTTTATTCCGTGTGGAAACTATAGCTTTCCACATGTTGCTCTACCATTTGGGGTTTGGTAATCACTTCATATATTTGGGCTGGAGACTCTTAAATTGAAAATAAGGTGCAATGCTTCAATATAATGGCCTCCTTCTGATGTGTTTGGCCTGGTGTAAAATTAAGGAGTTAGCATTTTCTCCCTTCCTTCCTCATTGCTCCAAACGGTATCAGTTGTTCCTGAGCAGCCCATAACTGTATTTCTAACAAAGATTACACAGATATCTCTGTCCAGCTCCATGTCCTGCAGGGCTGTTCTGTGGTCTTCCGATCAGTAAAAATGTAATAACATTTTCACATAGTCAATATTTAATTCTGTAAATGCAACTGGTAGTTGTAATCTAGGTTATTAACCACACAGTGATTTATGATAGAGGGCAGGCAGTGGCGGGGTAGAGCAGTAGGAAAGTCCTCTGGTGACAATAAAAAGGTTATAAATTTCATAGCTCTGCCTGAGAAATATATTTTATATCCTATATTAAGAATAGCTTTTTATAAATTTTAATGACCCATGTTATTAATGGGGCTGCCATCATCATTGCCTATATGAGACTACAGTCCTTGTTTTTTTTTTTCTTTTACTTTTCCATCAGCTGAAGGTCTTGTGAAAAAAAAAAAAAAGAGCTCTTATTAGCTATTTGCCAAAAACATCTTTAAGAGTTATAAGCCCATCATTGTTCTCTTGGACTGCAAAGCTTGCGAGCAGTAGTTTGCATAAAGTTTTATGACTGAGGCAAAGGTTGGGCTAATTGGATAGAACACAATCGGAGCTTTATCATGTTTACAAAGGCCAAGTCAACATGCAGAAATAAAACTGGGACAGTATCAAAAAGAGAAATTTATATGTGGAAATTGTCCTTCTCTTTGGCTCCCTGTCCCCTTGCTGAGAAGTCATTTGGTTTCCAGCTCTGCATGTGAGTGCACACACAGGCCCGTCCAACTGCAGCTCAACACATTCCCAAGAAAATACACAGTCCACACCAATCCTCTTTCCAAACCCTATGCCATAACCCAGGCGAGGGATGAGCCGGCCACGGGAGCTCCCAGCGCGGCAGGACACAGTCACTTGGGGCGCGGGGCTCACAGCTGGGCTGGTTTGGGAGAGCTTCCTGTGTTCATACACCATTTGTAAAGCCAGATGTTTACAAAGCAACCCCGAACGATCAAACGATCGAACTGTTTTAGAAACTGGTCTTGCAGTTGGAGAACGGGCTGCTTCCAGGTTTACATTTTCAGTGTCACTTACTTCAAAATTTTTCCTCCAGATTATGTAGGCAAAAGAGAGAAAGACGGAGAGAGGCTGATTAAAACAAACACACAAGCCACAACTCTCTTATGTGGAATGGTATTGTTAGTTATTTCTTTTATAGAAAACTGATTTATAGCAGTATAACTTTATTCTAGTTAAATTTGCAGGGAGCAAATTTGATTTTTATTTAAAATTTATTTAAAATTAATGATTAATTTTTAAGCCAGTAAGTAGTTTCTTCATATACACGACGCAGCGTCCTTTTGATATGCTGGTGTTAGTCCTTTGGATCCAACAAGACATCCAGGTTCTTTTTGTATATTGTCTGCCTCAGAACTAGAACCACAATTCTTTCAACAAGACGTGGTTCCAATTGGTAGGGAGAAATATTTATAAAACAATATGTGGGTGCAAGGTATGTATGTTCATTTACTACCAGGTGTCATCGTTTCTAGATTTTTTCAATGTATAGAAATAGTAAACATACATGAAAAATTATGAGCACATGTTAATATTTTGAATTATGTTTAAAATTGATCATATTTTTGATGCCTATGATTTTATTTTTGTACCTCTTTTTCTTTAAACTTGAAGTCATAGCTTCTAGTGTTAGCATATTTGCTTGTTTGTTTTATCCAAAATATATAAAATAGTTTAAAAATCATATACCACTTAATACATTCAATTAAACCAATGAGTAAAGTTAGAATATTTTCGATTCCTTTGTTGTCCTTAGAATAAGTTTCACGGAAGATGGAAAGTCGGTGCACAGTGTGCAGATGTCATCTGGAGGCCTTCCTTTCTCTGGGTGGTTGTGTTCTCAACTGACATGTTACTGGGGTTGTGTGGTCTGGTTTGTTTTAACTTTAGAAATTATTAATTTTTGCTTTAATTTGTTGCATGTCCTCTAATTAAATGACGAGCTGTGTAAAGAATGATCCTTATAAGAACCACAAGTGTATACTAATCCCCCCCAACCCCCACCCACAAAAGGAAATAATTCTACTGGCTTTGGCTTGGCATTCCAACGCTTCTTTATGCAGATCTGTGTACACACTCTGTTTCCCTATCTTACGTAACAGTTAGTGATCTTTCTCCTGTGTTCAGTTCTTGTGTTCTGAAATTTCATTTTGTTACTGTCAGAGTGGAAACATCAGGCATGGACCAAAAGTGAGGACCCTGGAGCTGGACAGCAAGGCGTGGGTCTTGCTTTATTGTCTACCAGCTGGGATTCCCAGCCTCTCTCTGCCTCCATTTCCTTATCTGTAAAATGGGAACATAATAATTCTGCCTCATGAGGTTGTGTTGATTATTTAGTGAGTTGGTTTTTTAAAGTGTTTGGAACTGGTATATAGTTAATACTCAATATTCTGAGCCAGTATTATCTTAATGTAATGGTTCTCAACCAGGGAGACAGAGTGTGGATTTTGACTCAAGAAGACACTTGGCAATCTTTACAGACATTTCTAACTCTCACCCCTGGAGTGGGAGTGCTGTAGCACCGAATACATAGAGGCCGGGGTGCAACTCAACAGCTCACAAAATGCAGGACATTCACTCAACAATCAAGAATTCTCGGGCCGGGTGCGGTGGCTCATGCCTGTAATCTCAGCACTTTGGGAGGCCAAGGCAGGTGGATCACGAGGTCAGGAGACTGAGACCATCCTGGCTAACACGGTGAAACCCTGTCTCTACTAAAAATACAAAAAATTAGCTGGGCTTTATGGTGGGTGCCTGTAGTCCCAGCTACTTGGGAGGCTGAGGCAGGAGAATGGCGTGAACCCGAGAGGCAGAGCTTTGCAGTGAGCCGAGATGGCGCCACTGCACTCCAGCCTGGGCAACAGAGCAAGACCCCATCTCAAAAAAAAAAAAAAAGATTTTTCCTGTTCAAAATATAATAGTGCTCATATTTGAATAATAACAAACTAAATCATTTTTACAAATTACAAAAGTGAATGAAAAGTAATAATTCTAATAAGTTAATACAGGCTTTTCTTCTGCTTTATAAAACTTTAACTAACTAAAATAATTACTCTATAAAAGCATAATGATTCCTTTTCCTGGCTCATGTGTTCATCTATATTAAATAAGATAATGTAACTCCCTTCTATCTGAAAATAGTCACTCATAACACTCCTTGTGTTTCTCAGACTAAACTAACTGAAACTATTCTAAATATTTCCTCTATTAAACATATAATTCATTTAGAAAGTATTTCTTCTTAGTAGAAAAGTAACTTTGAAAACAGGCTGGTTGCATAGTATTCTCTTCAGTTAGAGAGAAGAGAAGCAGATATAGAATGGAGAACAGGAAAGGGAACTTTGTCATTTGTTCAGAAAGCTACAAGCATATTTTCATGAAACCAAATTACTTAGCTAAAAGGCTGATATAGTCGGGCTGTGTCCAAATCTCACCTTGAATTGTAATTCCTATAATCCCCAGGTGTTGAGAGAGGAACCTGGTGGGAGGTGATTGGATCATGAGGGCAGTTTCCCCCATGCTATTCTCCTGATAGTGGGTGAGTTCTCATGAGGTCTGATGGTTTTATAAGGCAGTTTTCCCTACACTTGCTGGCACTTCTCTCTCCTGTTGCCATGTAAAGAAAGACGTGTTTGCTCCCTCTTTACCTTCCATCATGATTGTAAGTTTCCTGAGACCTTCCCAGCAATGTTGAACTGTGAATTAATTAAACCTCTTTTCTTCATAAATTACCCAGTCTTGGGCAGTTCTTTATAGCAGTGTGAAAATGGACTAATGCAAAGGCCTACAATGAAAGAATGGAGTCATGATTCAATTCTATGGAAATAGGCAAAAAGACAATAACTTCTCACATACCACACTTTATTGCTCACTATTTTTAAAAATTCAATTCAGATTTCTCATGTTTATAATTCTGTTGTTCTACATGTCCTGAGGATTAGAGAATAATAGAATGCTGATAGATAGATATATAAAAAACCTATTTTAAAAGCCTTTAGGATTAATAAAATGGATAATGACAACCTAATAGTGTAACAGCACTAGGACTCAAATTTCTAAGTAAATGAAGACGTTTTTGGTGACCTCACACCACTATGATACAGTTTTTGCATTCACTGGGAGAGAGCCATCCATTTGTTTTTTCTATTCATGAAGTTCTATGTTATAGTTGTCAGAACTACAATTTTGGAACCAGTCCTGTGTTCAAGAGTGAGACCTTCTAGACACCAGTGTCACAGCCTTGAACCAGCTATAGAAACTACTTTAAACTCTATTGTCTTCACGTGTAATACGGAGAACAGTGCAACTAAATCCTTTACTGCATGGTGCAATAACTTGAGCAAAACACCTAGCCCTGACAAATGCATGTGACTGGTGCTGAAATTAATGCTAGTCTCTTACTTACAGCAAAATATTAATATGCTGTGATTGTGGTTTGTCGTACATAGACTCAGATATGTTACACCCCGTTTCAGGCATCCCCGGATCAACAGAGGGATGACTATGCAGGAATGGGGATATGGCCCAGCCTGGGACCAGAAGGAAAGGAGTACATGGAGTTTCATGAGGATCTCATACTTCATGGTGGCTCACTATAAAAGACTATATGCACATGGGGTACAGTGTACACTGCTCGGGTGATGGGTGCACCAAAATCTCGGAAATCACCATTAAAGAAGTTATCCATGTAACCAAACACCATTGTTTCCTGAAAACCTATTGAAATAAACAGTTTAAAAAAGAATTAAAAATAATACAGGTAAGGGGAAAAATGCAAAGTAAGTGTTGTATTTGAGTTTGCCTAACTAGTTAGTATGGGACTAGCTATACTATTTCTTAAATTTGTGTGTGGTTTTGTGACAACCGAATGGAATGATTTGTTGTTGTTGTTGTTGTTGTTGAGACATTCTGTTGCCCAGGCTGGAGTGCAATGGCACCATCTTGGCTCACCACAGCCTCCACCTCCCAGGTTCAAGCGATTCTCCTGCCTCAGCCTCCTGAGTAGCTGGGATTACAGGCGCACACCACATGCCCGGCTAATTTTTGTATTTTTGGTAGAGACGGGGTTTCACCCTGAATGGAATGATCTTATATTTACCTTTAAAAAGTCTCATGCTCAGCCAGGCGCAATGGCTCATGCCTGTAATCCCAGCACTTTAAGAGGCCGAGGCGGGTGGATCATGAGATCAGGAGATCGAGACCATCCTGGTTAACATGGTGAAACCCCATCTCTACTAAAAATACAAAAAGGTTAGCCGGGCGTGGTGGCAGACGGCTGTAGTCCCAGCTACTCAGGAGCCTGAGGCAGGAGAATAACGTGAACCCGGGAGGCGAAGCTTGCAGTGAACCGAGCCACTGCACTCCAGCCTGAGCGACAAAGCAGACTCCATGTAAAAAAATAAAAAATAAAAAAACTCATGCTCTGTATTTAATTAGAGAAGAGCTCTTCCATCACTGTTTCCATGGTCTGAGATACCTCATGAGGTGTCCCTGGGCTAAGAATGTCTCATGGACTTGGAAGACATCACAGCAAAGCCACATGGGGAAGACTCCATCGTTACCATCAAATGAAGTTACAATGACGCCTGAAACATGTTTCTGTTCTCTAGTGCATGTGTTTTTCGAACCATTCCTGAAGAAGGAACATGGCCCTCTCCCAGCAGTAGAAAGGTGGTGCTGTGAGCCCATCCTCAAGGCTGTCAGTGGTATCCTGTACTAGTACTATTTTTCTCCACAACTTTTGTTCTGTGAAGTGCTGTATGCTTGCCTATATTTTTCCTGTCCTGTTTTCCTATGGGGTTCTGGGTTCTTTGTTGGCACTGGAAAGGTCTCAGCTTCCTCTACAACCTTCAGGAGGTGCCTGACCAACAGTTTTCAAGGTCTGTGTGTTTAGTAAAACATTTTGTCGTCCTAATTTAAAAGACATTCTTATTTATGGTAGTTAATTCCACTTCTGAAGGAAGGGAAACATTATTGTTTGAGCCAGGTAAGTAGATGGGGATTTTATTCAAGGTACATTTCTCTAGGTACCTGCAGAATCTACCCCACAGCCTCCTGCAGGACAGCTAGCACACTGTCCTGTGCCTATCAGCTGCCCCATAAATATTTGCTGGTTTAGTTTGATCCCCTGGTAAATATATATTCAAGGCTGGAATAATTTATATGCACTAATATGAACAGAGCCCTTTGTTTGAAAAATAAATTCAAGGAAAATGAAAATAAACATAAAGGAGACAGATCTTAACCAGAGGTTTTAAAGGGCACAGTAGGTAGTAATCTGTCGTCATCATCATTGCCATGCCATTTCTCTGGAGGTCAAGAGGGGCTTACAAAAACAAATAGTATTAGTCTCCCATCCAGTTCAAAGCTATGGACAAAATCGTCAAGACCAAGAATCTCAGCAGCGTGCCAGTGCTGCTAGGTGAACTTCAACTTTCTTGTAAAAACTGCACACACAGAAAGGTAGCAAATAACTCAATGTCACTTTTAGATGTTGCACTCAGCAGCTCAATCAAGAGTTTTGATTAATGTTTCCCTAATGCTCCCAAAGAAGAGAGCATCCACTTACCACCTCGGTATTTACTCCACAGTGCTTGGGTGTAGAGAATGAACTAAATGTGTGCTAGTTACTTTAAGCTGCATTATAGGGAAAGCTAGTTCTCTCATCTTGAATCTACATACAAGGGACCATTTGCTAGTAGAGGCTTATAACCAGAAAAACCACACTCCAGAGGGTCCATGGCATGGGAAGATTTCATTTATTTCAGTCATCAACACCAGACGGTTTGCTAATTTAGGTGCTAAATCTCAAAATGGTTTCTCCACTTTGGTGAACTTAGGGCCATGTTAATCACCATAATTAATGTTGGTAATGAGCTCTCAATAGAATCACCTCTGCTGAAAAAATCACCCCTAGCCATATTACATGGTCCTATCACCTCAAAAGCTACTCTCACATTTTAGTTCTTCCTTTTGGAGCCTTCTCAAGAGGTTAATAATGGCTGCATCACTTTCTTTCTGAATCAGGGTCTCCCTCTCTTGGGTCATCTTCTATTTCATCTCTATTCATCTAATATAATGTGGCCTAGTCAATACTCTCAAACACTTCGTTGAACTACTCTGCAGAAATACTTTGAGAAGTACACACAGTGTCCACACAGTGTGTAGGAAAATGTAGATGTTACGCTTACATTGGTAAAATTAAGAATATTCAAGGCACATGAACTGAAAATATTTTGGAGACATGTTCTACTCTTGCATAAGCAGGGAGTGAGTATCCTATGGTTTTCACCTTTAAAGATGGTGTCTGAGTCTTAATCCCTAAAGAGATTTACATTGAGCTATTGGGCCAAAGGAGTTTTGATTGCCTGGTGCTAATTCTCAAGGTAACAGAAATTGCTTCCAGGATATAGTTACTTCTACTATGAGTCAACATTTCATGTAAAATGTGGTTAGAGAACTTCAAAAAGTAAAGAGCTGGGCTTCATCAAGCCTAGGGGATATATTGTATCAACCATTTTGGGTCTTATTTTCTTCACAATCTCATAGTGAGATTATGTGAGAGCAGCTAATCCTCACCAAAAGGACAATTTTTGGAGGGTATCTTAATGAGAAACGAAGAGTTAGCAGAACAAGTTGATGTAGACAAATTGCTAGCCTCACTATGAGCTGGAATCAGTAGGAGAGCTTCAAAGAAACAGATCATTTTAGGACAGACCTTAAAGAATAATTAGGATTCAGCTAATCAGAAATAAATGGTGAAGACATTCTAGATAGAGGAAAAAGAAACATGATCAGACCTACTTAGCAGAGTCAAGGGTGCATAAAAGGATCCCCCAGATGGTAAGGTTGACAACGTGGGTTGAGCCCCAGATTGCAGGAAGCCACAGTGAAGGGATGCGTTGTATTATATTTTACATTGCGTTGATGCATGCCTATCGGTGATAATGTATACACAGTGCACACATTTTTCAGTGGAAGATGGAGCTCCACCGAAGTTGCTTGCAAACCAGTTCGGGGAAGTGTAATGGAGCCACTGATCTGGCTGTACTCTGTAGGATGGGAGGAGAGGAGGGAGAAGGTGACAGAGCCAGCGGAATTACACTGGAAGAAGGAAGTAATAAGACAATCTGCAAGGGAAGTCTACCAGAGGAAGAACAGGAGTGTTGGTCAGCTTTAGGAGGCAGGACCTTGTCAAATGGTGTGTGGTGGTGTTCTTTCTTGACAGCTGTGACCTGAGGAACAGGTAGAGTTACCCCAGCAGGAATAAAAATATCTAACAAATAGAAAAATAAACATCGTTTGAACAGAAAATGAATGGTAACAGAAATCATGGATAAGTTTTCAAAATGGGAAAATGGGGATGTAGAGGAAAATCTAGAGAGGAAATTGGTTTGGTGAGAGAAAATGAAAAGCGAGAATTTAGGGCCATACTAAACGGAATTGATGACGATTGAAAATATCCAGCTGCCATTTTCCAACTGCTGAGCTCAACAATGTGATTTCTTGGTCAAAATTCCAAGTTGATTTGAGAATCTCTAATGCGTAGATGACAGCTTAAGTCTTGGAAACTTCTGTGACTTCGAAAGGAGTTAGTGTTGTGGACAAAGGGAAATGCACCCCCGTAGACTGAGATCTGAGGCCTGAGGAGCAAAGCAAAGAAGGAGATGGTGACAGGGGAGGGAAGCCAGAAGCAGATGTAGGGGGAGGGTGGAGGCCAGCCCATCCACTGTGGTCAGAGAGATCTCGGGGAATGTTGCTACCACTAAGCTGTGCATATGTGCGTGTGTTTTAAAATCACCCAGTGATAGTTCACCAACCTAACCTTTACCCCAAGTACCACTCATTAGACATTGATTTCCTTATATGCTGCCAAGTTATGCTATAATCATCTCACCTATGCTTGTGACTTTTTTTTTTTGAGACAGAGTTTCTCTTGTTGCCCAGGCTGGAGTGCAATGGTGTGATCTCAGCTCACTGCAACCTCTGCCTCCCAGATTCAAGTGATTCTCCTGCCTCAGCCTCCTGAGTATCTGTGATTATAGGCACCTGACACCTTGTCTGGCTAATTTTTGTATTTTTCGTAGAGACGGGGTTTCACCATGTTGGCCAGGCTAGTCTTGAACTTCTGACCTCAGGTGACACACCGACCTCTGTCTCTCAAAGTGCTGGGAATACAGGCGTGAGCCACCGCGGTCAGCCCCCTCTTGATTTTTAAGACAACAATCACAATAAAAAACAAAACACATACTCAATAAGGCTTAGGGGCATTTTGCCCGAGGGAGTGGTTGCATATGCGGATTCCAGGGAGTGGATGAGACAGGTCCTCCTTGTCTTAGAGGGTGAAGGTGGGCCCTGTTGAGCCAATTCAGAGGTCTGGCTGAACACTGCTTTCTGTGTTTTCATTCTCAGACTGTGCAGAATACACATCCACTACACAGGAGGCGTGGGGTGGATGAGAAGGAATGCGGAAGTACCTTGGGCTCTTGGAGAATTCTGTGATAAGAAAACTCAAAGAAAATGAGAGCATCAACCACTTCAGACAACAAACACGGTAAAAATGTGGTCAGTCCTGCTTATTATTGAGAGCATACTGACTACTAGAGATTGCATTTTTAGTGAAAGCAATTGACGTAAAAGCAGTTTTTCAAGGTCAAGGCAGAAAATAAGAAAGACTTATTTGAAGAAATTTGACAGTGGAAGGAGGCTGAGATAGTAGGACCCAGCAACAGGAGGACCCTCACTGTTGAACACAAAAGGCCTGAGCATATTTACAGAGACAGGGCAGGAGAAAGCAGGTATGCAACCCAAAATGTGTTACAGGCATCTCATACTCTGCTCTCCCTCCCATCCCATCTCTTTCTAAAGCATAAACCTGGCCACACGGGACTGCAGATGAACCCCAGCATGATCCCATTGTCTAAGAATCAAGTCCAGGGAAATCTCTGAGTGACCCTAACCCCCTTCCTGCTCCAGCCAGCCCGTTGCATCCTCTGACCCAGACTCCCGTGTCCAGTGCAGGGACCACACAAGCACACCCACTAGGAGAGTGGCCCACTCCCGTTCTTGGCCTTTTTGTCTATCACTCTCAGCTAGGCTGTCCTCTCCCCCACTCCAGGGAGAATCACATCCACACCAACACCTTCCAGGGCCATCCTGCTGAACGTCCTCCCGGTTCCTCTCCCTCCACAACCATTCCCAAGCCTGTGCTCACTTGGCCTTTGCAGCCCTCCTGGATGACACTCATGTATTTCCGTGAAGCTGTTTCTGAGCTTGGTTTTGGAGACACTCTGGATGTGCACTCAACTGAGGTCCCATAGACTCAGAGTCACAGCAACCTGTCCTTCACCTGGAGCCTTCGAGAAACGGTCCCCTCCTGTGCGTCACTGGCCACTCGCCCCGCCAGAAAGGATACATAGTATCCCAAGCACACACTCCCTCAGCCTCCAGAAGCCTCTGGGCTCCCCTGCCGATCCCCAACTGGGCAAGCTCTCTTCTCATTGGAACTGCCGGGGCGTTCTTTGCACTGACCCCGGATTCCCTTCAGCCCTGTCCTAGGCAGTGCTCATCTATATCTCAATCCTACCTTAGGTTTCTGAGCTTATTCTTGTCTTGTCTTTAATACTGAGAGAGAATAAATGCTTTAAAAGCATTTGTTAAATAAATGAATTCAGCAATGCCCCTGTCTCATGGAAGGCTAAGCTAAAGAAAACTTGTTAGATTCTGATAATAAGAAGTAACCATGATAATAGTAATAAATAACAATAACGCTTACCAAAAAGTTTATTATGCCAGTCACTGTTCTCAGTGCTCTAAGACAATTAACATATTTGATCCTCATCACAATTATGACTATTTTCCTCCCCATTTTACGATGAGGAAATCGAGTCAAAGAGAGAGAGACAGGGTAGTATCTTGAGCTGTTCCACACAGTGTATGAGGAGCCCAGGGGAGTTTAGACCCAGTCTGCACACTCGTTCCGGCTCCAGATAAGGTCAGAATTGAATTTTATTGATCAATTTAAGAGACTCATCTTGAAAAGAGACATATACTCTCCTGACATAGAAACTGTGGGATGTTAATCATTTTGTGTCTATTGAGCAGTGCAGTGCATTATTAAAGCATTTGGTTTACCTCCATTCAAACTCAAGTGTTTAACCAGCCCAAGAGCATCTGATAAGTAGGTGGCAAATAAACTCTCCTATGCTGGGGTAACGGCTCCAGGAGGATTCATTCTAACTCTATTTTATCATGTACTTAGTTTATAATGAAACAGACTGAAAGAAAAAAATGGGAATATTGTTCCAATAACATACGCTGTATTCGTGATCAGAATGCTCTTGTGTGAGTTAAATTTATCTCCATTGCAGAAGGACTTTCTATGGAGATATAGAAAGTGAAATAAAAGGAGGAAAGAGGATGCAGGAGTTTACTCAGTGACAACCTACAAAGAGGTCGGCAAATCCAGGCAGGGATGACGCCTCTTTCCTCTCTCTGTTTCCAAACGTAAACACTCTTTCCACCATGACTCTGGCTATCTTTTCCTGCTTAATTAATCCCTTTACGCAATCAAAAATGGCTTCTGCCTTTTAAGAGGCTATGACATTTTTGATGTTTTCAAAAGGCAACAGGCCCTAGCGCCCTACCCTATCCACCCTATCCACTTCTGTCTTAATAAAAATAACTAAAACCTAAGCCAAGTAGGAGTAACAGACATAGAGCAAAGGAGCCTGGAGAAAGAGCTGCAAATGTGTCTGCTCTGTCACAATGAGGGAAGAGTCAGGAACACAAGGTGTGAAATTGCTGATTTCAGTTTAACTCTGACACCTGTGAAGACCAGGACTAAAATCAGTCTAAGGAACATGTTTTCCAGAAGCCATCAGGTGAAAAGAGGAACATTCATTCTACTTTTCATTTCTCTGTTAGTTATAAAGAAGATGCAGGTGGGCTGTAAAACATCCCACTATTTATTTATGTGTTTTTGATTAGAAATACCCTTTTTTATTTCAGACCTCTCCTTTGGCAGAATTCATTTGGTGATTTTGATCCATTTTTGTCTGGAGTCACAAGTTTCACACAATATATTACTATTAATTCCTCTTTCAGTTTGACTGCATTGACACTGAGAACAGCGGGTTTACCAGGCCTGAATCCAGGGTGGCTGGCTCAGTTTTGATGGCTGAATTGACCCGACGAGATGATTCGTTTGCAATTCAATGAAGAAAAGTTAGCCCTCTCAGCCTTTCTCCCCAGGCAGTCCTGGGGCAGCCCTTCAGAAGTTCACCACATGGAGAAGCAGCAGCAGGGATTTCTCCTTTAAACACGTTCGTCTCCTATTTTGGGTTAATGCCCTCAGTCTTCTCTGACCTGAAGTACATTTTTCCAAGCAGCAATCACTGTAAGATTCTGAGAAAGGTGCTTCTGCCTTTGCTGAGCTTCCAAAAGGCAGCTGTTCTTTGAACATGGAGTCTGTCCTGATGACACCCCCTCACTCCAAAATAACACGGGCCTCCTCTTACCCCCACCTCCTCCTGCCGGAACCCCACCCTCCAGAATGCAAGCTGCAGCATGGTGGGTGGAGCTGTGGGCACAGTAATTGCTGCAGGCCAGACCCCGCCTCCCAACAGGTAGAAAGCTCATCAGTCCCAAGTGCCCAAACCCCCTTCATTTGAGTTGTTGTTTGTTTTTGTTTTCATTTTGATTTTTAAATAAATGCTGATTTATTCTCACACTCCAATTGCCAGTCAACTTAGCAACTTCAGTTTTAAATCACTGTTTCTGCCTACCAATCTGGAAGTAATTGATAAATGCAAGAATATTCTGGAAACAATCAGCCTAACCATTATTGTGCTGTCTTTGCTTTCAATTACCTAAAGGAAAACATCCCGTGATATCAAAATTTAGGATGTCCTATGAGTTTTCACTGCAGACTCGACTGAAAGCTCATTTTGAAAGTGTCTAGGCTGATCAAAGTTCTGCATGCATCCCCATTAAGAATCTGTATTATCAAGGTTAGATAAATTAGATATCATTTTCCTTAACTGTTCAGTTTTACAAACTATTTATAAAGCAAACACTAGGTATCTATCTAATATCAGGAATTATATAAAGAGATTTCCATACTTGGGTTGCCAGAACAAGCCAGAGAAAACATTATTTGAGAATAACGGCATCCCATAGAAAACTCCCAAAATCATCCACTCAAAAAAAATTTCCTGTACTCACATTTTGTGTTTTGTGTGCATGTCACAAAAAGAATGTTCTACTTTTATTGGCATCATTGGTTTCCTATATTTTCTAGAAACCTATCCCTGTGATTCATTCTATCATTTCTCTTTTTCCAAATTCATAGCAACATCCTCATTAAGTGCACTAATTGTGACATACGGTTGGCAGAACTGTGACTTTAGGAGAACGGTAGACTGATTCTTAGATAAAAATGGTTCAAAATTTCTGCAATTCGGGGGCTTTAAGAGTTATTGAGAATCATCTTATCCACAGTTGTCACTCAGCAGGCGAGAACCCGAGGTCTAGAGAAGTGGCCATTTCAGACCCCCCAGTAGGGAACGGTTGGGCCCAGGAGGGCCTAGAACTCATGAGTATTCAGAGTCACAGGTGTATTACCCAGGGGACATAAAAGAAACATGACAACCCTCAGGTACTGTAGTGTGTGTGTTCACAGAGAGGAGGCAAGCAGAGGCCATGTGGAGGGAGCTTCCCATGGAGTGGCAATTGCTCCCTCAAGAGCTCCTGCAGAAAATGTGGGACAGTCAGCATTCTGGGTGGAAATGCCCGCATTCTGGGTGGAAATGCCCACATTCTGGGTTGAATTGTCAGACTGAATTTTTAACGTTCTGCATTGAGTTGTGTTCTCCCTAAATGTATTTGTCAAAGTCCTAACCCCCAATGCCTCCGAATGTTTTCTTATTTGGAGATAGAACTTTTAGATAGCTAGCAAGTTAAAACGAGGTCATCTGGGCAGGTCCTAATCAAATATGACTGTTTTTTTATAGGAGGAAATTTGGACACAGAAACACCCAGAGGGAGGACCATGTGAGGAGACACAGGGCAAAGACAGCCAAGGAGAGGGGCCTGGAACAGAGCCTTCAATCATAGCCCTCAGAGGGAACCAGCCCTGCTGACACATTGATCTTGGACTTCCAGCCTCCTGAGCTGCTGGAACTGCTGAGCCCAGCTGTGGTAGTTTGTTATAATGGTCCTAGCAAACTAACACAGCTGGGTTAAAAAGCTGTTTGCTATGGGATAAGAATGTAAGATAGGAAGGGAGAAATTGTAGAGAGCCTTGTCTTTTAATACACATCGTCTTCCTCTATGTGTTAAGGGGCCATGGAAAGTTACTCAGCAGGGCTGTAAGTGCTTGAACATGCATTAAAATCTATAACTACATATCTCTATCTATCTAATATACATGTGATATATGTATATTATATATTGTATATATAACATATGTATATATTATACATGTATATATAACACATATATATTATACATGTATATATAACATGTATATATTATACATGTAAGATGCATGCACATATTATATGTAATATGTGTGGGTGTGTATATACGCTCCTGCAGCAATATAGAGCTGACTTTAAAAGGTCAGCACTCAGGAGGCTGAGGCAGGAGAATGGCGTGAACCCAGGAGGTGGAACTTGCAGTGAGCCGAGATCACGCCACTGAACGCCAGCCTGGGCAACAGAGCGAGACTCCGCCTCAAAAGAAAAAAAAAAGAAAAAGTGTGCACTCGAGACAGGTAGCACTTCAAAATTAAAGCAATAATTCAGGCAAATTACTATAGAAGGAGGAGGAACAGGTGAGATTCTGGAAGGAGAAGCTCAACAGGGGATACCCAGATGTCTGGAGTGAGCAGCTCAGCAGGGGTACTAGCCGTTGGAATAGACGTAAAGAGAAGAGACAAATAGAGTAGAAAGAGGGAGCTGGAGGAAGCAGACAGAGCCCAGGTGTGCAAGCCTTGGGTTTCAGATGCTGAGCTATGGTGCTTCCAGGCCTGGAGTTCATGAGAAACATCTGAGATGAAGAGAACAGAGATGTCGATGGGAGTTCCTCACAGATGGGAGGTTGTGAGGCCGTGACATGAAGACAGTTGATCCAGGGACAGAACTGGGAGGCTGGTTAAAAGGAAACCAGATACATCCCCTGGGGAAGTGGGCTGAAGGCAGAGAATGAGGAGTCAGTCCAGGAGGTGGATGGAGTTGTGGAGGGAAGACAAGGATGGAGAACGAGGCCAGGCCCTGAACCTTTTAATAACTTTTCTCTTAGAAACTTGCCAATGACTCTGGCCTCATTTATTCACCCATTTGTACAAAACTCAAGCAGCAAACATGGAAGTATGCACTGAAGTCCAGGAAATGATTCAATTCTGTTAGCTTTCTTAGCTCATTAGTTTCTCTTAGATCGGTCCAGATGTATCAGGGTTCTTTCCAGTCATTGACTTTTCAAATTTATCTTTTTTTCACCTCCAAAGTATCTGAAAGCTCTCTTATTGACATAGTTTAGTGTATTTTAGCAAATATAGAAACCATTCTACAGGCTCAGGGTAGGTTTATTTACAGGCTCTTGAAGGGTTTGGAAATTCATATCAGCCATAAACATTGATATGTTGGTGATGGTTAAACAGAAGATTGCCTTTTATTGTTGTCATAAACATTTTTGAAATAATTGTTTTTCTATAAAAAGTAAATACACTCATAACTATGAAAACACAGTGATATTTGAATGTGGCTTTAAATAATTATGTTACAAAATTTATATTTTATGTGCTATTTTCACCATGTAGGTTATACAGAAACTATGATTTCACTGTTTCAGCTATTTCCCTAGTTTTATTTTTATTCCCTATAAAGCTGGTATTTCATGTCTTGAGGGGACAAAAAAAACAATTGTTAAAATAGACCTGTCAGGTCCCACCCTGCCCTATGGAATCAGGATTCTTGAGAGAGAGGGGATAGGCATCTCTATTTGTAATTAGCTCTCTTAGATACCTTCTACTTACCACAATGTTTGAGAATATTGGCTTTTAGAGATAAAAATGTGGTCTGGAAAAATAGTAAAACTGTGACACCACAGCTTTCACATGACCTGTCTCCACTGCAGAAGGATAGACACTCACTACTTATCCCAAATTTGAAAATTGTGGCCGTAAAGAACTGCGGTGCTCTTGGAGCTTGCTGAAACTGACAGGTTTCACATAATAGCTGGCTTTTCTAAGTGCATGACAACCATGGGTGCCTCTGAGCACACACATGGGCCGCGAGTAAAATAAAATACTTGAATGGTCCATTCAGGGCATCTAAACTCTGAAATGAGAATAAGAATCGAATTAACAGCGGCAACAGGCACCGGCCTTTCTTGAGGTGACCCTGTGTTCTGGGGCCTACGTCATCCTGTGGATGTCCATACGTGGCTCATGGTGGACTCTCTCAGGGAGTTCTCCGGTTCCTGGACGCTCCCCAGACCCCAGCTCCTGCTACAGGCTGTGGTCTGTGCATCACTGTGGAGCATCCTGACTCTGGGCCTCCCCTCACTCTGCATGCTGACATTGGCTCTTTCTGTCTCTGTGTATCTATCGGTCAGACATTGGTCTAGAAAGCCTCGTCCAGCCCGGCTCCTGGTTACCTGCTCCCTAGAATAGGGCTATCAGCCTATTCTCCCTGCCAGTGTGTCTATTAGGTACTTTGTTATTTCCCGATCTCCAGGCATCTTTATTCTTCATCTGTATTCCTCCTTTAATTTTATGAAGTTTCTTATCACTTGTCTAGCAAAGAGTAGGAAGAAACTGGAAATTCAGAAATAATCACATCTTTCCTACTCCCATGTGAATTTTTACGATGGTTAGGAGAGGAGGCACGGCCCCACTGGAACACTCAGTCATCCAAGGTTGTTCTTAATCCTATAATCGGCCGTCACACCTTACACAGGCACAAACTTTCTCTTCTGCAATCAATGCAAAGTGTATTTGGAAAGAATTCTCTCCGCATCTTCCAAAGGCACCGGGACAATGAGTGCCCTTCAGTCTTAGGTGCTGAGCAAGCGCATGTCACCAACTGTGGAAGGCTCAGTCTCGTGACGAGTGGGGACAGAACGTGATGGCACGGCTGTCACCCCCACCTCCGTCTGGAGCGTATGGACGTCACGTCCATGCCTCTGATGGGCCTGATAAGCATGAGTGTGGTTTACTGGTGAGTGGGATGATGAAACCCATCACACAGAAGCTTACCCTGTCTGAATGTGTAATTGAAAATAATTTTGGAGAAAAAGACCACATAAACAAAGGTTTTCCACTGATAGCAAAGGAAGTAAAAGTATCTGGAAATGTTAGAGAATGTTTCCAACCAATAAAGAAGAAAACCCTGGGGAACGCCTGGCTAGCAGTTTGGGTGACAACAGTATGCGTGAGGCTGTGGGTGGCAGCTGGAGAAACACAACACAAGCCAACACATGCTGCAGGGGACTGATGGGCTCTGGGCTCCAGGAAGGAAGGGCACACTCATGTGGGACAGGCTGACCCCAGCTCTGTGGCTCTGGCATGACGCTGGGTCCTTCCTCAGGCTGACTGCTGCCATCCGAGTTGGAAGCACAGGTGCTTACATCAGCGAGCACCTCTATAGGAGGAGCTCACGCCTCCCCCTGGATTCTTGCTTAGAAATCCTAAGAGAATACCCCAGTAGTCCAGTATGGCCCTGAAAATCATCCTCGGGGCAGCTTCTGCCAGGTGTGATGGCTGGACCCCTTTCTTACAGGCACAGAAGTGAAGCTCTGCAAAGATGGCAGATGCCTAGCGTGGCCAAGTGGAGTCGGTGAGGGCTGCTGCAGGCACTGACACCCACACCCTCTAAAGTGTCATTGAAAGAAAACCCAAGTCGTTGCTATCGAATCACAGAAGTCACCAACTAATATTAGGAGACTAGGGCATTCAACAATCTTCACCTATTCTTCTTCATTTTTGAGGACACTCAAAATCACAGGAAACCTGAAATGATGTAGCTATTCATCAGATTACACTATGAGATGTTTAAAAAGAATCAGAATAGAAAAACCAATGATTATAATGTATTTATAGACCATAATATTTCTTTTCTTTCTTTCTTTCTTCTTTCTTTCTTTCTTTCTTTCTTTCTTTCTTTCTTTCTTTCTTTCTTTCTTTCTTTCTTTCTTTCTTTCTTTCTTTCTTTCTTTCTTTTTCTTTCCTTCCTTCCTTCCGTCCCTCCTTCCTTCCGTCCTTCCTTCCTTCTCTTCCTTCGCTTCCTTCCTTCCTTCCTTACTTCTTCCTTCCCTCCTTCCTTGCTTCCTTCCTTCCTTCCTTCCTTCTTTCCTTTTTTTTTATAATGCCCATATCTTGACTAAGCAAATGACATTTTGCAGCTAACAAACCAACCAATTTTTAGTTTTATTTTCCCTAGTCAGGAGGAACATGCGTCTTCAACTGACTGTGGTCACACATCCTGAAGAGATTCTGAATGTGCTCGCACTAAGGTTGGCAATTCAGGTACAATGAGACATTTAATCCGATCAGTCCCTTGTGGAGTGTGCATGAGACCCATTTTACAGATGGAGATATTGAGTCTTGGGGAGAGGTTAGGTTAGTTGTCTGGCAGAGCAGCCTGCATGGTGCTGAGTGCTCAACTACCATTCATTTAAATCTGGGCTCCTGACCCTGTCATGCTGTCATCCAGGGTGGTTACTCCTCATGCAATTCCCCAGCATCACTGGCCACTCCCTACCTCATTTGATGCCTGTGTGGCCTAAATTCCAGGCAGCAGTTGGGAGGACCCCACATCTGCAGTGGAGAGGGACACATCGTGTAGGAAAAACGGGAGCAGCTCAGATCTTTGGATATCCCAGATTGAGTTGGAGCTTCCCGGAAATCCAAAATCAGTGGCCTAGCAGGGAATGCCAGGCGGCCCCGCAGACCTGGACAGGCAGCCTGGGCAAAGGCCCCATGTGACTGAAGCAGGGCTGGGTCAGGAAACAGAGACTGGAAAGAGATAACCTAAAGGGACCAGATGCAGTGACTCACGCCTGTAATCCTAGCAATTTGGGAGACCAAGGAGGGGGGAATCACCTGAGGTCAGGAGTTCGAGACCAACCTGACCAACATGGTGAAACCCGTCTCTACTAAAAATACAAAAATTAGCTGGACTTAGTGGCACACACCTGTGATCCCCACTACTTGGGAGCTGAGGCAGGAGAATCGCTTGAACCTGGGAGGCGGAGGTTTCAGTGAGCCGAAATCGCGCCATTGCACTCCAGCCTGGGTGACAGAGCAAGACTCTGTCTGAAAACAAACAAACAAACAAACAAACAAACAAACAAACAAAATACAGGCAAAATAAATAACTTAAAGGACAAGCCACACAACAGATGTAAAGGAAGAGGATGCTTCAGGCACCAGGGGGGCAGGAAACATGATGAAAGACTGTAAGAAAACAGAGCATGCATGGGACGGAGGGATGATGCCCTCTAAAATCTTGCATGAAAATGACAGCTCTGTATTTCAAATCTATCTGGAGTGTTTAAATTTATAACTGTAATTTGTATCCTAGTTGGTTCAGTAACTTAAAAATCAGCTCACCGGGAACCATGGGCCCAGCGCCAACTGCATTTTCAGCGCCTTCAATCAATGACCAAGCAATGGAGTCTCGTGAAGAACTAGCTACATTAACTTCTGAATTCTAAATTGTCTGCTTTTTTTCAGAAAGGTGTTACCTGAATCTCTAAATCCAAGCTCCTTTTGACAGAAGTGCTGCAATTTCCTTCAGAACCTGGAGGGAATCTGTGCCCTGAGATGCCTGGAAGTTGGAGGAAGGATTGTTTCTGCAGCTCCTCCTGTGCTCGCCACCGTTTCCCTCCCCACCCCAACAGCAGGCCCTCGCTACCTCCATCTGTCCCTTCCAGGGTTAGACACCTGCACCAGCATCCCACGCCATCCATGTCTGCATCCTGTGCCTTTCCTTGGAACTCCCAGAGCAGTCTGGATTTATTGCACAAATTCCATCAAATTATGTTTTTCTATTTTCTATTTTCTGTTAATCACCTTTGCAGTCCTGAGGCAGGAACCATGACTATCTCACATCAGGTACAGGTGTGTCTTAAATGGACAATTAGATGGGTCAAATATTAGGCTTCGTTTAAGGATTTTCAATACCATACTAATTTGAAATAAAGCGTAATCCTTCAAGATAAATAAAGAGTTGGAGAGCTCTAACCTAATCATTGATACAGGAGATAGAGGTGTTTATCTAAAATGTTTGAAAGAACATGCTGGAGATGAGCAACTGAACAAGGTCTTTTCCACAACATAAAAGTGAACTCTTCTAATTATCAATGGGTTCAGCAAGCATTTACGAGCCCTGGGGATGGAGATGCAAAATGAGCTAAGTGGTGCCAGGGACTGAGCAATGTCCCCACAATATTCATACGTTCAAGCCCTGTCTGGAGACAGGATCTTCAGGAGTGTAGTCAAGTTTAAATGAGTCCTAAGAATGAGGCCCCAATTAATAGGACTGTAGCCTTTGTAAGAATAGGAAGAGAAAGAGATCGTTTTTCTGTCTCCACCACGTGAGGACACAGTGAGAAGAGGACTGCCTGTAAGCCAGGAAGGAAATTCTCACCGGAACCTGACCATGCTAGCATCCTGATCCTGAACTTTCAGTCTGCAGAGCTGTGACAACATAAACATTTGTCCTTTGAGCCTTCCAGTCTGTGAGATTTTGTTACAACAGACTCAGCAGACTAATACAGCATCCTCGCTCTGGGTAGCAAAGCCTCAACTCAAGATTTCTCTGCAATGGCAAAGCTCCCCCATTTTGCTCCCTTCTCTGCATTTTTGGCATGTGGAATAAAACCCAGTCGTACCCATGGGACACACGCCCAGCAGTCCTGTCTCTCTTCAGTGCTTGCAGCATCTTAAGCATACCCTTCTGATGAAACACCGTAGTTACAGCTTTTTACTTAAAATCATTATCTGATGTGTCCTACTCATCAAAGTCAGAAGGTAGTTTTGCTCCTGAAAAATAATATAGTCTGCATTGTTTTTAATTAAGGCTGGCATAGAGATTGCCACAAACTGTTACTCTCACCCTGCTGTGTGGCACCTAACAAATAATTGGATGTGTAAATTGCTTCAACGCTGATATTCTCTTTCCTGTGAACCACAAATGATTATCAAATGTATTGAGGATCGTAATGAAAAATGAATTTTTCCTTCTCTTCATGGAAAAGCGCATTAGGTGTAATTGGATAAAACCAAGGATAAACAATCAATCATTCCTCATTTGGGATCAGGTTGGCACTGAGATCATTAGACACTAAAGAGGGCATCGCTTCTGCCTCTGCAGCGGGCACCATGGCTCGGCACATGGTCGGTGAAACCCTGAAGATTTTCCATGAAGGCATTAGAGTTGAGATGGCAGAATTGAAAATTACTTTTGGAAGTCCCCATTAGAAAAACAAGTATTTCATGGAAAACAATTGCTTCGTACATGAGACAAATTCAATTTACCATCTCTTCTCTATTATTTGTACAGAGGTGTCAGGTGGTGTTTGTGGCATAGACAGAAAATGCACTGTGCTGTTTGTGGAACAAGATGGTCAATGGGGCATTCATGTGTCCCCCGGATTCCACCGTCTCTCTCCTGTGACCCTAGTGAACTGGAAAGCATGACTGCTTCACCTCACCACCGTGCAGGTCGGGTATCGGATCCAGGTGTAGCTCATCTCATACACAAGGGATGCTGCAGAAATGAATGCCGCTCACACTCTGAGTGGCTGAGGCCCTCCACAGAATATTGCTGGACACCGCCTAGAGGATTTCCCTGCTGCCAAGCGCCCCGACCTGATGAAAAATGTTCACATGTGCCCACTCTTCTTTACTCAAGTAAAAGAGTTGAGAAATCCAGAATGAAAGAGCTGGAACAACACTGTACTAATCCATTATCATACCGATATGAAGAAATATCTGAGACTGCATAATTTATGAAGAAAAAGAGGTTTAATGGCCTCACAGTCCCACATGACTTGGGAGGTCTCACAATCATGGTGGAAGGCAAACGAGGAGTAAAGTCACATCTTACACCGCAGCAGGCAAGAGAATGTGTGCCAGGGAGCTGCCCTTTACAAAACCATCAGATCTTGTGAGACTTATTCATTATCATGAGAACAGCATGAAAAAACTCACCCCAATGATTCAATTATCTCCCACTGAGTCCCTCCCATGACTCGTGGGGATTATGGGAGCTACAAATCAAGATGAGATTTGGGTGGGGACACGGTCAAATCAGATTAGACACTAATAGATTATTTTGGCCTAATGTCCCCATTTCTGTTTACAGAAGCTGAGCCTCAGAAGGACCAATTGTGTGGTTCATGGCTACAGAGAAAACTGGTAGAAGAGCCCTACAGAGATGGCTATTCAGATTCTGTACACACTACCAGGGCTTTTGGAGTGGGCTCATGTTTCCAAGATACGCATATCTGAGTGACAAAACAGAAACTGTCTTCTATAATTCAATGTGCACCACACCCCATTCAGACAGAAATGTATAATCCACCTACCTCCAGGAAACCTGGTCTAACTGTGGATTGTTCAGACCTTTTGGGTCTCAAGCAAATTAATTTAGGAAAAGAGTTCTATGCCTCCTATTTTCTCCATTCCCAGAAGACCTAACAGGTCTCTCGAATGAAGTGGGAGGAGCAGGACCTGTCTCCAGTTTCCATCTCCCTTGCTGGCTTCTACTGCACCAGGCTTCCAGACCTGCTGAGACAGTGGCTCAGGTCACCATAGCTTCACTCATGAATAAACGTATGTGTTTGCACCTTTCTAAGAACTGGACTCAAGGTATCACTCTCAGCCAACATCCACCTGGAAGACAGGACTTTCACTATGCTATTTGTGCCATGGGGACAGGGGTTAAATAATATGCCCAAGGCCACACGGAACAGCCAACATCCACCTGGAAGGCAGGACTTTCACTATGCTATTTGTGCCATGGAGACAGGGGTTAAATAATATGCCCAAGGCCACACAGAATAAGGAGGAGATGGTTCTGAGATTCAGACAACACCTTTGGACTCTAGAACCCATGCCCTTAACCACCAAGTTATGGAGCTTCCTAACTCCGTCCCCAACAATGCTCTTCTCATCTAGATGATCAGCTGCCTCTCAGCCATGTCCTGACATGGGGAGGCTTGGGGAATTTTCAGTGTCCCCAGTATTCCTATGCACAGCCACAGAGGAAATGCAGACTTCGCCTTGGACGTTTCTGGCTCATATCAATCCTCTTGTCTGTTTTTCTCACTGCTCTCACATCACAGGGACATTTGGAAACTTTTATGAAGGACCACTTATTAGTCCGTTTTCACATTGCTGATAAAGACATACTCAAGACCGGGAAGAAAAGGAGGTCTAATTGTACTTACAGTTCCACATGGCTGGGGAAGCCTCAGAATCATGGCGGGAGGCAAAAGACACTTCTTACGTGGTGGCAGCAAGAAAAAAATGAGGAAGATGCAAAAACAGAAACCCCTGATAAAACCATCAGATCTTGTGAGACTTATGCAGTACCACGAGAACAGTACTAGGGAAACCACCCTGTGATTCAAGTACTCTCCCACCAGGTCCCTCCCACAACACATGGGAACTATGGGAGTACAATTCAAGATGAGATTTCAGTGGGAACACAGAGCCAAACCATATCATTCTGACCCCGGCTTCTCCAAATCTCACATCTTCATATTTCAAAACCAATCATGCCTTCCCAACAGTCTCCCCTAAAGTCTTAACTCATTTCAGCATTAACCCAGAAGTTCACAGTCCAAAATTTTATCTGAGACAAGGCATGTCCCTTTTGCCTATGAGCCTGTGAAATCAAAAGCAAGCTAGTCACTTTGTAGATACAATGCAGGTACAGGTATTGGATAAATACAGCCGTTCTGCATGTGAGAAACTGGCCAAAACAAAGGAGTTACAGAGCCCATGCAAGTCTGAAATCCAGTGGGGGTGGTCAAATTCTAAAGCTCCAAAATGATCTTCTTTAACTCCAAGTCTCACGACCAGGTCTTGCTGATGCAACAGGTGGGTCCCCATGGTCTTGGGAAGCTCCACTCCTGGAGTGGAGGATATAGCCTCCCTCCTGGCTGCTTTCATGGGCTGGCATTGAGTGTCTGCAGCTTTTCCAGGTACATGGTGCAAGCTGTCAATGGGTCTACCGTTCTAGGGTCTGGAGGATGGTGGTCCTTTTCTCACAGCTCCACTAGAACTAGGCAGTGTCCCAGGAGGGACTCTGTGTAGGGGCTCCAACCCCATATTTCCCTTCTGCACTGCCCTAGCAGAGGTTATCCATAAGGGACCCACTCCTGCAGCAGAATTCACAGTGCTGGCCAGGACTACAATAATCTCAAGAATGGAATGGGATTGGATCTAATTCCCAACTCACTTACACAGTGGCCATTGGCAAGCTTTGGTTCTTCAGTAGCAGTTGGCTGAAAATATCAGGTGCTTGCCACTTGAGATTCCCCATAGGATACTTTGTAACACATCCCAGCTTCCATCAGAGTAAAGGAGAGACACCCAAGACAGAAACCACAGTTATTTTGTAATTAAATCTTAGAAATGATATTCCATCCCTTCTGCCACATTATATTTAGCAGAAGTAAGTAAAAAAGTCCAGCTCATTCTCAAGGGATGCAGGTTGTGCAGGATATGCATGGCAGGATGTGGAATCATTGAGGGTCACTTGAGAGGCTGCCTACCAAAAATAGTTTTTGAAACAGTCATAAAAACAATGCAGGAAATGTACTTTTAAAAAGATGTGCCACGCACAGAGGAACAAAGATAAGAATGACAGGAGCTTTCCTCATTGGAAATAATGTCATTGAGAAGACAGCAGAGCAACAGCTTTAAAGTACTGGGGACAGGAAGAACTGTCAACAAAGTATTCTATACTCAGCAAAAGTATCTGTCAAAAACAAACCTGTGATATTAAGTTCTTTACATTACTACACGTTATGATAATTTGTTATGCAGCACATATAAATAATACATATTGGTTTTGAGAAATGTGATATGATATGCTTTAGTATAGCTTTCTTCATATTTCTTGTACTCAAGGTTCATTAAACTTCTGTGGATTCATAGATTGTATCCATTAAAATTTCCAGGATATCATGGTTTTTATCAAATTATACTTTTGTGGGTTGATAGTTATAAGAGGTTTGGGAAATATGTGGTCATTGTTCTTCAGGTTGGTTTTTTTCTACCTCCCCTTTCTTTGGAGGCTCCAAATATAACCATAACCATATATTTGAATTTGTCCCACAGCTAGATGTTCTATTTACTTATTTAATCATTTTCCCCTCTGTCTCATTTTAAATAGTTTCTATTGCTATATATTCAACTTCACCAGCTTTTTCCCTTGAGATGTCCGGCATGCCATTAATCACATCTACAGTACTTTACTTCTTAGACTTTGTAATTTCTATCCCTAGATTTTCAATTTCACTGTTTAACTTTTACATCTTCTGTGTTGCTATATAACATTTAGAGCATATGAAATACCATTACAACAATTATTTTAGTGTTTTTTATTACTAATTCTAACACATGCGTCAGTTCTGCATCAATTTAGATTAATTTATTTCTCTCTTCATTATGAGTCCTATTTCCCTGTTCTTAGTATGCTTGATAAGTATCTTTTAGATGCCAATCTTTTTTAACTTTACCTGATTGAATTTTGGATAATTTTGTATTCTTGTAAGAATGATTGAGACTTATTCTGAGATACTCAATTACCTAGAAATAGGATCTCTTTGAATCTTTTTTTTTTTTTTTTTTTTTTTTTTTTTTTTTTTTTTTTTTTTTACCTGAGTCTGACTCTTGTCCAACAGGCTGGAGTGCAGTGGCACGATCCTGGCTCACTGCAATCTCCACCTCCTGGGTTCAAGCGTTTCTCCTGCCTCAGCCTCCTGAGTAGCTGGGATTACAGGCACCAGCCACCATGCCCAGTTAAGTTTTTTTGTACTTGTAGTAGAGACAGGGTTTCACCATGTTGGCCACCTGGTCTCGAACTCCTGACCTCAGGTGGTCCACCCACCTCGGCCTCCCAAAGTGCTGGGATTACAGGCGTGAGCCACCGCGCCAGGCTGAGTCTTGCTTGTAAAATGGACTTGATGTTTTGTGTAGAACTTATTATTTCCTAGTGGTGAGACAGGGCGTTTCAGAGTGCTCTGCCCAATTCTTCATTAATTATTATGCCTTCCATTCTGTCTGACAGAAATAAATACATTCCCTGGGTCCTTAGGAGGGTTAGGTATTATTTTCTGTTTTCCTCTTGGATGGTTTATTTCTCTGTGCTTAGTTTCCTCACTCCAGGCACCTATGCTGCCGAGTACTCAGGGGGCACTGCTGTCGGTCTCCCATGCGTTCACGCAATGCAAATGCCACACTCTCACCTCTTCCCTCTGACCCGTGAATCTTATCTACTGTGTTGTCCTTGGACTCTTAACTCTCCAACTGGTAATTTTATTAAATTAAAAATCAAAATTTTACTCAACACAGTAGTCTTTCCTTAATTCTGTACTTCAGTTAATCATAATAAATATTTTTTGGTCTGAGAATGATGTTGGGGATTGATACAAGGTAGCCCTTTTTATATAAAACGTTAGGGTACAGAGTAACCCTACGTCCTTTCAAGATTCTCATGTTGCACGAAGTGTATCATTATATTTGGCTTGTTTTTATTTTCAGCTAGAAATAATTTTCTTCTCACATTATCAAAAGACTGAGGCTGTGTGAGTAGAAGTTTTTAAAAAACTACATGATAACTGAAAGTATATTGTAATGTGGCCAAATCACTTAGGGTATCTGTGTCTAGATCTGTTTTTCATTTGTTTCATGTGTGGTGCAAAAAGAAATTAATGAGATGTTGATTGAAATTTGGTCCTTTGACTCTAGTATCTATACAGATAAATTAATTTTTATAAAGAAATTATATACAGCTTGTTATTCATTGAGATATAAAAATTGCACATATTCAATTTATAGTCAATTTATATTTTTATTTGCCATTTTGTTTTATTAAGATTTATGCTAAATTCTCCTGAATTTAGTTATTTGAAACTTTCATGACTAATACATGAAGTCATTCTTATATCAGATTCTGCTTTTCTTATCTTCACTTCAAATATTTGTATTTTTACTATTTTACTAAGTTTAAAAATATTTTAGAGTATATATTACAAAAAAGTTATACCTAAAACCTTGATAGGACTTTGTCCTTTATTATATTAACCTTTTCCAAATTGTAAGGTTCAGCTGCTCCCATCTATCAATGTCTAACTTAATAGATCCAATCACTAGTTCTAAGTTTATTTTAATTACAACTTTAAGCTGGGTTGTTACATTAGCACTTGCATTTGTTCTTTGTTTAAATATTCTTTAAATGATAAAACGCTCCAGGCAATTCTTAAGGCTATGGCTACTAAATGACCTTAACGGATATTATGCAACAGAGAAATAGCAAATTATAAGCAAAACTTATGGGATACTTTGAGAATTATTTTATACAAATATTTGGGAAAGTAATGTGAAATACGATATTATCTCTTACATCTGAAAATAATAACTTAGACTTATTTTTAGACAATCACAGCTAAACCGGTCCAACTATAACTTCAGACATATCTGAAAAAGTCTCATTCTCAAAGTGTATGAGTTTAGCTTCCCAAAATTGTTTGCACTAAGCCTACCCAACGGAGTGGAGAGACAGAATTTTTTAATCACTGGGATTATATGGATAGGGTCTTAAATGCCTCCTTATACTTTCTCTCTCTCTGTCTCTCCCTCTGAAGCAGAGAGAGCATCAACCACGTGTCACAAAAGCTAGACAAGTGTAGGGTCTGTTCTCCGTGATGGTGAAATGAGCAGGAGCAGAGGGTGGTAAGGCTTTCAGAACATTCCTACCTGCGAGCTCCCATTGGCCCTCCCACTCAAAGCAATGAATAGCATTGTGCTCACATCCTTTTAGACAGTCAACTTTCAAGCCGACAGACGTGGAAGTGCACAATTCAAACCACCTCCCCAAAATGCACATGTTTTTGTTGCCTCGTTCCTGGACTCTTCTAGAGGGTCCTGGTTTGGCCCTCAGTGATAAGTACTAATTAGCTACATAATACTAAAGTACAGTTGTGATTTTTCTTTTAAATAAAACATAAACACTAACAAATGTGTCACCACTCTCTGGCAAAAGCATTGAGACATTGTCCCAAGAGTTGACACTTGTTTGGGGGTACGTCTATGTATCAAGACTCACCATTCCCAACTCGGGGACTCCACAGCTGCCTTTGGAAGGGCTTGCAGCTGACTCTGGGTTTTAGGAGCAATTACAGCCAGCCAGTGTAGAAAGGATATGTGTGCATGTGTGTCTAGATAGATAAGTAGATACTCATGGAGTTGTAAGGGTTTTTCAGAAGATCATCTATCTGTACACTCAGGTTTACAAAGCAGTAACTCCTGAAGACCAGAATTTACCCAGTGTTATGTTGTACAGGTGGAAGAAAAAAATCTAAGTTAGACCAAGGTCCTCTTGACCCCATGTCCAGTGAATTTCCTAGAATCAGCCACTCCGTCAACTGGTAATTAAAGGATTTTAAGCAGATGTTGTCATTAGAAGAACAATTTTCTGTTTAATTTTCCAAATGGAAGATGTAAGAATGTGGATTATTTCTAGAAAATTGTGTCCTCAATGTTTTGAAGTTCAATTTTTAAGATAAATAATGAAACTACTTCCTAATCTTGGGTTTCAGAAATGAAACCATGACTCGTTGATAAAACCACAGTCAGGTACTGAGCCTATCATGTCCCAAATAACTCAAAGGAAGGAACAGGGTCTGCAGCCACTTGCGTGTCCTGTGATGATACCGGCATGGTGCCTGCACACAGCAGGAGCTCAGTAAACACCTGGCAACCAGGCTGAATGTGAGGCTTTGAATTACTGGTTTGTTTCATTCGTAGCTTCTGCCAATGGCATATTCTAACTCATGTACTCACAGGACAAATTATTCATAGTATTCCCTAGTAGGCCTGGGCAATGTAAATCCTACAAAGGTTATGAAATGACATGTTAACATAAACATTTTATTTTGTCCCAAATTTTCTTCCCTCTGTCTCTCTCCTTTCTTCTCTTTATCTTTTTCTCTCTTCTCCTTATCCTCTTATTCCTCTTCTTTCTCCTCTTTTTCTTTCTCTGTCTGTCTGCCTCTCTCTCTGCCTCTGCTTTTTTCTCTCTTATTCATTTTGTCACTTCCCTTTTGCCTATGGGGTATACTTTGGCTCATTCCCCATCATTGGATGTCTATGCTTAAGGAAAGTGAGAGAAAAGAAAAAGTCCTGGTGCCTCTGTTTACATAAACTTGTCTGCTGTGTTCTCTTGGAAGGGCAAAACAGTGCTTTCAAAAAAATTCACTTCTACCATAAAGACTAACTTTCCTAACACTTCTAATTTGTCTTTTCTCTGCCATGTGTGTTTTCTGGGTTACTGGAATGAATATTCTTTTTTTTTTTTTCTTTCTTTCTTTTTTTTTTTCAGACCAAGTCTCACTCTGTTGCTCAGGCTGGAGTGCAATGGCATGATCTTGGCTAACTGCAACCTCTTACCCACCCAGTACTAGAAGTGCTCCCAGCTCAGTGATCATTATTACAAATCAAAAATATCTCCAGACATTGCCAAAAGCCCCCAGGGGAGGTGAAGTAACCCTTGGAAGTTATGGATCTATCTAATAGGATTAAAAACATTTCAATAATGTACAGAATTTCAACATCAGTTTAGAAAGTATATTGGTATATTGCTACAACTTTGTTAAATGGACAAAATATATTCATTTACTCGATGTTTTCCTTTTCAAGGGTATTTTTTAACTTGGGGCAGCTCTGATAAAAGTTCCCCTTGACCCACTGATGCCTCTCCTGTGATGGGTTCTTTGAGAGTGCCAGTGGGGTTGACTGGACGCCTGCTTCTCCAGCGGCACTGTGGGGCATTTACACCAGAGCAAAGTGACATCACCAATTCAGCCAGGAAAGCAGGGAAGGTCATCCATGCGGGTGAGGGACAACCTCAGAGTTTGCCCACCAAGTGCCCCAATCTACAGTCCCGGGTCACTGCTTCAGGAGAGCAGGGCACCGATCCTAGGTGGGCTTCAATCCAAACTGAAGGCACCTAAAGGAGGGCATGAGATGTGCCTCTCTCTTTAACACAGTCTGTCATTTTCATTTCTAACAGTAGATTTTTGAAAAGGCAATTCCGACGACATTCAAAGAAGAGTATCACTAAAAGTGAGAGGCCATGGGCTGTGCCATGTGGGAAGACAAGCCACGCTCAGTTAGCACCTGCGTGGGGTGGCAGAAGCCCTGGATTCTGAGGGCGTCCGGAAGCTCTCATCGACGAATGGCGTCCTCCTCCTGAGCATGGGCTTCGATGTACTTTCGACGTGTGTCCTTGCCCAGGTTTTACATTGAAATGTAATCCCCAGTGTTGGAGGTGGGGCCTGGTGGGAGGTGATTAGATCATGGGGATGGATTTCTTATGACTGGTTTAGCACCATCTCCCTTGATACTGTCCTCGTGAGGGTGGAGCGAATTCTTGTGAGATCTGGTCATGTAAAAGCGTGCGGTGCCTCCCCCCACTCACTTTTTCTCCTGCTCTGGCCATGTGTCTGTTTCCTCTTCACCTTCTGCCGTGACTAAGTTTTCTGAGGCCTCCCTAGAAGTGGAGCAGAAGCTGCTATGCTTCCTGAACAACTGGAAGAACTGTGAGCCAATTAAACCTCTTTTCTTTATAAATTACCCAATCTTAAGTATTCCTTTAGAGAAATGTAGGAATGGCCTAGTCCAGGCTTCTACAACAGGACAATGAGGATGACCTTTCAGTCTTTCTGGGAGAGGTGAGTGTGGAATAACACATACCACAGGTAGGCACATGTTCTTCTTCCTCTGCCCTCAAATCTGTCTCAATGAATTTCCTTTATTTATATAAACGTATCTGTATGTGTTTTACACATATGGAGAAGGAACATGCATTGTTTAACACAATCAATGGCAGACTGGGGAACACAGCCATTACTAGTAGTGTTTAGGGGGCTACCTAGCAGAGAGGGGCTACCTGTGCTCCCCAGGTGAGCAGAATGAGGATTAACACATGAAATCTTCATGCAATACACCTTAAAGGTGTACAAGTGTGACCCAGTCCAATCCTAATGGCTTTCTTCTCTATCTCAGGATTTCTCTGAGTTCAGAAGTGACTTTCCTGCCATAGGCACCATAGATCACTCTGACCCAACGAACCACAAAATCTGTTCCAGTGCTTGGCTATCATGGTTGATGGACTGTGAATGCAGAGAAGCAGAAAATAAGCTCTGCACTCTGGCACTTAATCAAGCAAAGGCTTAACAGTTTAATAAGTCTATAACTTTCTCCCCTTCAGTAATAGTGGAGCAGTGCCACAATATTGGCTCAGCCAAAGGTTGATATGTCATCCCGGTAGATAGCCTTGTCCGTATTTGACAATAAAATCATGGTTGGAATTTACCTGCATGGATCTCCGATTTTTCTTTTCTTCTTGCTTCTTAGCCATATGGTAACAGTTTACCTCTGCAATTCCCGCGTGTATGTACACTCACACATACACACACACACACACACGGGGAGGCACACATACAACTTTGCTATATCAGGTGCAGAATTCTTCAATCAAGTCTAGAGTTCCATAAAATTTTGCTTACGAAATTACAAAGAAATTTATTACTTCCTTCCTGAGACCTCCATCCCTGACTTCCCCGGAACACTGGCTTCTGGTCTGGTCCATCTCTTCTGCTTTCACAAATGAAGTGGAGGAAAAAAGTGGAGTGGCAGCAATTGGCTTGAGAACACCTGTTTGGAGTCACCTTTGCATCTACTGTCGGCCCGCTAAGCCTTTGTCCATCATGGTGCTGACTACCTTATTGGCTCTGTCACCTGCTCTGACCCCCAAGGACCTCTACGCTCTGGACCCAGGGATGCTTTCCTCCAGGTTGTGTGGTGCAGGTTTCCCAAAACATGATTGACATGTCAAAGTGGTGGGTTCAGAGAATACTGCAGTTTAGCCACAACACACGGGAACCAGATTGTCCCATAAGCACGTGGCAAGCCTGGATGATCCCCATTGCCGCTCTCCTTCTTATGTGGCAAGTCCACCTTTGGTGTCCAGCCTCCTGTTCTCCCCAGATAAGAGTCTGAATCAACTCAAACCACACACACTTATCTACCTATGGTGACCTTCACCTGAGCAGAATCAGGGACATTTCCATCTCCTCCTAAAGACCTGTTTGTCCTACACTACCTTCCTTCCCACCATGACCATTCCACATGCCAGGGCTGTAGAGGGAAGCAGACTTGGTCAGACTCACCCAGGGCAGGGAGTGGCTACTTACGATACATTTTCATAAAAATTATTGTCAGAGCTAATGTAGACCTTCTTGAAGGTGCGTTTGTGTGCCTCAGCTTATTTTTCTTTTTTAAGTTAAGATCCCATTCAGTAACCTACACAAAACTTCTATAGACACGTACACACACACACACACACAAATATTGCACATTAAACAAAGCAATGGAAGATGCAAATATTTAAATAAAATGCTTTGGACTCTTTTATATCTATGGAGTGGGCCCTTACTTGTACTAAGCTTATCTTTTAATTTTTATTATTTTCAGTTAGTGTATTTTATATGTTCAGTTTTTACATTTTTGCATGTTTTTTTTTTTCTTTTTGGGACAGGGTCTCTCTTTGTTGTCCAGGCTGGAGTACAGTGGCACAATCTTGGCTCACTGTAGCCTCAACCTCCAGGGTGTAAGTAATCCTCCCACCTCAGGCCCCTGAATGGTAATTTTTAAAAATTTGTTTCAGAGATGGGGTCTCACTATGTTGCCCAGTCTAGTCTCCATCTCCTGGACTCAAGTGACCCTCCTGCCTAGGCCTCCCAAAGTGCTGGAATTACAGGCATGAGCCACCATGTGACTGTGGTATTGGATTTCTCTCTCTCTGTGTTATGTGTGGAATAACACATACCACAGGTATGCAGTCCCTTAGATCAGGGAAGACCTGATTGGGAATTTTGTATGCAATTCTAATCCATTTGCTTTGCTTTATCACAAATATATGTGTCTCTAAGCTAGCTGTCTGTTTATTCATCATCTAATTACGATGTGTAGTTTTAAATTTTCAAATACTTTTTGCTACTTACCAAAATATTAATTAGTTCTGTCCTTCAAAAGAAGGCAAGGACCTAGCATGGTTTAATTTTACTCCAACACTACCTCTTCCTTTGCATATTTCTACATTTTTTGTTCAATTTTTAGGCAAAAATAAATGATCCTTTATAATCAATAATTGGTTCCATTATTAATATAATGTTGTCAGTTTACTTGTTTGTCTCTGCTCATTTTTTACCTCATTTCTTCCTTTTGAAATATGTTCTTAATGAATTATATGATTTGGTAACTATCTTAATTCTTTAGTAGGGCCCATAAGTGGCATACTCTTGTCATCTTTGCATGCCTGGGAATGTCTTTATTTTCCTCCACATTTTAAAAATAGAACAAATGGGTATGAGAAAGTGGGTCCATCATTATTTTCCTCAGCATGTTGAAGATTTTACATGATTTTCCAGCAGACGTTGTGAAGTCAATGCCTAATGTCAATGTGGTTATTTACACTGGTAATTATGAAGTTGTTCTTTCAGATCTCTACTATATTCTACGATTATTCCCTTTATAATTTATTTTACACAGTTTTTTTAACGTATATCTAATGTGGACTTATTTATTCTACTCACCACCACGTATATGCTGAATGTCTAAAAACCATTGAAAAATTGCATGACTGCTGTCAGTTCAAACACTGTACCTCCATCATGTCTTTGTTTCTTTTTATTTAACTATTTTTGGCTTTTTTCCTTTTGTCGTGTGTTCTTATCCATGTCTTCATGTTAATGAATTCTCTTTTCAATTGTGTTTAATAAAGAATTTATCTTTTTTTTTGGCAGGGTCTGGCTTTTGTCACTCAGGCTGGAGTGCAGTGGTGTGATTACAGCTCACAGCAGCCTCAATCTCCTGGGTTCAAGTGATTCTTCCTCCTCAGCTATAGCTGGAACTGCAGGAACCTGCACCACACCCAGCTAATTTTGGTACAGAAGGGGTTTTGCTGTGCTGCCCAGGCTGATCCCTAACCCCTGGGCTCAAGCGATCCACCCACCTTAGCCTCCCAATGTGCTGGGATTACAGGTGTAAGCCACCATACCCGGCTAGAATTTTTCTTTTATATCAAGTTTCTTCTTCATTAAAAAAAAAATTGAGGTCTATTTTTATTTCCAGGAATTTTAATTGATTGTTTTTGCTACAAAGTGCATTTTACATTCAGGTTATACTTGTCTCTTCATCTCTTGAGTAATTCTGCACACATTATTAAAATTATTTTCACATTATTGTGCCATTTTCCTTTTCTGGTGAAATTTTTCTCTCTTCGGGCAAGGATATTTTTTCTTTTGGTTTGGTTTTCCTAACCTCTCAGCTTCACATTTTTCTTGTGTGTATTGAAATATGTTGTGAAGCTTCATGATGAGCAGATACTCCTTTTGAGGCAGTTTAGAACCAGATCATGAGCTGGTGGCTTTAGATCTTAATCCTTTTTCCATGCTTGGACCATGACCTGACCTGGCTGTTAGGTTCCGTTGCTGCTGGGTTTTCCTGCCACTGCAGACAAACTGTTTACTTTCAGGCACAGCCTCGGATAGTTGCAGACTTTTAAGGGCCTTCTTTATAAAAAATTTATCTATTCCACACCATTCAATTGTTTTCCACATTTTTATTTCTGTCTAGAGCCCAGCAAGCTTGTGACTGAATTCCCTTCTCATTGCTCTGTATTTAAGTCTCTCTTTCTCCTCTTTCCTTCTCTTCCTCCTTTCCTTCCTTACTTCTTTTCTGCAATGCCTTTCAGTTACCTAACATATATTAGTTAACTAATATATAGTTTAAGGCCTGAAAGTAAAATCTATCTATCTATCTATCTATCTATCTATCTATCTATCTATCTATCTATCTATCTATCTTCTATCTTCTATCTCTTATCTATCTATCTATCTATCTATCTATCATCTATCTATTATCTATCTATCTATCTATTTATCTATCTATTATCTATCTATCTATCTATCTATCTATCTATCTATCTATCCAGTCAAAGCCATGTGTTTTAATCAGGGCTTGGGGTTTCTGCTTTGTAAAACACTCACTAACTCGTTAGAGTCTTGCAATATAAACATACAGTTAAGTCAATATACCATTTGGCTATTTTCATTTTTCTAGCTGATTCTAAAAAATATTTGGATGTTTATTCCACTTGATTTCTACTCTCTTCCATGATCTTGGACCACTAAGAGCCAATACCAATGTTAATTCTTCATACTCTTGCTTAATTCATTGTGGCCAATTATTCTAGCCTCATTTATTAGATCCCTCTTTGAGCCAAATGGATTTACAGTATTGTCTTGTTCTCCCTTTTATACTTTGCTTTAAGTTGCACGGTGGTGTGCATAGTGGGGACTCAACAGAGAGTGGGGACTCATTAGTTAAAAATCGCACAATCTAAAAATACGTATTTTAGTATTCTAATTATGCTTATTCAGATCCCTCCCAATATTATTCTTAAATTATTGTCTGCTGGTTCCTTTGCTTTTGTATATGTCATATTGTTAAAACCCCCAGGACGAGGGCCTTCGTAGCTTCAGTTTGTTGTGCTAAGTCAGGCAGCATGCTTATCTCTAGGAAAGTAACAAGTGACACACTGCCTGCTTTTCAATCATGTTTCTCCAGTTTTCTTAACCCTTCAGGAGATTTTTTTTTTCCAGCTGATCAAGTTCAGTTAACCCTTCAAGCCTCATTTAAAATCTTCTCACATTATCTTCTAATTCCACTTTAACACTGGCCAATCATTTTCCTGTGGGTTTCCCTTCTTATTCCTTTTTCAGTCTTATCTAAAAGTCCCTCTCCTTTTCTGTTTTCCATATAATGGCCTGTAGGAATTGGAGCCAGGAGACCACAATGACTTACTGTGTGGTTCAGGGACTCTCTCAGCTAATCCAAATTTGAGTCTCCTTATGTGTAAATCGGGTGAAATGATAAATTTCATCACTTTCTTTAAGAGTTAGGTAGGGATATTCAGGACAACACTTCAATGTAAGCTCCTCCTGGAACTCCCAGGAGCTCTCCTACCTGCTACCTCATTCAGAATCATGCACCAGACTCATCTTCACAGCAAATGTTTCACAACACCTCCTGTCATTGACAGACTCTTCATCATGGCCATTGAGTTGTGTGTTCTATGATACATTTTTCTCTATATGCTCTTATTAATTTTATTCAACCATCTTTTTAACCCAGTTCATTTAGTCATGATTATGGTGAGTTGTTCCACCTAGGGTTTATTTAGATTCTTTAGTTAGCACAATGTTTTGCTCATATTGGTCTATGCATCAACTCTGTACTCATTAATTTATTTTCATTCTTCCTGCCTTGCATTCTTTAACTGGTATTTCAGCAGGGGTGTATCATTGGTCGGTTATCTGGTTTTTATTTGGCTGAACATGTGTCTGAGGTGCAAGTTTCCAAATGTTCTAAACTTGAGCAAGGGCCTTATTTTCACTCCTTATTTGGCCTCATGGGCACGAAGGTCCAAGCACTGAGCTCCTAATGGATATATTCCACCTTCACACCCCATTTGGATCCCTCCAGGCTGCCATGGACATGGCTCACCTTATTGCAATTAAAATTCCCTCTTTGCTACCCAGAGATGTTTCTACTTTGCTAGTTTACTAAGGCATTTATCAAGAAAAAACAAAACTGTATTCAGCATTTCTAGGTGTCCACAGTAGAAAAGATCCACATAAGTATACTTTTCTTGTTGCTAGGCCCAGAATTCTCCAAGATGGTGCCCTGAAACCAGATAGCATCTAGCCGAAAGAGGGGAATCATGCTTAGTAGAGAATGATATGTTTGCAAGAACAGATAGAGTGGAAGATTGGTTCCTTCAGGGACTGGCACTAAATTTAGATGTAGGGAAAGATGAAACTACAGTTATAACCCTTGTCAAGATCCCAATGGTTCTTAAAGAACGAGTTCATGTCCTTTACAGGGACATGGATGAAGCTGGAAACCATCATCCTCAGCAAACTAGCACAGGAACAGAAAACCACACACCGAATGTTCTTACTCATAAGTGGGAGTTGAACAATGAGAACACATGGACACAGGGAGGGCAACATCACACACCGGGCCTGTCAGGGGGTGGGGGGCAAGGGGAGGGAGAGCATTAGGACAAACACCTAATGCATGCAGGGCTTAAAACCTAGATGATAGGTTGATAGGTACAGCAAACCACCATGGCATATATGTACCTATGTAACAAACCTGCACGTTCTGCTCATGTATCCCAGAACTTAAAGTAAAATAATAAAAAAAAGGAATAGCAAGGAGTGTGAATCACATTCTGAAGGATGTAGGGTGTGTGTTTAAAACTGTAAAGCAGACGTCTTAGAAAGATAGTCTATCATGAATGGATTAGAGGGGATATGGGATTTAAGGCAGGGAGATGACCTAGGACCTGTTTTAAAAATCCAAGAAAGAAACAAAGATGACCCTGGGAATATATAGGAAAAGCCATGATTCCCTCTTCAGTAGGGCAATCAAGACTTTTTAAATTCAGCAACCAGCTGCTCTTCTTGATGGGCTGGGAGGAAGGTTCCAGTGGATATTAAAGGTGATGTGATGGGGAATAAAGAGAAGTTTGGGATCATTGTGATCGTCCCATAGCCTGTTCCCTGTGTACTTCCAGGAGAGGAATACATGCCTCTCTAAGATGAATCTATTGGTTCATAATAACATGATCTACTTCATTTGTTAAGAAAACACAATTGGGCAGGGTGCGGTGGCTCATGCCTGTAATTGCAGCACTTTGGGAGGCCGAGGAGGGAGGATCATAAGGTCAGGAGTTCAAGACCAGTCTGGCCAAGATGGTGAAATCCCATCTCCACTAAAAATACAAAAAAAAAAAAAAAAAAAAAAAAAAAAAAAAAAAAAGCCAGGTGTGGTGGTGTGCACCTGTAATCCCAGCTACTTGGGAGGCTGAGGCAAGAGAATCGTGTGAATCTGGGAGGCAGAGGATTCGGTGAGCCGAGATTGCACCACTGCACTCAAGCCTGAGCGACAGTGCAAGACTCTGTCTCCAAATAAAGAAAAAAAAAAAAAAGAAGAAAGAAAACACAATTAGTTATTGTCTAGGAACAGAAATCTAAATCGAGGATGCCTGTAGGGGTTGTGAGGAGGATATGTGGATGAAGAAAAATCTGACGTGCTGTTTTCCTCTCTGTGTCTTGGAATTGCAAATGCAGTATTTCCATCCACTCTCTAATCTTCTTTCTCTCTGTTATTTACCTAAATGTTGTGATTTTCTGAAGATTGAGAATAAAGTCCTCCTCCTCATGATATTTCATCTATTGCAGGTATATTTGAACATAATGTAATACAAATTACAGGTAGTGAAAAAAAACTTCTGGTGTATTAATAAATTAATTTCCATTTTCTCTGACTTGACCAGAACTCAGTCTACATAAGGACAGCGATCTCTGTTAGTTCATGATGGATTTCCAACATCTAGAGCAGGGCCTAGCACAACTCAGGTACTCAAGATATATGCGTTGAATGAATGGATGTGGTCCTAATGCTTATGCACCATCTTACCATCACAAAATGATTGCTGTGTATACCTGTCAGTCTATGGATGCAGACTTCAAAATGTCTCACAGTTATTGGCAAGTAAACGTTGTATATCACTTTTCTCTCCCATTTCTAGCATCAGACTGTTCTGTTTCTTTTCAAATTGAATTCAAATGTTCCTTAGAAACTCACAGATGACTTCAGAAGAAGAAGATTATTTTTTTACAAGTCAAAAAGAAGAATATTCAGCTGGAATCTTTAAGGTAATTTTCATTAAGCGTATTGTTTGATAGTATGAAAACAGATGGAAAGAAAGCATCTTCCTCTCCTCTTCATGCTGCACTGGAAGTAAAAAGTTAGAAAGTTGTCATAAAATGAGGTCTATAAAAACAGTTTAGGTTGATTTAACAGTTGGTTAAGCAATTCTTTCAGTTCCTTTTTGCATCATCAGAAACTAAGATGGAAGCTTTCTCTCTGAGTGTTAATTATTCTTTTTTATTACAGTCATACCACATAAGATCTTCCTTGTGCTTCAGTCTTCTCTGTAATTCAATGTTACGGTTAAAACATTTATTTCTGCCTTGGCAAAGGTTTCCTTTTGCATCTCCCACCAGGAAAACTGCCTCCACTTCTCATTAAGAATTTAGAAGCCAACAAATCTCTGATGGGCACCTCTGCTCCCGACGTGGCATCACTGCATCCTCTCCATTGACTCCATCGCCAAGCCCCTTAACACTTAAGGATTTCTACCATTGCTGGGCACTTCATCAGGTCCACCTGACTATTTCTGTTTTCAGTATAAGGCAATGTATTTTCTTTACGGAATACCTGGAGGCTACAAAAAATGCATACAAATAAAAATTAAAATTAACTATAGTTATATCATCAACAGAAATACTCAATTATTTCTGGAGATACAGCTGGTTTCTGGATGGAATCTCACTCTGTCACCCAGGCTGGAGTGCAGTGGCACGATCTTGGCTCACGGCAAACTCCATCTCCCAGGCTCAAGTGATGCTCCTTCCTCAGCCACAGGCCCGTGCCACCATGCCCAGCTCATTTGTATTTTTAGTAGAGACGTGGTTTCACCATGTTTGTCAGGCTGGTCTCGAACTCCTGACTTTAAGTAATCCACCCGCCTTGGCTTCCCATAGTGCTGGGATTATAGGCATGAGCCACCGTGCCTGGCCTGGATATATATTTTTGAAAGTGTGTTTAACCAGATTTTATATAGAGGCTTTATACTATTGTAATCTGCATAGGGCTTTTCCTACTATACAGAAATATGCTTTGAAAGTGTCACTTAGCTCACAAATAGCAGCATCTTCTAAAGGTGGATGGAGGTTATTTAACCAGCCCTTTAATACTGGATATGAATGTCATGCCATTAAAATGTTTTATCATAAGTAATGATGCTTTGATTGTCTTTTTTCAATACATGTTTGTTTTTATCTCTGGAAATTTCATCAACGTACCTTACTAAAGATCTACATCTTTTAAGAACAGTTACTCATTATCAAAATGTTTTTTGCTTTCCTTCATTTTTGTAGAAATAATTATTTTCTCTTAGGGTGTTATATTAAGAGTGAGAGATTTATCTCAGTAACATAAATCTTAAATGTCTTATCATTTAGTTGATTTTTGTTTGAACCAGAAGTTACAGCAAATCACACACACACACACACACACACACACACACAAACACACACACAGTTTGAGTCTACATACCCATAAGCACAGTTCTCTCTCTCTCTCTTTCTCCTCCTTCATTTAGAACTTTCCCTGACTTTGCTGTCCCTTCTGTGGCTGACACAATGCAGCTCTGAGCCAAAATGCAAGCCAGGGAGCACGGGAGCAGACAGTGCAGAGTAATAGGTGCTATCCTTGAGAGAGCTTTGCCCAGCTCCCTGAAGATGTTCGGTGAGGCATGGTGTAGCCACTGTGCTTACTTCTGAAGTCAGGAGATAGGTGTTCTGGATTGCATTGCGTCCCCTCAAAATATATGTTGATTTCATAATCCCAAGTTCCTGTGAATTTAAACATATGTGGAAACAAGATCTTTGCAGATGTAATCAAGCTGAGATGAGGACATTAGGATGGGCCATAATCCAATTATGAGTGGGATCCTTGTAAAAAAAAGGAAAGAGACACAGACCTGGATCCTCACAGGTCCACTTCCAAGCGGAATCGGACACAAGGGAAGCGTACCATGGGAAGATGAGGCAGAGACTGTAGTGACGCATCTTCAAGTCAAACAATGCAGGAACTGTCAGCAGCCACCAGAAGCTAAGGAAGAGGCATGTGACAGCTTCTCCAGAGCCTTCGGAGGCCACAACGCCCTGCTGACACTTTGATGTTGGGCTTCGGCCTTCAGAAGAGCAAGAGAATACATTCCAATCATTCAAAGCTACCTGGTGTGTGGCACTTTGTTAGAACAGTTCCAGAAACTAGAACAGCACCCAGGTAGGCTGCTCAGCCAGGACAGCATGATACTCCAGCAGCCATCAAGAACAAACCTGAAGATGAAGACATTCAGATCTTTCTCCCAGTCCTGGGTTTGTTAATTCCTACGTGGACCTTACTGAAAGCTGATGAGATGCTATGTCCTGTGTGCATCCACCCTATGTTGGCCCCATAGCGTAGATCACCTAGGGAGCTCTTTTCCGTTCATCTCTTTCGGGTCAGCATGTTTGAGATGCATACGCAATTCCACGGTATTCTCACAGGTTCACGTCCAAGCTGGATCAGCCACTGGTGACATACTGAGTCTTTTCTGTTAATTTCCATTAAGCACACACACCTGCCAATAGATTCCAGGTGTTTCCATTGATTTGTTCTCACTCACGGTGATAAAATGCCTACCTCTCTCCTCATTAAAAATAACACTAATATACTCTATATAATTTGAGTTAACAACGGTCTGAAAATGAATGCTTGCAGCGTGAGGATTATTATATTCTCTGTGTTTTCTTCCACTTCACCCTGTCTCTGAGCTGCAGCTGTTTCTTTTTCCCATTGTCTTCCTCCTCCTCTTTGTCTTACTCACTGACTCTCTCCTCTTTTGCCCTCTGCTTTATCCTCCTCTTCTTATGTTCCAAAATAGTTGCAAGTAATTTTTGCAAACTCTCTGCAAAATATTTGCAAAATAGTGGCAAAATATTTGCAAACTTTTACCAACTGCTTTTCAAGGAGAATAGGAACAGCTGCATTTAAAGAATGCATATGAGGCTTAGAACTCACAAATTATGTGTCCAGTGGATAACGTAATGATTGGTAATATCTTACAAATGTGCACTGTCTTACTGTCTAAGTCATGGTAGATGGCCAGCAGCATGTGAACTCGCATTTCAATTAAAAGTTATTAGAATAATATTAGAAATCAATGGAAACTACATTTCTATTAATGCCTTACCAAAATACCTTCTTTGTTAATTTGATTAACATTCTTCTTTACAGACTAGGAGAAATACAGAAAAGAGGTTTAAAATAACAATTCAATCTTGAAAGACTTTAGAAAACAAAAGCACACGTATCACCTTACAGGAGTTATAGCACTTGGAAATATGAATAAAACCTTTGGATCTTTAGGTCACCTAAGGTATAAAAAGTTTTACAGGAATGCAAGCAAATTCAAATACCTATTTATATATAAAGTATATAAAAATTGATTTCCATAGAACCAATTTGCTCTATGGAAATCAATAGAACCAATTGGGTTGTTCTAAACAATCCGATATAAATCACCTTGGCTTACAATTTCAAAAAAGAACAGAAGTACATTTAAATTCTGGGTTTAAAAGTGGCCAGAATCATGATAGAGGAGCAGGAGAATGAGCACTTCTCTCTTTGTCCGGGATAGGATTGGCTTCACCTTTCTTTTTATTTTATTTATTTATTTATTTATTTATTTATTTATTTATTTTTGAGACGGAGTCTCGCTCTGTGGCCCGGGCTGGAGTGCAGTGGCCGGATCTCAGCTCACTGCAAGCTCCGCCTCCTGGGTTTACACCATTCTCCTGCCTCAGCCTCCCGAGTAGCTAGGACTACAGGCCCGCCACCTCACCCAGCTAGTTTTTTGTATTTTTTAGTAGAGACGGGGTTTCACCGTGTTAGCCAGGATGGTCTCGATCTCCTGACCTCGTGATCCACCCGTCTCGGCCTCCCAAAGTGCTGGGATTACAGGCTTGAGCCACTGCACCCGGCCTGGCTTCACCTTTCTACCCCTAGACCAGTGATTGCCAGGGCTTTGCATCCACCTTTTGCTGGGGACGCAAACAAATCTTGATCCAAACCCACTGATTACCAACTGGGTAGATGAGATCTAATTCAGTGATGGGCCCAGTGGCCATGGAGGGGTTAAAATTACAGTGTTCAATTGAGACACCTCTCAGATAATAAAACAAACCATTAAGTTGAGGAAAGAATGTCAGCATGATGTAGAGAGTCCCCTCAGAATCAATGATTCTGTAGATTATGAAAAGTATAAAGGAAATGTCCCAGGTGCAGGCGTTTCATTCTGAGTCAGTTTGTTGATTGGACACAGTGAAGGGGTCACTTTTCTATGACGGAGCTGGACCACTGGACAGAGAATCCCACTTCTGCCTGTCAGCACCCAGAAAACCTACAACTGTGAACCCTAAAAATATTGGAATGCACCCATGAAGTCTTGTGTATCTAGAACATGTGAGGGGTCATAGTTCTCTCAATTGAATCTGAATGTCTGAGTGAGAAGTTACTGATATTATTACAGTAAACTGGAGGGAAAAATATCACGAAAGGACCAAAAACTAAAACATTCTAATGATTTTTGGCTTTCCTCTCTCAGTGTATGTTCACAGGCATACGAGAAAGACTTGATAAGAAGAAGGTAAAGGTGTTCTTATCACTGTCTTTTCTTAGATTCATTTATGGGTCTTGCCATGAAGATTAGACAGGACAATCTGTGAGAATAGAAATCTGCTGTATGCTCTTTACACCATCCCTCATAGCAAAGCCCCCATCCCTAAAAAACCTACCACTTCCACTTTGGTGCTGAAGAAATATCATCATCACCTGGCTCTACTTTGACTATTAGTTACACTGATTTACACCCATTTTCTCAACTGTCAGAAAGAACCCCCTGCCCCAATTATCTTCTGTGGAAAGACCATTTCTGAACAGTTTCTTTTTTCATTAAAAACACAGTTAGTTTGATAACCTGATAGAAGCATAAGTTAAGAATCTTTGCTTAAGTTCTTATTTCTGTCACCACAAACAAATTTGCCACTTGTGTTCACTCTTTTGTTGACCATAATCCCTTCTGACTCATTATTCAAGACTGAAGAGCGGATAAAGCCTTTCTTCATTTTCTTAAGTGCTCTGAGAACTTAAGCACTCATCGGAGGCCGAGCTCTTCAAATGTGCTGAGTAGCCATCTCTGAAGAGAGGGTTGCAGAGGAGCTGAAATGTTTCATGCAGTCAGCGACCTTCTATACAGAGATCACAAATGCACCACTATCTCACCTTCCAGTTCCTGGATGTAAACTCCCCCCACCGCAGACTTCCCAAGGCTCACCGTAGGCCCCTGTCCACTTTATTTCAGGCATAGGTGGGTTCAGGAATCCACCCTCTGCTCCTTCATCTTTCTGTCCAGGTTGCTCAGAGACTTCCCAGTGGCAAGCAGGGATGAGGCCTCACGATGGGGCTGCAGATTCTGAGTTGGCCTGCAGAGATCAAGGTTGATCATGGACCTTCTGGAAGGTTCTTAGTGTAGACAACCTGGCTTAAAAATGTTAAACAGGAGCTCAAAAAAACTTCAGTCCCTCTCTCAGACCTAATTAAGATCGCGTCACTCATCCATGCCTAAGAACCTTTTATCATCTCTCTCTTTTACAAAGAGAGCCTCTCTGCTGTGTTTTTTCTGCGATGTCTCCTTTCACAAAAGCAGCCAGTTTGTGCATTCATGTCTAGGGTAAGGAAGTCTTCTTGTAATCAACTGAACTGATCCCACAGATTTGGCAGAGGGGAATTCTTGCAGGCAACTGAGCTCTCGCTCACAGCTTGGAGTTTAAGATTGCAGCTTACACTGTCAAAACGCATGCTGATTTGATCCTCTTTCTTATAGGGCTGGAGCCATAGAAAAGCTAGCTCTGTTGTGGTGATAAAGGCCTATTCAGTGTGGGGTCTGACTCACGGAGACCGCCAGCCACGGCTGAAGTGGAGCTCCTGCACCCCCTACAGTCCAGATCGTGGAAGTTCATCACAAAGGCTGACCTTTTTTTTTTTTTTTTTTTTTTTTAATGACTCACAAAGATATCAGTGAGTGATTTATATATTATGAAGTGCTGGAGAGTTTAAGAGAGCTTTATTTATGAAGGCCCCAAAGTCTCTGATATATGAAGGAGGAAAAATATTTCCCTCTCTCCAGTGCTTACGCCGCTGTGGATCCGCTGGGCCCAGGCATGGAGGACGCTCTTCTTGGTGACTGGGCCCCTCCCGGGAGGTGAGCTCTCTGCCCCACAGGGAATTCTACATCGTGTCTCAATGCAACATCCTCCGGGTTTCAGCACCAGCCTGGGTTGTCACTTTCTCAACAGTTCGGAGGAAAAACTGTTGAGATGCTTCTGGCAGGCAGACAGAGCTGGGATTCGCGCCTCTCCTTTATCCAAGAGCTGACCTTTGCTGTGTGTCAGCGAGGTTTGAAACCAGCCTCTCACTGACAAGAATGAGGGGGTGAATGTAAAAAGATTGTGTGTGTGTGTGTGTGTGTGTGTGTGTGTGTGTGTGTGTGTGTGTGTATTTGCTACAGATAGATTCCAGCTTCTAGGCCCAAATCCAAAGCTTCCGTTGTCAGCTCTGCCTGTCAGTTCTGAGCGAGGCAAGTGAGGCTGGGTGCTGAGTGACAGCGGGGGGCTCCTGGCTCGGGGTGGACGGTCTTCTGTCTCTACGGGGCTTATGTGAGCAGACAACAGCCTTTTCAAGCCAGGCCCAAAGAGACACATGGAAACGTCACATGAAATGCCAGAAAAAACTGACTTGTCCTATCCAGTTAGCTGTGTCTCCTTTTGGACACTAACAGGAAGTAGCTTTATGAGGAGTCCAGTCCCTCCCTATCAGAATAAACTGGACGTGGTTGCTGTGCTACATCAATTGACCATTGATCCTGAAGGCCTGGCTTAGGGCTGCTGTGCTGATGGGGACGTACTATTAAATACGGTCAATGGTGCGTGTGGAGCTTGCTCCATGGCCAACACCATCTTGGGTCTTCACCCTGACCATGGAGGACAGAGGGTGCCATCCCTGGAACTGCTTTCAGGAAGGATATCGCCATGAGCTGTCCACGTGTACATAGCTTTGGGAGGCACCCACGCCTTGTCACGTGTGACAGATTTTCCTTTCTCTAGAATAGCATTGACTCCTATGAAGAAAGCACATCTTTAACTTTCAACTGGTAAGACCTAAACTTATCCTGCAGCCACATAGTCACCCCTCTCTCATGGGCCTACTTGGCCGGTGCCATCATGAGAGAGCTACATAACTCTAAAGTATCCTTAGAGCCACTTCATAACAATTTCCAGGGTGGAAAGCCGTGCTTAGTGGAGTTTTCGTGTGCTTACTGTCATGGTTGTATTTTGATTGCATTTCAAAAGTGCAGTTCAAACAGCTTCTTAGCATAACTCCTGAATCTGGAGAGTGTTAAGTTCTTACAATACCACCAACAGCTCAAGGAGCACAAGGTTTCTTACCTAATTAGAAGGAATTACTATGTCTTTTTTATATTTTTAAAAAATGAAATAGGATTTGACTCACCACAGAAAAAATAAACCTGGGGAATTAGATGAAGCAAAAGATCAATGTTGTCCTTTGAAATTCTCCATCCTGCTTCTCGGAGGAAACCAATGGTAACGCTTTGCTTCTATTGTTTGAACTGCAACTTTTGAGGAAGCTTCCAGAAACCCCATCAGGACTCAACTTAGGATATGTCAACAGTGAGGGGATGGTTTTCTATCCGAGCAACAAAAAGCCTCAAGGAAAAGCAATGACAAATCCCCTGAGCAATGTATTTCTGAAATTTCCCACACAACATCATCCCAATCTGCATATATTTTTTAACTACAATTAGAAAACAGAAATCAAGTACATGGTCATCATTTTACTTGATGACCCACACATCTTTTACTGGAAGTTTGAGTTTTCTTCACAGAATTTTCATGACAAAGAAAAACTGGAAAATATCCACATACAGAAGCACTGACTAATTTGTATAAGAATGCCTGAAATTAAAGGTCTATATAAGAACATCTTGTAAAATGCGATAAAGCACAATGTATAAAACACAATGTAAAGCAAAAATACGTTTTCTGCAAATAAATTATGCTCCCAAAGAATGAACGGATCAAAATGCAAAGAGCAGCTAAATAAAGTGTTTTCTGGAAACTGCAGGAGGGTTTTAAGAATGCTTCTCAGTAGGCAGGGAATCCTATTTTGCAGAGCTATAAAAGTTGCTTTCTTTTTTAACCTCAGAGAAGTTCTAAAAAAAATTCCTCCAGATTCTTGAACCTGCTGAGAGTCTGCAAAAAATCCAAACAAACATTAAATTGTCCTTGCGGTACATCCATTTTTAAGAGTTTATGATAAAACTTACTCAAGAGACAAATAATGCCTATGCTAAGATTTATGTAAGTAAATAAATAACGTAAAATGCAAACAACAAGATGTGCTGGAAGGAGAATTGAGGTAGTTCCGACTTCTGCAGCTATTGCAGAAAATAACACTTGCTATGCCTTACACATTAAACACTTTCTACATTATTTTAGGAAAGAAAAATAGCCCATCTGAGCCTTCTTTATTTAAACATTGACAACAGAAAGACAACATCTAAGTAAGTCAATGGAGACATCATAGGAAATATGGTGACAGAATTCGAAATGGAGACCATGGAGAGCCAATGGCCACAGAAATGCAGAATCAGGCACAGGATTCAGGTGAAGGGAATCTTCATTTACTTTTTAGTTTTTCTCTTAAAAGTATATCAAAATACTATATATAGATTAGAAGATTAATTGCTGTCATATATGAAAAACTAAAAGGTAAGAACATATTGATCTCTTTATTTTATAGATAGAACACTGAAGATAAATGTAAAACGCTTTTGTTCATCAAATAATTATATTAAGAGAGGAAAAAAGCAAGCCACAGAGAGAAGATATTTTAAATGCATGTATTTAAAAAAGGTTTCATATGTAACTCTTTAACTGCAATAAGAAGAGGACAGAATAATTCAAAATGGATGAGACTTAAATAGTCACAGTGCACCAGAAGTCTTCTAAATGGCTCTTAAACTTATGAAAAGACACATCTCATTAGTTATTAGGAAAATGCAAATTAAGGTTATAATTACATACTATTACATAACGAGTACAATGTTTAATTTTTAAAAAGTTAATAAACAAGTGTTTATGAACATGGGGCATTGCTAGAATGCCACTCAAATTCTCAGATATTGCTAATGAGAGTGAAAATTGGCATAACCACTTTGAAACACTGTATGATGGTATCTACGAATGCTGTGTCTATGTAGGCCCTGTGATCCAGCAATCCCCTTCTGAGGTATATATAAAAAAAAATGAGTGCATATGTGTTTCACTGAAGAGATACATGTAAGAGTATTCATAGCCACAGCATTATTCATGCTGGCCTCAAACTGGAAACAACCCAAATGTACATCAACAGTAGAACACACACACGTATTGCAGTAATTTCATCCCACGGAATACTATACAACACTGAAAATGATTCCACATCTGCCACTTGAAACAACAAGGGATAAGTCTCACAAAGGAAGGGGAAGAATCCAGATTCTGAAACATTCAGAAATTCAACAAAGACACCTAATCTGTGTGATCAAAAATCAGAAGAATGACAGAGGGGAAGAGTACAGGAATAATGTTAGATGAAGGAGGATTCTGGAATGGAGATCATTGCATTCAATATTGATATCTCAAGCTGAAAGGAAACCACATGGGTCTGTGAACTTGGTGAAAACACATTAAGCTGACATTTTTAATATATGTGTTTTATTCTATGCATGAAGAACAAGTTCAGGGTCCTTAAGCAGTTTCATGGACATTACAGGGCAAGCTCCACAGCTATGACTAGTCGGTTTCTTGGATGTTCCCCATCATGAGAGACAGATATTTCAGGAAATTCTTCACAGAAAAACACTGGGAAAACCCATCAATCATCACAAGGCTTGAGGGTGTGATTGTTCTTTGGAAGTTCAAACTGGGAAGTGTTGGGAACATAGCGCTGAAAACTTTCAATAGTGAGAGACGCGTGGCTGAGGGTGCACCCTGGGACTCACAGGGATTCTTGAAACCAAATTCTCTACAAAGAAAAGTATTCTAAGTTTCGTTCCCTTTGTGTCTTGGGACAGCAGAGTATAGCAGGAACACCACTGTATTCTGCATGGTAGCACCATGGCTGCTTGTTTCTGAAACTTGAGCAAGTGGTTCACCTCTTTATGCATCTGAAGTTAGGGACTTCGATGCCTTGGCCCATAGCTGTTTTTTCACTTAGTGGAGGCAGGATGCAGAAAAACAGTCCGGCTCTTGTCACTTCTGACATTGGATGAACTGAGGATCGCTTTAAGAGATTAAGAAAAGGCAAGTAGAAATTCTGATGGCCAAATGATGAAAATACCCCTGTTCCTGTTCAACACTGATACTAGTGTTCTGGATGTGTTTCTTTCTCTTATTCTCCTACTTTGTTTTTATTGTCTTTCTTTCCCTCAAGTGTTCATTCTATGAGAAGAGAGGTGTTACCTGTGTTATCACTGCAGCAACAACACCCTGCAGAGTCAGCCTCACAGGATATACTCGGTAAATGCCTGCTGAGTAGATGGAAGGATAAATCGCCAAGTCACACTGTTTTCCCCGCCTCTGGGTGGAAATATTTTCCACTTCATGTGTGGAGCAAAAGACGAATGTATCACAACTGCTATTAAAATATAGTTTTTACTTTTCTGTTTACAGTTATACTCCTTTTGCCTACCATATTTTAAAAGTGTGATTCAACTACCTCTGAAAGTGTTTTCTTTTCCTTTGGCTTGTGTAGAATTAGGGATTTTCTTAAACAAAGGTAGACTATTGAAGACCACTGAACCCAGAGTTGACTGTCATCTCGCCCTCACTCTGGTGGGCATAACCTCACCTGTGTTTTAATAAACGCAGAATGGACATGAACTTGTCTAGGAGTAAAGACATTCAACTAAATAGCTTGTCACCACAGATGGGCATCACACAAACCAAATTTACTCATTACTATCTTTTCCTAAATGATCCTAACCCTTATTAGCTCAAAGTTAGCATATTTTGGAACTCTCTAAGACTAAAAGATACTGATTATTTAGATTGTGTCTAACGGGTCCTTTCAGATTGGTTATCTTTTGAGTAAGTCAAATAATGATTTTGATTCTTTCTATTGAATTGACATGTTTTTGTCAGGATTCAATAAGCTGTTTAACTGACAGGCCTAGAGATCTGAGTCTGTCAGGCACTTTGCTAGAGATTTTTATATATTTTCTCTCGTTAACTTTAACTAAATAGATTCATGGAAAAGAGATAATATTATTACTCTCCAGCTACTATACAAGTTTGGATTATATTAAGGTGTAAGTAATAGAGGAAGAAAATTAAACTAGGGTGGTTAAATAAGATGGGATTTTTCTCTCTCTCTCTTATTTAAGAAGTCTGACAGATGTCAGTTTAGGATAAGTGAGGTCCTCTTTGGTGTAAGTGACCTGGGCTCTGCCTAAAGGATACTTCATGGCTCAAGATAGCTGCTGAATTCCAGCCATTAAAGATACATATATCACTTTCTTATCCATTGGTCAGAACGAGTCACATGGCTCCATCTATTTGTGAAGGATGTTGTGAAATGTGGCATCTGTTGTGAGGAGCCATGTAACCAGCTATAAGGGGAGGAGTGTAAAATTACTAAGAATAAAGGAAAAAAGAGCTATTGGAGGTTGTTGGACATTTTTGCCACAATACATATAAACACTTTTAAATATCACATGAACAGAAAAGTCCAATAATTAAAGACTATGTCCTCATAGATTCTCATCTGTACTCATGTCTATGATACCAACACACTTTCAGACGTTTATTTTAAGTATCTGCTGTAGTACCTAATTCACCAATTGGAATTTTATCAACAGAAAATGTTTCTATTTCTCCACATCCTCTCCAGCACCTGTTGTTTCCTGATTTTTTAATGATTGCCATTCTAACTGGTGTGAGATGGTATCTTACTGTGGCTTTGATTTGCATTTTTCTGATGGCCAGTGATGATGAGCATTTTTTCATGTGTCTGTTGGCTGTATGAATGTCTTCTTTTGAGAAGTGTCTGTTCATATCCTTTGCCCACTTTTTGAAGGGGCTGTTTTTTTTCTTGTAAATTTGATTGAGTTCTTTGTAGGTTCTGCATATTAGCCCTTTGTCAGATGAGTAGATTGCAAAAATTTTCTCCCATTCTGTAGGTTGCCTGTTCACTCTGATGGTAGTTTCTTTTGCTGTGCAGAAGCTCTTTAGTTTAATTTGATCCCATTTGTCAATTTCGGCTTTTGTTCCTATTGCTTTTGGTGTTTTAGGCATGAAGTCCTTGCCCATGCCTATGTCCTGAATGGTATTACCTAGGTTTTCTTCTAGAGTTTTTATGGTTTTAGGTCTAACATTTAAGTCTCTAATCTATCTTGAATTAATTTTGTATAAGGAGTAAGGGAAGGATCCAGTTTCAGCTTTCTACTTATGGCTAGCCAATTTTCCCAGCACCATTTATTAAATAGGGAATCCTTCCCCCGTTTCTTATTTTTCTCAGGTTTGTCAAAGATCAGATGGCTGTAGATGTGTGGTATTATTTCTGAGGGCTCTGTTCTGTTCCATTGGTCTGTATCTCTGTTTTGATACCAATACCATGCTGTTTTGATTACTGTAGCCTTGTAGTATAGTTTGAAGTCAGGTAGCGTGATGCCTCCAGCTTTATTCTTTTGACTTAGGATTGTCTAGGCAATGCAGGGTCTTTTTTGGTTCCATTTGAACTTTAGAGCAGTTTTTTCCAATTCTGTGAAGAAAGTCATTGGTAGCTTAATACCTAATGTAAATGACGAGTTAATGGCTGCAGCACACCAACATGGCACACAAACCTGCATGTTGTGCACATGTACCCTAGAACTTAAAGTATAATAATAAAAAATTTTAAAAAATAAAAAAATTAAAAAAGGAAAACACAAATACACAATTTTGAAACAGGAAGGGTGACAAGGTCTTCAAAATAAAGGAAATTTCAAGTCTCTTAAATGAAAAAAAAAAAGAAGAAAATATTTCTATTCTGAGGGTTTTTCTCCATTGCAAAAATAGCACTGAAAGAGTAGTTTTTAACCACACTTCCAACTTACAAAGATTATGTGAGTGGTAAAACCAGACTGAACAATGCAGTAAGTTTTAAAAAGAAAAGAAAGAACAGATGATGTTTTCACAAATTTGCAAAGTCCTCTGCTACTTTTGTTGAACGAGAAATGGTCCTAACATTGAAGTCTGTGAAGTCATTAAAGGGCAGTCAATTTCTGAGTCTTAAACAATATTTCTCCTTTATCCTTTAGGTTTACTATGACTCAATCTTATTTGTAAGTTCTAAACTCATCCAGAAATTGTGTCAAAGACACCCATTCGGTCAAATACAACATGATTTTAATTCACCTCCTAAGCTCCATGGAATCAATCCTCCCTGGACTTATAAAAAGAGCCATGCCAGCGAGAACCCTGACAAAAGAGACAGCAACCCTGACAAAGAGACAGCAAACCTCAACAACTAATAAAATATTAAGTTGATGCAAAGAAATTGCAGATTTTTGCCATTGCAAGTAATGGCAAAAACCACAATTACTTTTGCAGCAACTTAATACTTGTACTTTTTTCATTGTCCCAAGTTGAGGGTCTTCTATAATTGGGAACATTGCTAAGGGTTGGAGTTTAGTGTAATCATGAGTCTCTCATCAATAATGAATCTTCATTTTTAATATTTCACTTATTTTTACGAATTCTCTTTGTTTTTTCATCCCAATAGCCCCACTCGGTTTGTAATTGCCTAACTAAAGTAAAAAAAAATAAATAAAAATTTATAAAACCTGAAGATTCTATGGAAGACCTGCTCTGTCCAAAACATTGGGACACTACTTTGCAACAGGCCTGGCCTCAGAAATGGTAACACAAAGCACCAAAAAAGCAAAATTCAACATTTAAAAAAAAAAAAAAAAAAACATGTAAGGTTGGGATTTCTGGAACTTTAATAGCTTTCCACTTAAGTTTTTGGCTATCATGCACTTTAGCTAAGAGAAAAAAAATAATGAGTTTTACAACATTCAACTTGCTTTATAACATATTACATAATGGTGTGAGCTCCATAAAGAAGGTTGTGTGCACTGCTATAAAACTTATTAGGTCACCAATATTTCTGGTTTCATATTAAGAAATTAGAAATAATGGTTCAGATTAGAGTTACCAGAATTAAAAATCCTTTGAATTGAATAAGTCATTCCCAAGGATATACTAATGAATTTGTAGCCTTAAAAAGAAAAAAAAGTTTCATTTATAAATTCACCTGAGGTGAAAGAAGTCATGTTAACATTTTGAGTTTTATGTGGACTTTCCATAGGCTGAAGTACTCTCCCCACTGCACCTCCTGCTCTGTATAGCTCACCTTAATTTCCATTTTGTAGGCCCCAATGTGAGAATAATTTTTTAAAAATGAGACTTTGAGTCTGAATGTAGTAATGACTAACTATCCTCCTTCAAATGTGATTTTAAGTTTAAAATGTTTAAACTACATGAAGTAGTGTAAGGTCCAAAATGTGCTTCAGGCTGCTCCTTTTCCTTCCATCTCTCACTCAGCCTTCTCTTTCTCTGCCTTTCTTGTCTGGAGAATCATCTCCCAGCTTGGCGTTCTAGCAATGGCATCAGTCGAAGATGAGGCTGGACACCTTCATCACATGCTGCCCGCTTGTGCTGGAATACTCTCATATTTATGCCTGGTTCTCCAGCTAGAGAGTGAATTTCTTGAGGTTGGGAACTGTGTAACATGGCATAGAACTTATACAGAAAAGGGGCTCAAAAGCCATCTCTACTAATAGTAAGTAGGATAAAAAGAAGCAAAATGAAAGAGTAATGCCATAGTTGGTGCTGATATTGCTTCAGCTATTTGTCAGTGTCTTTTTGAAAGCCAGAGTTACAATAGACAAATGACTGAATCCTTACTTCAAATGTAATTTATTTGTCCTATTTTCCCCCCCCACACACAAAAAGAAAATGGGTGTTTTGACTGCACAAAGTAAATCTCCCCCTTTTCAGGGAAGAGTGGAATAATACAGGTAACAATTACATGTGTATTAGTGTAACATCTCTTGGGAAGATAAGAGTGCTTTATTTCTACCTAATCCTCATCCATCTATCTATTCACCATTTATCCATCCATTGATTCATCTCTCCATCCATCATCCATCTATTCATCCAACATCTATCCATTCATCAATCCACCCATCCATTTATCCATCATCCATCTGTCATCCAACCAATAGTCATCTATCCATCTCTCCATCCACCATCCTTTCATTTATACATCCACCACCATCTACCCATGATCTATCCATTCATCCATCTGTTCAACTTTCATCTCTCATCCATCCTTTCATCCTTCCTTCCTTCTACCCATTCACTCATTCACCCAACCAAGCCAGCTTTTACTAATCACAAAGTATTAACGTACCAAGTACTGTAAGACATAGGCATAATTGATACTATCTATGACTTCTAGGTAGCCACCATAAGGAACATAGGCAAGACAGACAGTGACAGAAAGGGAAAAGATGTAATATATGACTGGATAAGGTTATATGGGAGTCTGATTTTCAGCAAAACTCTAGAGAAGTCAAGTCCACCTAAACTTATCAAGGAATTAATGAGATATAGGCCAGCACTGAATAACTTTCCATTTATATTCAACCTAACTTCTGAAAAACAGAGGGTATACGTGTGTTATTTTACATCAAATCTAAGTCATGTTGATCTGCAATGTGTGCCTTTATCTTATGTACTATTGAGGAAAAGGCCAACGCAGACAATCTTAGAGGAGACCTGCATAGAATCAGGTGACCAGGGTTAGGGCTTCAGTGTGATGGTCAAGAGCAGTAAACCTAGAACCCAAAGAGGAACAGGGAGAAAACCTCCATATCTCAACTTTGGCCTACAGGGGAGGAAGAATAAAATCTCCTGGAAGAATTTACGTCTTAGGCTGGCATAGACAGAGGGTGTTAGCTGAAATTTACACTGGCTGAAATTTACACTGGCAGTGAAGCCCAAGAATCCTCAAGCAGAAAGTTTGTCTTAAAAGTAGTTTAAAGTGGGTGGTGCTTGCAGATTACAAGGAGTGGCAAATACAAATCCTCTTCAGAAGACCACACAATGCTGTTGACGGGATGCATGCCAGTTTCTTAGAAGATAAAATGCAAGAGTAAATAATCACCCTAGAATCTATACCTGTAGGCCTATCGTCATATGAACTGTATGTGTGTATTCAATCAAAATATTTATCTCTTGCTTGTTATAACTAAATATGAAACTTGCATGGACTGGCCATGTTTATATGTAGGGCTGTGATACAAATGTACGGCACACTTTTGATCAATGTGTTATTAAGTGTTTTGTTAGCCATACACATACTAGGAGACATGTTATAGCTCTTTTCTTATTGATCTATAGATTCTCCTTCATACCATCAATCATACACCCGAAACAGCAGATAGCAATGGCCCTGGCCATGGGCCAGGGTTCACAGCTGGTAGACACGTTTAGAACATCTTCTTTCAAGGAATGGGATTCCTTAACTTCCCATTTGCCAAACAAGAGAATTTTGATGAATAAGAAAATACTTTGAGGATTGATGTATATTGTCCTTATCTATGAGAATGGATTTCTTGAGTGAAAGGTGTTTTTTTTTTTTTTTTTAAGTATTTTATCAGATTTGGGGATGAATATTTAAAAAATCATTCTAATTTCTTTGATAGGGAAAGTGAAACAGCTCACTTTTGCAAAGCTTCTTTAGGGATAACGTCTAAATGAAATGGACAACCATTTTTAAGAGTAAAATTAACTTTAGAAGCTACAATGAGCGAGTCTTAGAGCTAACTACAGTAATTCAACACCCCTAAAAGTTCCAAAAGACTGATGGGGACAGTTGCCTTTGCAGGAATTCACATCACTTGGCCTTGAGCTCTGGGTCATGTGGCTGGACAGTAGGAAATGCTCCTGCTGCACTTGGGAATTGCAGAGGAAACGCATTCTCTGAGCCTCAGTTCTGCCGCAGTACAGCACTCATTTACAGTGTATTTACAGAGCTTGCCCTGGGTGTCAGGCTCTAGTGTAGGTGCCAGAAGAACAGTGAAGGGTCATAGCCTTCTTTCATGGATGCCAAGTTTTGAGGATTCTAGTCCTGTACATATTATTCTTGCAGGGAATGTATGTACTCATGGCGTTTGACCTACAGTGGCTCCTGGGTAATGACAGTAATCTCTAAAACTATTCTGATAAAATAAATCGTAGAAGTTTCAACCACTAAGTTGTTAAACTGAAAATATTTCTGAAAGTAGGACACCTCAAAAAGGGAACATTGTGTAACTTAGAAGACAAGATTTATCATAACAGGGAATGGAAATACTCGTTGGACTATTTTTAAAATATGACATAAGATTATGCTGTGTCTGTATGATTTTTTACTTAATTTGCTTACGAAAATGTACAAGCTTTACCAGTGGGATCATCGTTTCTAAACTTTATTTTTTCCCATTTGTTTTTCCCCAAAAACCCTGCGTTGAGTGTCTGCTATGGATTAAGAGAGTACAGACCTGAGCATGTGTCCTTTGAGCATGTGTCCTATTAAGGACCATGCTTCCGAGAAGCCCATAATCCTGCAGGAACATGGATGTGTACTTAAAATACCCTGAGACAAATGGTATGACTTAAGTATGCAAAATCTATGAGGACTGGCAATCGGGGTGGATGCTGAGATCTGCTTGGGGTGGGTGAAGAGGTGAAGGTTGGAGAAGAAAGGCTACAGAAAGAAAAGGTTACAGTGAGAGTTCACCGTGTTGCACTGACTGGGCTTGTTTCAAAGTGGCTTCTGCCTGCATTCAACATCTCTAGAAGGCCCTACTTGAAGAGGACTCTGGATGGATGCAGAGTTACAGAAAACACAAAAATGCAATGGATTCTCATTTTTTGTAACTGTTGTTGATTCTACAGAGCTTCAGAAACAGCCGCCCATCCTCAGTCCCACCAGATCAGAGAGGCTCCCATGACTCTGTCCACATGGAGCCCAGAAACCCAGGGGCCACATAGGAGGAGGAATTCAGATACAACTCCCTAGACTCATCTCAGACAGCTCTCCTTCACTGCCTCTCTAGAGTAGAAGTACATTCTAGTATTTAGAACAATTCAGGCTTCCTTGGTGATCACAAGTTGGTCACACTAACATGAGCTGAGCAAAGACGTCCATGCAAACTCTGTCTTCTACACCCAACAACCTTTTGGGTATCTGAAGATTCTGAGTTTTTCTTCACCTTTAAGATTTTTCCCTGGACCCAGAAAATTCTCTGCTGCTTTCCTCATGTTTATTTTTATGGACCTACTTAAGTGGCATGCTCGAAGAACCAAATTAACGTGTGCGTGCTTTTTTTTTTCAAATAAAACAAATTGAAGTTAAAACCAACCACATGTCTCAGTTCAGCCAGCCTGCCTTGTGATTCTTGAAAAATAAAAATAAGTGAATAAGTGCTTTTCAAAGTGATGTTTTAACCTCCTGCCAACACTATAGTTGTAAAATATGATTTTTTATTATCATTCAAATGTGAGTTTGGGGACATGATTGAGGTTTTCCTATAATCAGTAAAAATGAGGAAACAACTTAAAAATGTTTGGGCAACCTCCAAATAGAGGGGAAAAAAGTGTTTAAAGGTGAGTGAGTTAATGTAGCACATGTTATAATAAAAACCTAACAAAAAGTAGCCCTTATAGTCCAATATTTTGGCATACAAACTCAGCCATTCTTCAGGGAGACTTTACTGCCTCATTTCTAATAGAGAGCCCTAATTATAACACGTACAACACGAGAGAATGCTGAGAAGGCCTGAATAATTATCTAGTTCCATACTCACAAGTGGGTGGAAGGGAGTCTGCTCCCTGTCATGGGCTTTTCCACCCCTTAAAAATTCTTTTAATTTACAATGTGTGACATTGAAAAAAAAATCTTGTCACTAAATGTAAAAACTGAGGTTGCAAAGAGCAAAAATTTCAACTTTATTGAAGGCGTCTCTTTTTCTCACTGTGACAGTGTCTTTGTTATTACAGGAGCTTTTATTTAAACATTACATTTTTAGCTGAACTCTCATTGTCAAAGCAACTAGGTAACATGTGAGATATGTTTCAATACATGATTTGTAGCCCTTTGCTTTTTTAACTGAATCTAAACTTTGGTTAGTTTAATCAAAAGTGATTAAATCACGATCACTATAAACGAATATTTTCTAAATTTTCTGTTGAGCCACAGGCTCGAAGTTCATTATCAAAAATGGGTTTTGTCACCCATAAATGAAACATATTACCACAGAGAAAAAAAATGTTTTGAAACAAATTCATGTAAAGCCTCACAACATAGTCACCAATGCCTGCCCCTTGCCACGGTTGTGTGGTTCAGGCTGTGGGGGCAGTAGGAAAAATGCTCCTGCTGAAGAATCAGGAGCAATTGAAAATTGAGTGACTGTGTTCATGTAGCCCCCAGATTTCTAAGCAAATGCTGCCCTGCAAGGAGAACATCAGTGTTAAAGGGGTTTCAGTCTGTTGCTGAAGAAGAAAGTTGATTAAACCAGTGCTAGGCAATACAGTATTAATCAGATCAAGGCAGATGCTCTAAAGACCAAATAAAAATTAGCATCTTTTCCAGTTCCACATGCATTGTGTCTGGCAATGAGTGATAAGCCATGGTTGGTCAAAGGGAACGTGGGCCAGGAGGAGGGTCACAGGCGGTGGGGACGGAAGGAGCTCTGGGAATCTCTGTGGGAGGTTGGTTATTCAACAGGAGGCTTGGAATCACTGTCCTTCCTCATAATGATACAGACACATAGGTGCCTGAGAAAGCCCCAGAGACAAGGGAGAGATGACATAGCCAATGTCCATGTGTCTGAAGCCAGCTGGCTGGATGGGTAAGATGCCAGTCTGAGTGTTTGACACGGGGGAGAAGTCAGGCTCCACAGCTGAAGTTAGGTGTAAGCAATGGGCATGTTGAGGAAATGGGCCCCCAAATCCAGAAATGTCATCTCAAGGTTAAGGTCAAACAAGACAGTTATTTTGCCAGGAACAGATAAGGGCTGATGATTTATTGCCAGAAAGCCATCAGCTGAAAGTCTAGTCTGTTCACAATGAGCAGCATGTACATAGAACAGGAGTAGTAATTTTTCCATTTCAAACCCGTATCTCACTTTGTATGATAAACTCTTGGGTGAAATGACTTTTCTTTTGGTATATTTTCTTCAAGATGTGTGGATAGGTTTAAGCGATTAAAATCTAATCATATGTTCTTCAAGAGCGAGATTTTTGAACCCTGAAAACCTGACAGACATAGAACGTAATCATCCAATTAAAGACTTATTCACAAACTCTCTCAATAGTGAGTGGGGTTTTCTGATTGGTCCATATTTCATCAGAAATCTTTCTGCTGCTAAAAAAAGTTATTGTTTTACCATTTATATATAATTAGAAAATGCTCTGAGCCCAAGCCTTGTATTATGATTATGAAAATAGAGCCCATTTTCCCACAGCAAAGGAAGAAAAATTTCCTTTCTAAACAGATGGTACATCCTGTTGTGAATTCAGGAAAGACCAGGCCCTTGTGGGTCTCATCATCCCTTGTACCTGTGCCCACCTGCCTTTATGCTGCTGTTCATTTGGACAAGATGAAATATCTGCATCTGAAATAGCTTCTTCTAATGCCATTGTATTCTGGAGCAAATTTTTAATGTAAACAAAGTAAAAGTCAGTGAATATAATAAGTGTCTTAATTACAAAAAGAAATGTTAATGCAGTCATGTTTTATTGAATAATTCAACTTTAGGGACTATTTTCAAGAGCAGAGTTTTCCAAGAATTAATGTTTCTCTTTAAATCAGGGCAGTCTTAAAGGGAAATGTAGAATTTTGTACAGCTTGACAGTGAATCTTTCTTTAAAAACATAATTATCCCAAAGTTCTCTATTTCTTTTGGGGATATTTTTCCCCTTCATAATTCAAGGTTTAAAGGAGTTTCTAAAAACCAACTAGAGAAAACACTGTTAGTCCAACTCTAATGTAGAACTTTTAAGTTATGTTAAATTTTAAGCCTAAAGGTTTAATTTCCATGCTTTCTCGTTTTCTCCAGACAGACTCCAAATATTCGCTTAATATGCTTTCTTGTGGTTTAATGTGTAGTAATTTTAGCATTTTAGAAATTTATTTTCCTGAAAGATGTGTTTCACTGGCATTTTGCAGTTTAAGAGCAAATATGCCAGTTACAAGTATAAAGCTCATTAGTGTAATTTAAAGAAAAAATTATAAAATATTTCATATTTTTTTCTATATAGGTAAATCTCACCCCAAATATGGAACAGTGGAATTAATAGTAATGATAGAAATGTGAATTTGTATCCAAAATGTAAGTTATGTTAATATAGGCAAATAAGGAAGCCTTGGAAGTCCACCAAAGGAATGCAACATGCACCCCAAATACGGAACAGAGGAATTAATAGTAATGATAGAAATGTGAATTTGTATCCAAAATGTAAGTTATGTTAATATAGGCAAATAAGGAAGCCTTGGAAGTCCACCAAAGGAATGCAACATGATTTTATTTCAGAGATTTCAATACTGAGTCACAGGACAGAACGACCACAGGCCTGGGCTGCCGGAGGAGTTTTCTGTCTGTTAGAAGCAGCATGGCATTGGGACTGGTCACTAGCCAGGTCCCTGGGGCCTGCCTGTGTGGCCCTGGGCTGGCTTCTCTGCCACTCTGTGTCCTCACATGGACACTCCAGGTGCACATCCTCTAAAAATGGCCCCGGCTGTTGTTCATGCTCCTGGTACTTGGACCACACTTTAAGAATCACCTCCAGCAGACCCACTTTTCAGGGTGAAATGAAATGTGAATTTTTGTCAGTGAAACAAGGCTTCTGATGACCTCACCCATGCAGGGCTACCTTGGACACCTGTCCCGTCTCCATGACAGGAGACAGGACAGTGCCTGGCACATGGGTCCGGTGCACAGAGCTGATGAAAGGCAGAAACTGCGCTCCATCAGGAAGAAGAAATCAGTGCTGATGGGGCAAAGTGACTCAACAAATCCTCAAGAGGCCTGATACTGAAACAATCAGCCTAAACACAGAGCATTCTATTCAGGAAATTACTTTTAAGCATCCTCACAATTGTCCATTAAATTAAGGAGGAAAACGTGCTTTTTAGCCAAGGGTTCCTAAAAGATTGGAAAGGCAAACACAAGTTAATAAATGGCAAGCACATGAGCACGCCGTTTGGGGCTTCATGTTAGGGGCTTGTGTGTGTGTGTGTTTCCTGGAGGAGTAGAAGGACGCTTCCTGGTCCCAAGCCTCTTTGCTCCTCAGCTAGGAATTGCACCGTTAGATACACACCTTGACTTCAGTGCGGTCCACTCTCTTCATACAATGCAGATATTCGTGGGAGATGTGTGTTGATTGTGAATTCACTCATGATTTTCTGTGAGTTCATTTCTCAGGTTTCCTGTTTCCTTTGCAGGGAGCGAGATCCACATCTTGAGAGCTCTGAGTGTTGGGAAGGGAGGAGAGACAAGGGCTGTGTCTGTGACAGGCACAGAGCCAAAGGTGTCCAAGGTTGCCCCGCATGGGTGAGGTCATCAGGAACCTTTGTTTCACTGGCAAGAACTCAGATTTCATTTTTCCTGAAAAGTGGACCTTATGGAGGTGGTTCTCAGTGTGGTCCAGGTACCAGTAGCATCAGCATCACCTGGGATGATTTTTAGATATGCAGATTCTCCAGCCACACCCAGACAAGATGAGTTAGAAACTCCAGAGGTGGAGCTAGGACTGCTCCAACAATCTCTCCAGGTTAGAGAATTTGAGATGGATTTTTTTTTGACAGCCTCAGCCAGGTTTCTTGATCCTGCCTTGTAAGAATCGCCCTTCCCCACAATCAGGTTTTCTCCATGGGAATCTCTGCAGAAGTGACTTGAAAGTCTCTTATTTTTGCAGTGCTGCAAGTGATCTTCCTAATTAGGCAACTCAGAAGCCAGGGCACACCATCCACAATGAAAAACAAATCCATCGGGGGCTGACATGAATCATCCTGCTCTCATTTCATGTTTCTCTCTAACATTTATCTTATTTTACGATTTCTATTAATTCGAGAGTTTCTATTAATTACATATTGAGACATGAATCTCCTCTCCTAGAATCACTTACACCTATTAACATTCAAAAACAAAACCACTTTGTGATTGAATCCTTGAATCATAAGATAATTCGAAGTTGAGCCACCATCATCAAAAGAAAGAAAGCGGTTATTCCTTCTTCTCCCTGTACAAACAGGTTAGGTGTAGTTGTGGAGAAAATGGACTTTTGTGTAAAAAACAAACAAAAAAAGTGCACCGAAGGGAGCTTCTCAGCTTGGAGACTCACTTATTGGGAGCTGATTCTCACGTATCTAGGTCCTGCCTCGAGTTCTCCTTGAACATCAGATCTGAAGTCTCCGCATCGTATCCTTGTTCATCTCAGAACTGTGTTGCCAGTGTCCCATTAAATTCTACTCTTCAAAAAGAAAGGCTGTGTTCAACCCCCAAGTCCGACCCTCTCCTGGGTCCTCCACCCCATCACAAAGAATGGATGTTTTCTGATCACCTGTCCAGTCTCCTTCTTCCTTATCCCTGTGTCCAATTTGTATTTTTGATTTTTTTCAATTTCCAAAATATCAGCATTTCCAATTCGTCAATTCATTTTTCATTCAGTGACTCTCCATAGCCTCATTGATTGGACAAGCTTAAACCTTGCAAATTTTCTGCCCCATTGTGGTCAGGCTATGATAATGGGATGGAGAGGTTGTTTCAGGTCTTCCAGGAGGAGAGCCCAGGTAAGAGTATGGTGCTGCCGGGCTTTCAGCCTTTGCTTATATCTGCACCTACTGAACTTTCAGCTGATGCCATGGGCTTGACTGTGTTCATTATATGACCATGGTTGTGGTGAGGCGGCAGCTGTCACCCTATCCCACCCAGTGGTAGCTCATGCCCGTGGTCCTTGCAAAGATCATTAAGGTAGTTATAAATATTTTACATATATGAGTAGCATGTGAAAACTAAAAGTTTTACAGGTGAGTCACAATTTGGGAATGACTTCTTCACTGAGGTGTGCATTGAATTCCATGGGGAGCTTTCTACAAATACACATTTCCAGGATTCACTGGACACTTGAAATGAATGAGAATTCCCGGGAGAGTATCAATCACTGATCTCAGAGAATGGATATGTCAGATGGATTGGAGATTCCCACTAACCGGACTCTCAATTTCTTGGCAACTATCTGTCAGTTCATCTATAGTGGTAGTCATGGTTGTGATTCAGTAACTGCGCCCGGTCCCACCCCCACCTGTCCATGGCAGCACGTGGTTTAATCATATCTCTGTGTATATCTGTGCATTTGAGGACGTCCTGCTGGACTCTCAACACACACCATTGCCTTGAGGTGGAATCTGTGTTTTCACTGTCTGTATACTACCTCCCTTTTCCCTGCTTTCCTTTCCTCCGCTGGAAATAACTTCTGGTCCTCTAAACAAGCTTTTCTGCTTGCAATCTTTCGGAGGTACACAGCAGAGCGAGTGCAAAGCCTACCACCTTTGTGGTCCACCAATGCAGTGTAACTGCAATCACGGCAATGCGGCTTCACACAGGTTGTGGGACCCTGTGAACATTCTGACCACTTTGTACCCAGAAGTGCAAAGGTGTTAACAGGGACAATGAGGACAGCTTGACGATATCAGTGGAGATGCTGAAAAGAAGAGAGCAGATTCAGAGCCATGTTGTCAGTGCCTGCTTTTCTCCCTGTGGAATGTCAGTTGACATTCATGTTTCACTACTGACCACTGCCTTAGCATCATGTTGCACTGGAATGAGAAACTTTCCTCCTAGTCTTGATTTGCTGGTAACTCGCTATCTGACTTAGTTAATTAAGTTTCCTTCCTAGATTCCAGTCTTTTGATCTCAAAGGGCTTTCTTTTCTGAAAATGCCGTCTTCTACTTTAACTCAGAGTGTTATTCCAGGCACAGCACCGCTGTGGGCATGTCAGGATCCTCAGCTTTTCAGTCTGTACTGGAAGGACTCAGTGCGAGGCAGTGCTCTCTGCCACCGTTGGTATCTCTTTGGGATGTGCATTTCTCAGGCAATCTACCTCCTCACCATCATATTTTTCATCTCTGACAATATTAACTGGAGAGTATTGTGATGGATTCTAAAATCAATGAGGTCAGTACAATAAAGGAAGAGTAATTGTGTGTAATTGATAAACATATTTTGTCTCTTGCCACATGACTTTGAGTGCATGTGGATGTATACACAACACTTGCTATAACTGGAAAGTCTTCAAGATACATTTTTTTTTTTTTTTTGGCTCACATTTCTTGGGAGTTTGGAAAGGAGGACAGCATTGAACTGCACTGTGTGCAAGAGGCCTGAGCTGTGATGACTCATTTAATTCTAGATGGCAGAGGGTAGGTAATACATTTGTAAATACAGAAACTGAGATCTTGGGAATTATATGAGGATGGCCTAGTGCTCACATAGTGGAAATAGGATTGACAAAGTCTGCTCAGGTTAAGGGAGGGCAAGACCTAAACGCCTGTTCTCCCCACTGAGCATCCAGGTCATTGCTGTGGAGAGCAAGTTGCGTTTGAGACATGAGTACCTGCCTGTCCAACTTCTGTTTTCAATTATATAGTTTCACTGAAAACAATATTAAATGAAAGCTATTGAAAAAGCTTTTCAACATTTCAAAAATTTTTAGAATTTCAAAATTAGTTCCATTAGATTTTTAAAAATGAGTAAATAAAAGACACCTGTATTATAGACTACAGATGATCCTTGACTTATGAAGACACAAATTACTTTTTCTTTCTTCATGCTGGTGTGAAAGCAATGGCATCAATGGGAAGTGGTACTATACTCTCTTGCAGTGCAGCCAGGCAGTCACAAGGGTCAACAACCGGTCCTCTACAGTGGACTGTGTTGCCAGATGATTGTACCAATTGTAGGCTAATAGAAGTGTTCTGAGCAGGCGTAAGGTAGGTGAGGCAAAGCTATAATGTTCGGTAAGGTAGGTGCATGAAATGCATTTTCAATTTACGATGGATTTATCAGGACTTCACCCCACTGTAGGTCAAGGAGCTTCTGTATTTTAAAATGAAGGCTCTTGGGGTGATGTTTCCTGAGGGACCTTTATGATGCTTCATTACTCTTTTGAGCTACTTTTGAATTGAATCAGAGTCTGGTGCAAGTTGGATTTGAATATCACCCATGGGAGCTCAAGCATGGGAGCTCAAGCATGGGAGCTGCTTTCTACCACGTTACTCATAATCAGGGGGTGATTTCCGAATTTACCAGAGATGCTGGGTACTAACTTGGGCCTTTTAATCAACTGGTTCCTGATGAAGATTTAAACAGAAGCCATTGCTCTTATTAAACTGGATGTACACACTAAATTTAGCGTAGTCATTCCAATTGAAATTCAATAGAAAAGGGATTGTTAAGTCAGACAACTCAGTTGGAATAACTAAGAAGATAACAAAGGACATTGTTTTTATAATCTTTTGAACTCCGGGGAGACAGATAGGTGAATGCATATGATAAGGAGGGGGTCTTTGTCATCGTTCTGCAGAGTCGGGTTGGGAAGCAGGCAAACCCTGGCTATGACCTGCAGCTCTGCTTTGGTGGCCCTGAGCTGGGTGCTTCACTGGTGCCTTAGGATACTCCTCCCTAGCTTACTACAGGGCTTGGCAGTGGCTCTTTCCATCTGACATATCCTTCTGGAATATAAGCTTCTGCAGGGCAGGTGTGGTGCTGTTTCACATTTACTAGCATTTTGGCAGATGGGTTACACATGGTCAGTGCTCACTACATACTTTGAAATCAAGTAAATAGATGAAAGAAGCACACACAGGTACTTGTGCCAAACAGTTGCTCAGTGCTGTTGAGTGGTTCTTACCATAGCTCTTTCCCTTATCCATTCACACAGTTGTTTCATTATTATGTTTGCTGCTCAGCTGGACCACTTGCTTATTCCTTAGACATTTTGCTTTGACTTTTAGACCATTCTGGTTACAAGGAAGGATTCTGTATTCTACTTATGTCGTGAAAAAGCACACAGGTCCTGAAGTGGAGCATGAAGCAGGGAAGCCTGTGGTAACCAAGGCTCCTGCCTCCTCACGATCATGACCTCGTTCTACTGACATCTGTGCTTTCCTCTGCACCTTCTCTGTCAATTTCTCTTCATAGCCACCTTGTCATTCGGGGCCCTGCTTCTGGTAATTTTGGGCTCCAGCTTGTCCTTACTCCTCAGGGTCCCAATCCCACCTCCTGATTCTGATTTAACTCCATGGGCCTTTGACTTGAGCATCTCAAATAATTTCCTCATTGGCTCAGTGATTTTTTTTTTTTTTTTTTTTTTCCGCATTCTTGGGTGAACTTTTGATTGGATGACTCTATTTGGGAAGTAGACACACTTTACCAGACAACTTAGTGAATCTTTGCTCTAGGTTAGCTGCCAGCACTTATCCAATCAGTTGGGACCAGGACGGGGTGGACATCCTGCTACAAAGACACACCTAAGCACTTCCAGGAAGGCAGAAGCTGCAGCCTCTGTGTGAGCCTTCTGGCACAGTCCTCAGCTCCCCATCTTACCGCTCGGACAGCAGCTTCCTCGTTGTTCCATGGGCCAGTAACATCGTTTTGTAGAGTGTGTCAGGTGTTAGAATCCAGCAAATAGTAAAGACTTGATTTTATGAATTATTCATTATCTATTCCTAATTTTGATATTTGTAATTAGCATTTTTTACTTGGAGAGATTTCTTTGATTATTTGAAGTCAAAATCTCAGACTTACCCGCTGATACACATTAAGGATAAAAACTAAACCCACTAAATTTCTAATAACAAGTTAAGAAATTGTCCCTTTATGGGGCAGTGCTCACCTATATGAATGCCATTTGCTTTATCAAAGAACTCTTTAATCTGGCTATTGGTCATAATTAGACAAGGTAGAAACAATGTTACTGTGTTTCTTGAATAAAAATGTTTTTCATACTCCATTGTTTTTGCATTCTTAATGCCAAGAACGTTTTGAAGACAACTAATACATTTATTGAGATTTTTCCAATCTAGGAAGTGACCTTAATTCACTCCTTTGGTAAATATCTATTGAGCTGCTCCTAGGTACTGGACACTGTGCAGACGCCGGCAATGGATTGCTTATAGGATAGGCATACTCCTTGTCTTTATGGAGTTAAAACCCCACGTAAATAACCCAAGTAAATAACAGAAAATGTTCACAAGGACAAAAGAAAAAAAAAAGTGTGTCAAGCAGCATTGTTGATGAGTGCAAAATATATAAATATTCTATATGTTCAAAATTATGAGATTGGATAAGTAAATTATGGTTTCTCCAAACATGAAAATCCTCAGTCATTATTATAAATTGTGATATATCTCTATCTGCAGTAGCACTGAACAATGTTAATAATTTGTTAAGTCAAAAATAAATGGGTTACTCAATTGTCTAATTTTATTTTACTGAAAGTTGATGTGTGTATAAATGGCAAGGGAAGGAGCGATCTAAAGGTTTGACAGTGTTTTTCTGTGAGTGGTGGAATCACAGATGCTGTTTGTTCCATCTTCTCTTTTGCCGATGTATAGTCACCATTTCTTCTATAAATACATGGGCTAATTGAGTTATATAGCAAGGGTAATATCAGAAAGATAAAACAAAAGTAATAAACACAGGCTGGGTATGAAGCCTGATTTCAGCCCATACTACCTTATCATAAAGGACTTGCTTTGGGCTGAATTGTGTCACCACAAAATTCGTATGTTGACGCCGGACCCCAGTACCTCAGAATGGGACTGTATTTGGAGATAGGGTCTTTAAAGAGGTAATTAAGTTAGAATGAGGACATAAAAGGTAGACCCTAAACCAATGTATCGGTTGTTTTTGTTAGAAGAAAAGATCAAGACACAGGCATGCACCGAGGGATGACATGGAAAGGCACAAGCAGGAGAAGCCGTGTGCAAGAAAGAGAGAGAGGCCTCTGAAGGAGCCAGCCGTGGCAACGCCTTGATCTCAGACTTGCAGCCTCCAGGACTGTGAGACAATCAATTTCTGTTGCTTACACCACCCAGTCGGAGGTGACTAACACAGGATTGCACTACTGACCCTTAAAAGCATCTTTCTACTAGACTTAGACCTTTACGTTTCTTGTCCTAGTTCAACCTCACACCTGCGATTTGAAGTTTGTTATTAATTTCCTTTTACATGTAAATCAATGAGAGCATCTAGAGGTAAAGTCAACCAGATGATTCCCATCATTTCCCAGACAGAGCCCTGGGACTCAGGCCTTCAGGGCCAGCATAGCAAGAAGCTCCCTTCTGCATGCACCTTCCTGGGGGAGATTTCCCCAGCCCCTTCCCTTCAGAATTATTCTTCTGATAACTCATTACTGCTAATGGCATCACCCAGTTCAATACACTATTTTTCAATATAGTTTTTCCTGATTTTCAATGTTTGTCTATAAGCTCTCCTTCTATCTAGTTAAGACATTTGCATCTCCCCAAGATGTCCAGAGGAAAATCTAGTTGGCAGAGTAATCTAGTTGGCAGGTAAACATGTTTTTAGGAGACCATTTTGCAGGACCTTTAGAATCACAGCTTACAAGCCAATTAAGGACACACCTATATGTAGTCACACGTGGCATTGTTTGTTTTGTCTTTACACACCCCCACTGGTGTCACTGACTTGTGACCCTGTCATTAAGTCACTGAATATCTTCCTCAATATAGAAGGTCACACTGGCTTCTAATAAGGCCTAATTAACTATTCATTAGGGAAAATTCGGTGCAACTCTAGATTTTAATATCCATAGTTCCCAGTAGTAGGAAATTTCCAACAGGCAGCCAGATTGCCTTAATGAAACTCTGTTCTGGAGATATGAGCCTCCAGAGTCAGGATCCTGTCTCCAGAACTAAAGTAATACAGTGCTCATGAGTATTCCAGCAATTCCAAAGTTGGAATACATCATAATGAACCAATTGAGATAGATCAACGCATCTGTTACCAATCTGACAATGGTCTGCTGTGGAATAATATCTTTCAGCAGAAATTAGAAATCATAAGCATAACAGTCTTCTCTAAGAGGAGAGATGATTGCAAATTATTCTAACAAAAACGATTTCTGTTCTATTTCATGTGTAAGATGCCCATGAAGAGTCATGTTTCTCCCTCTGCCAATATTTTATCCAGCACAAGCACAGCTTTCCCCAAGAAAAATAGTAAAAGCTATCAAGACCAGAATTGCATCCTAACTTTTATTGTGGGGGTTGCCAAAGGCCACTGGGTTCTATTGTGCAGAAACAAGATGGCAACAATGTTCTCGCAATTGGAGTTCACATGACAAGCCCGCTAATTTATAGGTGAGGGGAGTTGTGTGCAGCTGTAGCTCTTTGGCTGATAATAGCTGTGCTGATCTTCCACCTTGGAAGCAGGTTGCCTCATATGGTGCAGCAGTCTGATGCTAAGCGGCCGGAGCAGAGGTGCAATGCTTGGCCATAATTTAAAGGACTATGACATGAAGAAAGTGTTATGATGTTTAACTTATAGGGCATCCAAATGTCATAGACCCAAGCAAGTTCCTATTAGCAATAACTCAGGTCCTCTGAAGGGATTTGACATTCAAAACTGATGAGCCCTGGCCCCCGGGGTCTGCTCCGACCTAGCCTCGCCCAGGCCACTCGGTAACCCGAGCGGCCCAGGGGTCAAACCTGTGATAGCCCTCTTCAATTTAAAGAGCGGCTTCTCCCTGGCTGCTGGGGTTCTGACTCGGCACAATAAATTTCCCAAAGAGCATAAAGAGCCATCTAGTGTATATCAAATCAATATCATTGTGGCTTGCAGCAATATCTGAGGCTACAGTTCACAAAATAAACTAGCCCAGGGGCTGGATTTCTGCCCTTGGCAATCAATCAGGCTCCTGGGTCATGGATTTTAGTGTAAATTAACACAGCAGAAACCATCATGCTCCCCAGACAATGATATAATACAGGATTTGCTTTTTTTTCCAACCCAAGTTTCATTGCTTATGTTCAGAGGTGATGTTACACTAAAGAGAAATAATAAAAGCAATGATTAGGGAAGCCATGTAAATCGTCAAGTAAAACATTAATATTCTTCTGACAAATATACATAAAGTTTGTTAAATTGGGTAAACAGTTATGGAGCATGAGGAAAGAATATAATCGCATGGAACCTGTTCAAGTATATAAGATGTCTTAAATCGATGTCCAGTAAATAGTACTAATTATATCAGATTACTGCATGTGAGTCATGGAAAAATGAATATTTTGTAAGGGTGTTCCTCCCAGTTTTCAAAGGTGCTCCATATCTATGAGGGACCCAATGGATGTATCCTTGAAAAACCTTTAAATAAGACACAGTGCATGCCCCCAGCTTACAATACAACCCCCACCATAGTCTCTCAATTTGGAAAATGTCTATTAGTTGCTGTCACTGCTTCTTTGTTGAGAAAGGGGAAGTTATCTTTTCCTCTAGTAAAAGGCACATAAGTATTCCATAGAATAATTTATAATGTAGAATTTCATACACAGACCCATAAACAAAAATAGGTTTTAGGGGGAAAAAAAACCTTGCAGTTTATAGAAAACTTTGCCAACATAGAGGTCAGTTTGGGAAAGATGAATCATCTGTATTTTATTTATTTGGAAGGAATGAAACAGATTATCACACACCTCGACATACTTCTTACAGCATTATACAGTCTGTCAAATCAAATTGCCCATATACGGTGTGATGCACAGTGCATTTTTCCTATAGCTTAGAAGATATAATATCTGTTCTTGGATCAATATCAAAATAGGATATGAATATTTCAATTAATACTTTGCATAGTCACATATTTTGTAACTCATTAAAATGCACCCTAGTGGCAAGATTGCACATCACTATTGCAAGTGATGAGTTACTGCATTGGATACAGGCCACTAAGTTACTAGTCAGGTGCAAAGTCTCCCTCAGCCTCCAGTTTTCCAAAAACGAGTGGAGAGGAATGTATACTGTCCTTACGTCAAAGTGTCTTGACTTCTTGACTATCTAGTGTGTGAAGGAGAGTGAGAACATTAACATAAGGCATTATTTTGATTATCGTAAAGTTCAGAAGCAGAAGTGTAATGAAAGCCTTAAATCAAAAGGTGATTTTTTTTTTTCACATTGTGGCAATATGTGTCTGGGGTTGTCTTGGACAAAGTCATATTTCTAACACAAATGTAATTTAGCTGAAAATTATTGAGACTGTCTTAAAATAAAGCTAATAATAATAATAGTAATAATAATAAAATAGAACAAAAACCTATGCAATGCAGCAAAAGTAGTTCTAAGAAGAAAGTTAATAGCAGTAAACACCTAAATCAAAAAAGAAGAAACATTTCTAATAAACAACGCAATGATGCACCTGAAGGAACTAAAAAAAAAAAAAGAAAGAAAGAAAAAGAAAAATAAACAAGAACAAACTAAATTCACATTGGGTAGAAGAAAAGAAATAGTAAGCCTCAGAGCAGAAATAAACAAAATAGAGACAAAAAAATCAATTCAAAATATTAATAAAGCAAAGAACTGGTTTTTGGAAAATATAAACCAAATCAACAATCTTTCAGTTAGACTAAGAAAAAAGAGAGAAGACCCAGATAAATACAATCATACATGAAAAAACCATTGCAACTATCAGGTGTATGCCTCAGAAATACAAAGGATTGTAAAAGACTTATGAACAAATACATGCCAACAAATTTGATAACCTAGAGGAAATGAATAAATTTCCAGAAACATATAACCTACCAAGATTAAATTATAAATAAATAGAAAATCTGAACAAACCAAAAGAAGTGAGAACACTCAATCAGTTAAAAAAAGAAAAGTCTCCTATTACAGAAAAACCCAGGACCTGATGGCTTCTCTGGCGAACTCTACCAAACATTTAAAGAAAAACTAACACCAGTTCTTCTCAAACATTTCCAGAAGATAGAAGAGCAGAAAATACTTCCAAACACATTTCATGAGGCCAGCATTACCTTGATTTTAAAACTGGACAAGGATACAACAAAACAAGAAAACTCCAGGCCAATATCCCTAATGAACATAGATGCAAACATTCCCAGTGAGATCCTAGCTAGCTGAATCCAACAGCATATCAAAAAAATCATTCACTATGATCAAGTGGTATTACTCTCAGGGATGCATAGATGACTTAACTTATGCAAATCAAAAAATATGATCTACCTCATTCACAGAAAGACAAAAACTCTATCATTTCAATAGATGCAGAAAAAAAGCATCTTACAAAATTCAAAATTCCTTCTTAATAAAAATTTTCAGCAAATTGCATATGGGAAATATATACCTCAACACAATAAAGGTCATATAAGGCAAACCCACAGCTAATATCATACTGAAAAAGCTTCCACCTTCCAGATTCTTCCTCTAAGCTTGTTATTAAGACAAAGATCCCTACTTTCACTACTTTTATTAAACATAGTTCTGAAAGTCCTAGCCTCGGCAGTAAGACAAGAGAAAGAAATTAAAGGGCATCCATATTGAAAAGAAGGATGATAAATTGTCCCTGTTTGCAAATGGCATAATTTTACATATAGAAAACTCCAAAGGCTCCACCAAGAAACTCTTAGAACAAATAAATAAATTCAGTAAAGTTGCAGGATACAAAAGCAACATACAAAGAATTAACAGGGTTTTTATGTACATTTTAATAGTGAGCAATCTAAAAAAGAAATAAAAAAATACTGTCCACAGTAGTTACCAAAAATACCTGGGAATAAATTTAACTGAAGAGACTAATCATCTCTACAATGAAAGCTGTAAAACACTGATAAAAAGCAATTTATGAAGAAGACAAACAATTGCAAGATGTCTCATTTTCATGAATTCTTAGTAATATTGTTAAAATGTCCACACTACCCAAAGTGATCAACAGATTCAATGTAATCCCTACCAAAATTTCAATGACATTCTTCACAGAAATAGATAACATTTCAAAAATTTGTATGAAACCACAAAAGATCATGAAAAGGCCAGCAGTCATGAACAAAAAGAACAAAGTCAGAGGTATCACACTATCAGACCTCAGAATATACCACAAAACTATAGTAACAAAAATAGCATGGTACTGGTAAAAAAGAAAAAAAAAAAAAAAGACAAATAGATAAACAGAACAGAATACAGAGCCCAGGAATACATTTATGCACCTATAGCCAACTGATTTTCAATGAAGATGCCAAGAACACACATTAGAGAAAAAAACAGTCTCTTCAGTAAATGCATCAGGGAGAAATGAATATTCCTATGAAGAAGAATGAGACTAGATCCCTACCTCTGGCCATACAAAAAAAAGTCAACCTAAAATGGACAAAAGACCTAAAGGTAAACCCAAAACTATGAAACTACTGGAGGAAAACAAAGGAGAAACCGCACAATATTGGGCTGAGCAAATATTTTCTGAATAAGATCTGAAAAGCACAAAAGCAAAAATATACAAACGAAATTATATCAAACTAAAATGTTCTTGCAGAGCAAAGGATATTATTAACAGAGTAAAGAGATATGGGAGAAAATATTTACAAACTATACATCCAATATTAAACTATACATTCTAGATTAATACTCAACATACATAAGAAACTTAAATGTCTCAACAAATAAAAATAAGAAGAACCCTATTAATAAATGGGCAAAAGACCTTCATAGACATTTCTCAAAAGAATACATTCAAATGGCCAACATGTCCATGAAAAATTATTCAATAGCACTAATTATTAGAGAAATTCAAGTAAAAACCACAATGAGGTATTATCTCACCCCAGTCAGAATGGCTGTTGCCAAAAAGACAAAGGAAAATAAGTGTTGGCAAGGATGTGAAGACTACAAAGCACTTATACACTATTAGTGGTAAACTAGTACAGTCATTATGGAAAACAGTTTGCAGATTTCTCAAAAAATTAAATAAAGAACTATTACTTGATTCAGCAATCCTGCTCCTGGGTATATGTCCAAGGGAAAGGAAATCAGCACATTGAAGAAATATCTACACTCCTGTATTTACTAAAGCACTATTTACAACAGCCAAAATATGGAATCAATCCAATTGTCTAACAATGCGTAACAGTATATAGAGAATGTGGTAAATATCCGCAGTGGAATACTATTCAGTCATAAAAAGAGAGTTAAATATTGTCATTTGAAACAACATGGATGAACTGGGAGGACAAACTATTAAGTGAAATAAGACAGAGAAAGACAAATACTGCATGATCTCACACATATGTTGAATATTTTTTGAAAAGCTGATGCCATAGAAGCTGTGACTACAGCAGTGGTGACCACAGACTGGGGACAAGGAAAAGCAGGATGGAGAGAGGTTGGACAGAGGGTACAAAGTTACAGTTGACTAAGAGGAACGCCTTCTGGTGTTCTATTGAATAGTAGGGTGACTTTGATTAACAGAGAAATATTTTATATTACAAAATTATTAGGAAAAATCCTTTTGAACATTCTCATCACAAATAAATGATAAATGCATGAGATGACAAATATGCTAATTACCCTAATTGGATCATTATATAACATAGATGTGTATCAAAACATCAAATTGTATCCCATAAATATATACTGTTACAATGTGTCAATTAAAAAATACATACAAAATTAAAATAAAAAAGAGTACACAAATTGCAACAACTAGAGCCAACGGACAGAAGAGCATTTTGGTCTGCAGCTCTTCATGAGTTGAAGGGAAATAGGCTCTACACTTTACCAACAGCTCTGTAGTTCTCAATGAGAGCCACTTGTGTCCATATTTAACTCTACTTAACCATGCTGAACTTACTGGTTTGGCTTGTTTTTGGGCTGAAGTGTCATAAGAAAAAGTACACGCTATAAGAGGCCATTCTTTGGCCAGCTCAAATTAGAAGTTGAGTTTCGAAAGTAATGCCTTGAACAGCTTAATCTTGGTAGCAGACACACATATGGGTGAGCTTTTGTTCCACAACAGTCTATGAACCATGTTAATGAGGATGGAATTTTCTTAAAACAGACAGGCTTAATGACAAGGATTCTAAAAACTCACTAAGTAAAAACAAAAACACAAACAAAAAAACACGGTGCAGAATTCGTACTTACAGGCAGCCTCTCCTTACTCCATTGAATCACAGAGCAAGGTTTTGGACTTAGAATCTAAGTTAGGTGCTGAAATGAAGCAAGACTAAGTCTAAATAAAGCCTAGCCATCATCATGGATTTCTGTTTCCAAGACTCAGTAAAACAAGGTCCTATGGGTCTTTGACAGGTACATACCCATGAAGAGGCACTGTGAAGAAGTGACTTCACCCGTCTTTGGTTTGGACCTCTCACCTTTTTAAACATGAGAAGCCTGACAGCAATGGGATTGCAGCCCATACCATTGTTCCAGTTGGGAATTGTTCCCTTTGCTGCTGCTTGAAAGAATAAAGAGAACACAAAAGTTGTTGCTATGCATCTTTAAAACTGTAGGCTGTTGCTGTCTGTTCAACATCTTTTATTTATTTATTTATTTATTTATTTATTTATTTATTTATTTATTTATTTTGAGATGGAGTCTCGCTCTGTCGCCCGGGCTGGAGTGCAGTGGCGCGATCTCTGCTCATTGCAAGCTCCGCCTCCCGGGTTCACGCCATCCTCCTGCCCCAGCCTCCCGAGCAGCTGGGACTACAGGCGTCCACCACCACGCCCAGCTAATTTTTTTTTGTATTTTTAGTAGAGACGGGATTTCACTGTGGTCTCGATCTCATGACCTCGTGATCCGTCCGCCTTGGCCTCCCAAAGTGCTGGGATTACAGGCGTGAGCCACCGCGCCCGGCCCCTGTTCAACATCTTAACTCAATAACTAACTTGAGGGATTGTTTTTGTCTCAGTTGATTGACCGTAATAGTGGTTTTGGCACTGTGTAGACAGCTTCAGTGGAAAACCCCAGCCAAATGAGTTCTTAGTATAATGTAGATCAAACAATTGGCTGATCGATTGGGGGAAACACTATTTTTATTGTTTTGTAACAATAATTTTGGTCAGGCACGGTGGTAATCCCAGCACTTTGAGAGGCCGAGGTGGGTGGATCACCTGAGGTCAGGAGTTTGAGACCAGCCTGGCCAACGTGATGAAACCCCCTGTCTACTAAAAATACAAAAATTAGCTGGGCATGGTAGTTGGCACCTGTAATCCCAGCTACTCGGGAGGCTGAGGTGGGAGAATTGCTTGAGCCCTGGGTGCAGAGGCTGCAGTGAGACGAGATGGTGCCACTTCATTCCGGCCTAGGCAAAGGAGCAAAACTCTGTCTCAGAACAAAACAAAACAAAACAAAACAAAACAAAAAACAGCAATTCTGGCATCAGGTTATGTTAAATGATAACACTTGAAATTTCCAGTAGAAAGCCATACAGCTTGACCAGTAGCTGTCAGAAAACATATCTGAGAAAGAACTGTGTCAAACACAAGTTTTCATTTTACAGGATTCTGAAAAGTCCTTGGAATTAAATATTTTCTTTTATATAAGGCACATGTCACGCAGAAGACATCTAGTTATTCTTGCGAGTTTTCTAGTTTATAGAAACAGTAGCATCACAGTCTTTTTCACATAAGGTGCAGGAGGTGGTCGCCACCAAAGCTATGGACAGCATCTTGTCCAAGAGACTAACTGATGAGTTAAGAAGTAGGTTAGGGACCAAGTATTTCTGGAGGGACTGGTAAGAGGCTTGGGAGAACGTGATCAAATATGGAAGAGTCCTACAAGTACTCAGCTGCTAAAACATATAGGAAAAGTGATTGAAAGGCTACAATTAGCAGGCGATTCTTAAGAACTAATGAATCTGGGTCCAGAAGCATAGCATGACAAACACTCAACATCCTCCACATCTGAATCCCAGCAGCTGCCCTAGATTGTATCTATTCCTCCACATTCTACATCTAGAACATCAAGAAATCTCACTGGATCCACCCTTAAAATATGTTTAGAACCCACCTGCTGCCCTCCACCTGCTGCCCTCCACCTGCTGCCATGGCCTCTCCTGAACCTCCATTTCCCTTTGTCTGCACCCTCTAGCCGACCTCTGCTATTCTGACATCTCACCTACTCTTTGGGAGGCTATTGTCAGTGTGGTATGCAGAGTAAGCCTAGTAAAATATGGGTCAGACTGTGATTCTGCGTCGCTCCAACTCTGCAGTGGTTTTCTCCTGGATTCTCTACTGCGGGCCGCATGATCAGGTGTTCTGTGCCTTCCCCTGGCTCACAGGATTCTAGCCCCATTTTCTCCCTTGCAGTTTCTCAAGTGTAACAGGTGTGGCTTCTCTTTTGACTTTGGCAGTGACTGTTTCCTCCATGAAAATGTTTCTCCCCCAATAACTTCATGATTAATTCCTTCACCTCCTCCACCTCCTTTCTCAGCAAGATCCACACCACCCGTTCAATTCAAAATTGGTGTACATCCCTTCTCCAGCTCCAGTCACTCTGGGGTCCCATTTCTTCACAAAGCTTCCAACTCCTAACACGAGAAAGCATTTGCTTCTCTACCATGTTGTTGGTGGCTACCTCAGCCCTCCAGAAAGTAAACTCGCTGTGGCCAGAGATCTTTTCATGTTTTTTCCACAGATGGATCCCAAAATCTTCAGTAATACCTGATGTATGGTAGGGGCCCAGAGAACACTGGCAGACTTCTAAAATGATGGAATGATTGACAAAGATGCTTTTTGAGAAAAATGAGAGAGGCAGCCTGCTGTTGCAGAGTCAACCGGCTCCACATTTCTGTTAGATCTAATGGGACATCAGCTGGCCCTGAGGCTGAAGGTACCAACAGCCAAGCACATTTGACTCTGTGCTGGGTAGCGGTGTGAGGAGCAAATGTCCTTGGTGTTTCTTACTTTATTAACAGGGGTACTGTTCAAGATAGGAAACTTTGTAAATAATGACTCTTCCTACAACGTCTCTTATTTTAAACTTGGAATGACTTGAGGAGGTCAGACATGCGCATTGTAGGACATTGCTAAAGGGTATATCGCTGTGTGTGTATGGCTTTTCCCATTAAGGTACTTATAGTTGGAGATAAAGAAGAAATATTCTAGGAAAATAATAAGTAACTTCAACTTAGCAAACTGGCCCTTTTGGTTTTCGTTAAAAACAAGATGTTCGGGTTAGTATGACATCACCTCTATTTATCACGTTGTTTCAAGTCTTCCATTTGGAAAAACTGTAAGGATAAGTATCACCAGGAAAGCTTCTATTTTATTATATTATTCTATTTATTCATAAAAATCAGCACAACTAATTTATGATAATTTTCACATATTGTCTTAGTTCATTCAGGATGCCATGGTAAAACACCATAAACTGGGTGTTTCATGAGCCACAGAAATTCATTTTTCCTAGTTCTGGAGGCTGGAAATTCAAGGTGACACCATCATCTAATGTGGTGTCTGGTGTGGGCCAGTTTCTTGGCTCATAGATGGGACCTTCTCGCTGTGTCTTCACATGGTGGAAAGGGCAAGAGAATTCTCTGGGCTTCTTTTATAAGGTCACTAATCCCATTCACAAGGGTACAGCCCTCCCAAAAAGGCCCCACATCCTAATACCATCACCCTGTAGGTGGGGATTTCAACATATGAATTCAGAGGGAGGCACAAACACTCAGACTATAGCACCTATAAAGTTATTGATCAGGCACTCATACAATATTTCAACAGCAAGATGAAAGCTACACAATTAAGCAGGTCAGTCCTTTATTTTCATGATGCCAAGCCCATTTCAATTACTTTTAGTATATTCATTTACCTATTTTGATATCAGAAGGAAGGGGTATCTCATTTGGAGCTCTTATTTTTAATCTGGAAGAAATACATAGAAACCCTGACAGGTACACAGTATGGATAAAGCAGCCAGGCAACACTTTCCTGTACAGAGTGATGATGGCACCATCTGGATTCAGCTTATTTGTTTTTGCACAGAATGTCATAGTTTCCAAATTTCTTGCTAAAAATATTTATATGTTAACCTAATTAGGAAATCACTGAGCTGAAACATTACATAGGTTGGCTTTCATTATAATTTCTGCATAATAATGCCTACATTTTCTAGGTAGTAATTAGATGCATTAAGGATGAATGATTCCTTCCATGCTTATTGAGGGTTTTTTTTTTCCTTCTAAATTTGTGTCAAGGGTCACCTGCTGTGGGGGACAATGAATGTCACCAAGGAAGACAACAGATAAAAGCTTCTGAAATGAATCAATGGACATAGACCAAAAATTTGAATTTTTAAAGTATCCAAGCAGAATACTGATAGAGCAGAATCTTAACTGTATATATTACTTGGACTGAGAGAAAATAAAATAAGCATATGGATTTACTAAGATAAATACAAGTTTGGATGAATCAAGCATATAATTGATATCACAGATATAGAATTACCAGCTATTCTTTCAATACAAAGGTAGAAGTAAACGGAGGATTTTGTTTTAATCTTGTTCATTTGAATCTTGATTATTTTGTGGTTCTTATTTAGCTGCCATGATCTTCTGAGTCTCAATTACCCCCTCACATCATGGGCTGTTATAATCTCTTCATTGTATTCAAACTAGAAAATGTCTGACAGTTTATAATACTTGCATTGTTTTATAATCTTGACGTGAATAATTATTTAAATATATATCAGAGCATCTTGGTTATTAACATTTTTCAGTTTTCTTTTTAGGAATATTCATGTCCATTTTCTTTGTCTTGAATTCACTGCATGCAATTGATATAATTACATCAATCTCTTTCAAACTGGGTTTTCATTAAGAGTTGAGTCCCAATGTTCTGAAGAGTCTCTTCAAAATTCAATCTTTTCTCTCTTACCCATCTGACAGACAAAAAATATTTGGAACAATCATTTAAAACAGCATTGTAAGAATAAAATAGGGTTTCCATATTTGGCAAATAAAAATATAGGACGTCCAGGTAAATTTGAATTTTAGATAAACAACAAACATTTGAATCTAAGTATGTTCCAAGTATTGCACAGGGCATACTCATACTAAAAATAAATGTGTTGCTTATCTAAAATTAGCATTTAACTGAGCAGTCTGTGTTTTTTTGAGAACCGAAATAAAAAACACATTGTTATTCTTATATTCTTAGATAACAGTAGAGGTGAAATACGTCTCTTAATATATCACCTACTGTTTTATTCTGAAAACGGTAATCCACGATTTATCACTATGTGGTATCTAAATTTGAATGGGCATTTCAAAGTTTAGTTCATTTTTTCCAAGAGGTAAACATAAAATATCTGGAACAGGTTGAAATAGAAAGCATAGAAAATGTTTTCTTAGTGTGCATGGCTAGAATTGAACAATAGATTATTAACCATGTGAGGTGCAAAATACTGCTGTCACCTCTTGAGGGACAGCGGGGCTCCTGGGCTGCCATGGTCTGGCAAAAAGAGGTGAGGGTTAATTTTACCTGTCAACGTGACCGGGACAAACGGCGTTCAGATATTTGGTAAAATACTATTCTGCTTATTTCTGTGAGGGCATTTATGGATAGGTTGAACCTCTAAAAAGAGAAACTGAGTGAGGCAGCTTGCCCTCCACAATGTGGGTGGGCCTCATGCAATCAGTTGAAGAAATGAATAGAACAAAAAGTTTCCTCTCCTCTGAATACGAGGAAATCCCTCTGCCTGCCATCAAGCTGGGACATCATATTTCCTGTTCTTGGCTTCAAACGGAAACGTCTCCTGGGGTCTCCAGCTAGCTAACTGGAAATTTTTATTTATGTATTTATTTTCTTGCATTTGCAGTTGAGAGAAATGTAAGAACTGTAGATTTTGAGACGTGGCAGCTTCCATCACCACCTGAGCCCATTTGTTATATCAAATCTCTTTCTATTTTGTTAACTGAGATTCGCAGGGAGTAGAGCAGAGGGCGGAGCGAGGAGTTAGACTGAATTGCCCCAGGAGAGACCACAGGTGATCCCATGGTGACTCTGGCAGTGTAATGAACTTCAGGGTTGTCCCAGTTGAGTCAAGAGGCTAGGTCTTTTTGCCAGAGGTGGTCATTAAATTCAGGCTGTCCCCTGAGATGTTCCCTTCAGCCAAGGCCAGTTTTGGGGGGAAAAAAAATGGGCTCTTCAGGTCCAGTAGTTCACATCTCTGGGCTGCAGGAATGAGTATCTCAACACCGAGGAAGATCTAGGTGCCAGAGTATGCCACCCCACCCCACAGGATATTGTCGGAACACAGTGGCACCGGCACAGTGAGTTCATATTTCCCTGTGAGGAAATTCCTTAGCACTAATCAGATTCACAAAGAGGTCCACAAGGAAGAGCCAAAGCGAAAGCACTCACCTAGATACTGAGTGAGCAATGTAAGGACACAGTGTTCTGTAACAACATAACGTACCTGATATCCTTTCTCCCATCTCACCCCATTTTCAAAAAATAGGGAGTGTTGCCTATCTGTGCAACTAAGATTTGTCAGCATTTATTTTTTTCAGTCTTGTTTAATTATTTTATCACTGCTAATAGTGATCCACAAATTTCCACAAATTCTGTTCACAATAACATTCATTGAAAGGGAAACAAGATACTGAAAACGTTTCTTTGTGTGAATACACGATGTCATTATAATGAAAATTCAACTTATATTAAGCTCACACTTGGAAGTGTTCTTATATTTTCACTTGATTTGGAAAAAAAAGTAAATTAATAGGACAACAGCTGGATATAATAGTACTTTCCTAAAAATGCCCTATTATTTTAAGCACAATTTCCATGTTATATGTACAAATTATCACCATTTATATTTTAATTATATGTGAGCATGCGTTTATGAAGAAGAGAACACCCTGAAGGTGAAGCCATAAGTTTAAAAGGATGCTCAAATCATTCCCCAGTGAGAATTTCTCAGACCCCATTGCCTCAGCATGCCCTCAGAAGCCACACATCATTTTGAAGGACTGCCATTAGCCTGGGTTCAGCTGCTGCAGTGCATGGGCAGGAAGGATCCTGTGTCTCAACTTCTTGGGTTGAGACCAGCACCCTTCTTGGGTTACCACCAAGTAGAGGACAGTCCCTCCGGAAGAAACGGAAGTCGTCCCTGATGTCTGGCATATGTTGAACCCACAAAAGCCATTGATTATTTTAACCAGGTCCAATTTGTCTTTGAAGGAGACATTTTAAAAAGCAAAAGAGCTTAAACAAACATGAAAGTAATCTAATTCAGACATAAACATGAAAGCTAATAAGATTACAATGAATTGATCTAAATATTACTTAAAATAATTAGAAATGATTTTTTTATGGCATGCCATTTCAGTCAGGACACTTATATGTTTCATTGGGAAGCAAGCAGATTATTGCTTTCTATAATATTTTCTTGTTTTTATGACCTTAGAAAGAAGTATCAGTGTGTTCAGACTTGTCATTCAAAGCTTCTCCAAGGTCAATGAATATTCTGCATTTAAAGCACTTCCAAATGTAGCCAATCCCTTCTCCTTCCTACTGTCTTCATGCTCAAATGGTGACCCATTCTACAAGAATTTGTTGCTTTCTCCAGACATAATTTCACAGCTATCTTTCCAAGAACAGAAATATTCTATTCTTAATTTTTGTTTTTAAGTCTATGGCAAAAGTATTGAAAAGGAACATTCTATTGACTCGTTAAGAGAGAAACTTTAGGCAAATTAAATTTAACAATGTTTAATTGAGCAAAGAATGCTTCATGAATTGGGCAGCACCCAGAACCAGAATCAGTTCAGAGTGGCAGTGGAGCTGTCATGTGGACAGACACATTTACGGACAGAAGAAGGAAAATGGGCTACAGGAACAGCTGGGTTAGTTACAACTCCGCTTTTGCCTTATTTGAACACAGCTGAGACTCAGCTGCTGTGATTGGCTGCAATTCAGTGGCTGTGATTGGCTGAAACTCAGCTGCTGTGATTGGTTGAGACTTAGCAACTTGTTACAAGAGAAAATTACAACCTATTTACACCCCTACAGTTCACTGTATATGAAGAAAGCATTAGATTGAAGTTAACCTATTTAAGGAGATAACTTTAGGCTAAACTTAAGGTAACAAACTATTGAAGGTGGTAGGTTGTCCTTCAACACAGATATGAAGATTCAGAAAAGCATATGGTAAAAGTTTATTTGGTGTCTACTCTGTCTTTAAATCAACACTAAGGCTAAGGAACACCAAGAAATACACTCTTCATGCGTTTCTTTTCCTTTTTTTTTCTCTTTTTCTTCTTTTATTTTGACAGCCTTTGAGTTTACAAGAAGTTAACATTTCCACAGGGTTGTAATTGAATCAAAAACAGAATTTTCTGCAACATCCTGTAAATATCTAGACCTGAATGTTGAGTGCTCTGCCTTCAGTTTTTCTAAGTGAGAAACACTATCAGAGCTGCCACAGTACATGGTTGCACTTAATACTGTTTAAAGTCAAAACAAACATTTGACATAAAATGTGTTTGAAGTTAGATGAATCATCCTACTGGGTTAGGGTTGTAGCAAACTTTCCCATTATTAATTAATTTTTCATGCATCAAACAAAGAGAACAGATTTTTAGTACCTAATGTAACTCATCCCCATATAACTAAACATTTGGTCCAGAGAAATCATGTAATAATTAGCATACTCATTTTTTATTTTTCTCAGAGAATGTGAGCAAATTAAACAGAGCAGGTAATGGGAGCACTCAATTTAAAAGTCAATATGACAAACATAAAATATTGGAGTTATTAGCAATAATAATAAACCATATTGTACCCGCCACTACGCCCGGCTAATTTTTTTGTATTTTTTGTAGAGACGGGGTTTCACCGTGTTAACCAGGATGGTCTCGATCTCCTGACCTCACGATCTGCCCGCCTCGGCCTCCCAAAGTGCTGGGATTACAGGCGTGAGCCACTGCGCCCGGGGGATGGAAATGTTTTATATCACAATTGTGGTGGCTAAACAATCATATGTATTTGTCAAAACATATTCTTATTTTCCGAAACTGGTGGCATTTTTATAACTAAGTTATACCTCAATAAAGATAATCAAGACAAAAAAATCAAGAATTAACAACAGATGTGTATTTTTTCTACCCAAAAATGGAGAGTGGTGGTAGGCACCTGTAGTCCCAGCTTCTTGGGAGGCTGAGGCAGGAGAATGGCGTGAACCTGGGAGGCGACGGAGCTTGCAGTGAGCGGAGATCGCGCCACTGCACTCCAGCCTGGGCGACAGAGTGAGACTCCATTTAAAAAAAAAAAAAAAATTTCCATAAAAGTGTTCCCTTGCGCCACACTGTAGTCAACCCCCAATCCCTGATGCTACTGATCTGCTCTCTGTCACTGTAGTTTTCACATTTTCAGGAGCTCACCTAAATGGAATCACACAGTTTGTTCTGTTCTATTGCACTGCTTAGTTGCATTGCACATGGGGGTACAGTCTGACATTGTACACATTGGTTTGTAGTCCTTGCAAGACCTAAACCTCATTTGGGTGAACATTTCTTCGAAGTCAAACAGTTGTACTTGCTCAAAGTTTCTCCAGCATATTCACAGCCTTGGTCGTATCTTCTTTTCCGTGTGACATACTCAGATTTCCTTATCACACAGCTCATCATGATTAGATCCCATAACTTGAAATATTAAAACTACTATGTCAGATTCCAATGACCAGTTTCTAGACTACAGGCAACACTCATTATCGCTCTTTGAAAATTATTCTTCTTATTAAACCCAACTTGGCAAAAGTGTATAGTGGCCAAAGTAATGAGAATGGATGATGATGATGATGATGATGATGAGTTCTCCAGAGTCCTAGAAAATCCAATGGCACTGAAGTAAGGAAGTTCAGGAGATACTTGACACACCCAGGAGGAAGAGCTGTCCTCCTTTGGCAAGTACGTCAGGTGCCAGGATGGCAGGCCTGGCATACCCAATCCCTCCACTGAGTTCAGAGGTAACGGGGGAGGCCCCCCAGCACCAGAAACATTTTGTGATGTGAAAAGTAACCATTTAGAAGATTTATTCCTCAGATGCCTCATAGGTCAATGTTCCATAGATGAAATCCAATGGTATGACAACATGCTATCACCACTTTTTTTTTTTTTTTTTTTTTTTTTTTTTTTTTTTTTGAGGCGGAGTCTCGCTCTGTCGCCCAGACTGGAGTGCAGTGGCACAATCTCGGCTCACTGCAAGCTCCGCCTCCCGGGTTCACGCCATTCTTTTAAGTAACACTTGAGAAATTAATCAATGTGGATGTCATTGGCACTACTTTCTATCAATATTAAAGAGCAAAAAGAACAGAAGAACTTTGACATTTATGTTTGAGGCTCTAACGACGAAAGGCAATTATGACAAAGTGGAAGCCTTAAAAATATCCCTGCTACAGTCAATAAGAGGAAGATAAGGAGAATATGAGTTGTAATTGGAAATAGGCCCGCTTTCTTTAACAAAAAAAAGATAAAAAGAAGAAAAACAAAAATAAACAGAGCCTCGCCATGCAGTCATTGGAGTTGTCATATTTCATCGCATACAATTAAACATTAAACCCATTTTCTCAGATTGTATTGTTTAATTACAAAAGTAAGTAAATATAATTAAAAAGTTAAATAGATATTGTTAGATGCACAGTCAGCAGAGCACTGAAATATATCAAATGATATTTGAAGACAGTTTCTGTCATTTCAAATGATTATGAAGTACCCTTGTCACAAATGATGAAAATAACTGGGATATTGCAATTATGGGTTATTTTTAATATTTACTCTCATGCTGCTTGAATGTAAATACAAAGAAAATGTCTTCTTTTCCATTGAACCTAAAAATAGGTACCATCCACCCATCAGAAAAAGTATAGCAGAAAATCTGAAGAAAAGCACATGTTTTTGGAGTCTGGTAATTTTCCTGGAGGTAAGAATAATACAGCCTTGCAAATGGCTCTCAGTAATCTACTTACTCGAGTGATTCATAGACACCTCCACACTGAATGTGAATGCTTTGCCTCCAGAATAGATAAAAATTCCCACAATAATGGGACCCATTGTTTTCTTTATATATGAGATGAGACTAAGCAAAATAACCCACATACGTTGCAATGTATTTTTATTCCTAGAAAAATATGCAATAGCTTCTTGTAGTAATAGTTTATGTTCTCTGGTTGATACCCCACTTTCAGACCTAATTTCAGGAACTGATGTGTTCCTAGCAGTGTAGACAGCTCTAGTACCCCTGGAAGTCTCTTTAAGATAATCCACATTCACTCTCAAAACCCATGTGTAAGTTCCATCGGGGCATGCCCTACACTTTGTAGAAAGACAGCTGCAGCAACCGCATCCCTAACAGGCAGCTCAGGGCTACCGTAACCAAATTCTATAGAGTGGGTAGCTTAAAGAAACAAAAATTTATCCTCCACATTTTTGGAAAAGAAAGATCCAGGTTGCAGTGGGCTAGGTTTCTCGTGAGGGCTCTCCTGGGTTGAAGCCTTCTCCACATCCTCACATGGCCTTTCCTTGTGTGGTACAGGGAGAGAGAGATGGAGAGCATGAGCTGTCTGCTGTCTCTTCTCACAAGGACACGAATTCTGTCAGATCAGGGCCTCACACAGATGACCTCATTTAACCTTAATTACTTCCTTAAATACCTCACTCCAAAATACAGTCATACTATGGGTTTAGTGCTTCAACACACAAATTTAGGGAGGACACAATTATTGAGCCCACAACATTTTGTCCTTGGTCCCCCAAAATTCATGTCCTTCAAATATGCAAAATACATTTATTTGATTCCAACAGCTCCAGTTGACTTGTTCCAGCATCAACTTTAATGCCTTAAAATTTAGTTTTATCTAAATATCATCTAAATCCCAGATATGTGTGTGATGTGAGGTGTAATTTACCCTGTGGCAAAATTTCTTTTTATCTGTGAATCCCAAATGTGCTTCTAAAATATGATGGGATAGGCATAAAATAGATATTCTCTTTCCAAAAATAAACAAAAAACAAAAAACAAAAAAAAACAACAACAAAAAAGATAAATCAGAAGGCAGAAAATAAATTGTTTCCAAGCAAGTTCAAATCTGGCAAGGCAAATTTCACTAGATGACAAGGCATGGAACTTATCTGCTTTGGTCTCATGCTCTGCCCTGAAGGCCCACTGAGGCAGCAGTATCTCCCTATGGTCCTATTCAGGGACTGCAGAACTGTCCTGCCCTTGAGACTGGGGTGGGAGGGGGGAAGATTCCTGGCCCATGGAAGCTAAAGAGGTGGCCCTATCCCATGAAATCTAGGAGGGGCCAGTCCTGATCCCTGGGCTAGTGGTGAGAGTAACAGCCCTGATGATCTCTGAATCTTCTTTGAACTATTCCCTTTTCTTAAAGGACAAAGCAGGCTCACAGCTGAAAAGCTCTGTTGTTTCATCCTATAGAACCCAGAAGCCAGAAAGCCTTTATTTTGTCTTTGTTACCTTTAGTTCAAGCTGGCAGTGTTTCGACCAGTGTAATCCCATTGCTATTTCTGGCTATGCAGAGCTGGCTGATCAAATCCATGAGCTGCTCTTACAGACTCTTCATCAAACAGTTGCTCATCCACACCCTCAGTGCTCTCTTCAGAACAGGTTTCTCATGTTTTGCAATATGAATACACCGATAATTTTTCAAATCCTCAAGTTCTGGTACTTTTTGCTTGGCAATTTTTTTTCTCATATATATTTTTCTTCTCATATGTGACTGTAAACTGTAGGGAGAAACCAAGATGCTCCTTCAATGTTTTGTTTAGAAATCTCAGCTCAGCATCCAATAATATCACTTACATGTTATACCTTCTGCAATACACTAGAACACAATTCATCTAAGTTCTTTGTCGCTTTAGGACAAGGATTACCTTCCCTCCAGTTTCCAATAATCTGTTCCTCATTTCCCTGAGACACCACCAGAATGGCCTATATTGTCCACATTTCTATAGCTTGTTCAAAGCATTTTATTTTTTATTTTTCTAGAATACACCTAAAAGCTCTCCAGCCTCTGCCTGTTACCTAGGTCCAAAGTCACGTCCACATTCTTAGGTATTTGTTACAGCAGCATTCCACTTTTTCTACCAAAATCTGCATTAGTTGAAATTCTCCTGAGAAACAGGACGAACAGAATATTAAATGTGTTTTCTGCCAAGATCCCTACTCTATTAGCCTTTTGCACGTAGGTCTTGGTCAACACCACCTGGCCTCCAGCAATGCTAAGCTTCTAGTACTTCTGAATTCCAGGGACCACATGGTCTAAAAAATCCAAAGATCCATGTAAATGTTATGGGCTGTTTTTACTTTTAACCATTATCAGAATATGGTAGTGCACATTACATAAACTATATCTTCAAAAATTCTCCACAAATAATGTTTATGTTTTGGGTTCTTTTGTCAGGTTCTATAAATACCAATGCAGGGCTATGGGACCACGGGAGGATATAAGAATGTGTCACTGAGGATGATACGAAAGTGTCCCTATCAGAGTGCCCAGTCTTGTTATGCTTCAGTGAGTGTGGTTATAACCACAGGAACCCTTTTTACTGTTATAGAATGAACCAAGAAAGACCAGGTCCTCGACTGAACGGTTCTGCATGAGAGCATGTACCTTCCAGGTGACGTGCTCTTAGAATTTTCTCTGGCACTAACTAAGGGTCAGGCTGAAGATGACACAGGTATACTGAGATGGACTTTTGGTTGGGTAGAGGTTGAGAGAGGGTTGAACTGATTATTACTGGGCAGCACGCATGAGAGGTGATAAAAGGTATGTTTGAACAAGGACCCATGAGGGTGATTAAGCACTGTTCTGCAGGGATGGTGGAAGGGATGTTCAGAGCAAGTTGTCTGAAGAGGCCACATTTGAGCTGATTTCTAGAAATGAACTCTTTTTGGAAGAAGGTCATCCCAAGTAAAAGAGACCACTTAGGCTAAGGCCCAATACAACTGCAAAGGGGAGAGCTCAGGGTGGGCAGAAGCAGTTTAGCAGGACTGGAGGGAAGACAGAGCACAGAGGGGCATGCACACTGTGTTGACTGGTGAGTACAGAGTGTATTGAACTTACGTTGCAGGAGTATGAATTTGGCTCGTGTGCACTAGACTGTGGTAGCACATACATGCTTCTGACTAAGATGAGGCTTTCACTCTCAAGTTATGAATGTCTAGAAGGACATGTTATCTGCACAGGCACATTATCCCACTACAGGGTGGCAAGTTCTATAGTACAAGAGCCTCACCAGATGACCAGCGTCCCTGGAGCAAACTCAGCAAGAGCCCCCACTCCTTTGTGCCATTACTCTGAGCCAAGTGCTTTTTGTGGCTCTTCCTAGAATGAGCTCTTTTACCTGCCGGGCAGTACTCTGAAGATGGTGCTATTGTTATTTCTCCTCTGCATTTGAGAAGGAGCAAGTAACATGTTTAAAGCCATACACCTGGCAAGCAACAAGGCCTAGTTGCAGACCCAGGTGATACTCCCAGCTATGCCGTTCCTCTGTACCTCTGGTCTACATGAGCCTCCAGTATCAGAGATTCAAGATGGGTATCTCTGGAAGTTGGGGATCTAACAGCCTTCTGGAAATGGGCTCAGAGTAATGTAGGATTTTTCTCAGCCTCTTTGTCAGACTCGTGACAGGGGTGAATGTCTACTTGGCCCACTGCACTCCGTTTTTTGCAGGAGGGAGCAGGTGAGCAAGTGAGTGCAGGACCTGACTATCCGCTCTGGGCACTGGCGGGAGCAAGCTCCGTGTGGGGCCCGTGGCCAGATCAGGCGGAGGTGTCTGCCACTCCGAAGCCCCAGAGGAAGTGCTACAGTGCCATCTTATCTCCACCGTCCATGGATGGCTGTGTGTTAACAGCTCAGTTGACCCCTTGCCTCATCACATGGAGCAGCTGCCTTCCACCACAGGGGGCAAAGGGCTGGTGTGGCAGCCTTTTTGGTATTCTTACTCAGTGAGTCATGAGCTCTTCTCCAGCATCCAAGAAGAATGAGGCTGTGCAGACACTTGAAAGATAGTGACGGCAGAGAATTTTATTCAGCAGTGGAAATGGCTCTCAGTGGACAGGGGAGTTGGAGAGGGGACAGGAAGAGCAGGTTGTCTTTCCCAAAGTCAGGTCATCATCTCCCCAAAGTCTGGCCGTTTCTTCCCCTGAGTCAAGCCATCTGTCTCCCCCAAAGTCTTGTGGTATCTCTCAGAAGTCAAGCTGTCTCCCCCTCTGTCAACTGAGTCTGAGAGTTTTATAGGCACAGGATGGCAGGGGTGAGCTATAGGTAGTATTGGAAAAGGCAACATTTGATGGGTAAAAATATATTATTCAGAAAGGACCAACTGGGAGAGAGGGGGCAAACAGGAATAAAAGTTCTCACTTTGGGCTATGGATTTTAGGCTACCTTGGCTTGAAGGTAAGGTTTCACTGGGGACCCAGTCCCTGTCTGCCTAGAATTTCTCTGCCTCCTGCCTCTATTAATAGGTGTAGAAATCCTTTGCAGGCCAAGGTGGTGGAAAAGTTAGTGGTGGGAACCTCAAACCAAAGTGGCAGCCACATTTTCTGCAGCAAGCCTTCCCTGAGTAACTTGCACAGGCAGCATAGCCAGGAAGGAAGCCAACAGGTGCTGGCCGTGATCACCGGCCTGGCCCCATGACCTGGCTGCATACTTGGTGTGCCTCAGAAGTCACAGCTTCTCCCTGAGTTTGTAGGTAAAAGCTGCTTTCCCAGGTCTACAAAAAGTTCCTAGAAGTCAGACAGGGGCTACCCCCTAGTCACAGCCCCTCCTGTTCACTTGAATTAGAGGTTTCCTTAATAAATTCATTCATAAATTCCTAAATAAATTCTTTTGTTAAATTTATAAAACTGAGACATTAACATACACTTGCGAAGACTAAATAAAGTTACTATTCATATGCCTGCAAGGGACCCACATCCCTAGGCCTTGACTGGGGTTCTCCAAGGGCATGCGCTCATTTCAAAGTTCTGATGCTGCAGCCAGGATCATTGACCACAGGATGTAGGTGGCCCTTGCCCATGTCAGCACCTTTTCCTCTGTGCCTTGTCCTCTACAGCTTACTCAGATGGCTTTTTCATATGCAGCAGTTATTGAAATGATCTCTGCACACCAATTATAATAACTGCACAGCCTTGAGCTTCCACCTGGGTGAATTGTGCAAAATGCAACGTGAGAAATACTGAGACAAAACTCATTATGGCATTTCTTTAAAAATACTTTCTACAATGTCTTACATCCATGCTTATGAAAAATTAAAGAGATGAGCAGATCATAGTTTATTTTAGATAGATTTCTTCATGCCATTTCCTCTTGATTTATTTTTATTTCCTTTAAAGTCTGAATTTTCTTTTTTAAAATAAGTTCTCTTACTGGCTTCGATTTTAGAAGATAAGCAAAATATATTGTCTGCCAAACTTTCAAGGAAAGGAATTTTTCTATCTGAAACTGCATATTTGATCATTTTAACCTCATTTTTAAAAAGCGTTCAACCTTCTCAGGGAAATTACATTGCATATAGTAATTTGATATTACATAACTATTTATTGGCATTATGCTTCTAGAATCAGACCAATTTAAGGAATGTCTTTTTTAAATTTTCAAATGAAGACGTGGTAGAAAAGAGAGGCACAGTGGAACACATCTAGCCCAAACCTTTATGCAGAATGCTTGTCAACTCTGGAAGGGTGATGGCCATTCCTAATGCCATCTGGGGAAAGGGCTATGTTTTATAATTGTGCTAATCTCTTCCCAGCCAGTCACTACTACAGGTTATGACTTTTTGAGGTGAGAGAACCTTAGGTTTTGCCTCAAGCTGGTCATTAAGTGTTGCTAATGATAGCTTTCCTGAGGAAATTGGAAATAACATGGTATGATTTAACATAAATATGACATGTCAGGCGCTGACCCCCAAAAATGTCATTGTTGAGGTGGGATAACTTGAATTGCACAGAAAGTTTTTCCTATTTTCAAGTAGAGTAGAAAAGGACTCTGATGCCTGAACAAATCTCTCGCACTGCCATTTTTGTCAACGGCTCTCCATGGGAAAGGCAGGCTGCAGTGTGCTCTGGATTTTGGCTGGAACTGCAGGATTAAGCTATATTGCTTCTTTCTTACTTGTCCTGGCCACATGCCAAGTCAAACAGGTGTCCTGTTTAGGATTCAGGCCCCTCACACGGGTACACAGTCTTAGTCAGCAAGCAGATGAGAGCAAGAGGTCAGGATCTCCAGGAACATGTGACGTTTTGAAACAAATCACTCCAAGATTTCCATTGCCCACTCCTGCTTCCTAGTAAAAACTTGCATACACTTTCTTTAAAAGAGTTGTGATTTAAAAATTAAAATCCCAAATCCAAATAGAAAAAAAAATGTATTACTACTTTAAGATTTTTTATTTACTTATAATTTTTACAAGACATCTCAAGGAATTCTCAAGGAATGAGAGGACGTTCAGGAACTCAGAGACAGGAAAAACTCATGAAGAGTGAACTGTGCTCATTGTTTGCTGGATACTGTGTGAAGAATGATATCATCCGAGGTCCCATCTCTCACCAGAACCCATGTCGACCTGCTTGGACATATGTGTGCACACATGTTAGCTGTATATCTGTGACCTTAGCAAGGCCCCTCTGAGACTCAGTTTCTTCATTTATTAAATTATAAAACAGACATTGACATCCACTTGCGAAGACTAAATGTGTCACTAGTTGTGAAAGCACCTAACCTAGCATCCAGCATTGGTAAGGCATCCAGCGAATGCCACTTAAATATGAATTACTACAGACCAGCTTTGTTAAAGTAGAAGGGTTGAATTTGTTCATTTGTTCGAAACCTTTAATGCATGCTTATGCTCTTTCAGGTCTTTCATGGTCTGTGCTTACAAAATTTAGCATCATTCAATTAAATGCATTTCTCAGTAGAAAATCAGCGTGTTTCCCTATGCAGGCTACCACCAGTCTCCAACGTCTACCGCCAGCATTTCCAGGTCACCCTCCCTTGTCAGTACATTTGGATTGAACCCACTGTACAGGAGCAGCATGGTAGGATGGCTGACCTGCAATGCAGAGACCATCATGTAAGAGAATGCTCTTTGCCCATAATTCTCCTTTGTTTTACTTACTTATTTATCTTCATAATAAGGCAGCGTTACCTTTGTAATTTGAAACACTGGAAACATTGTAGATGTTGTGTGTTTAGCTTTTAAAGTGTTACTTTGCAAATGCAAATTAAATCAACTGTTCAATCCAGGTCATGCTAACCATGAACCATGTCAGAGTCACACCTTCCCAATTGCCTTCTCCTTCAGCACTGTTATTTGTTACTGCACTGGGTTGAATGGTTCACACTTACTCAAAACCTCATCATATGACCCTATTTAGAAATGGGGTCCTTATGGATGTAATCAAGTTAGGATGGGGTCTTTCTGGATAAGGGTCAGCCCTAAATCCAATGGCTAGGGTCTTCACACAACAGGGGAAGACATGAACACACAGAGGAAGAAGGCTGTGTAGGGACAGTTGCAGAGCCTGGAAGACCCAGCTTTAAGCCAGAAGTTGACAGGAGCACCAAAAGCTGGCAGAGGCCAGGAAGGATTCATCCTTTGAATCCTTGGAGGGAGTGCAAGGCCTTAATTTCAGACTTCTGGACTCCAGAATTGTCAGTAAATTTCTACTGTTTTATTATTACTACTATTATTATTATTATACTTCAAGTTCTGGGGTACATGTGCAGAATGTGCAGGTTTGTTACATAGGTACACACATGCCATGGTGGTTTGCCGCACCCATAACCCGTCATCTGCGTTAGGTATTTCTCCTAATGCTCTCCCTTCCTTTGCCCCCCACTCCCCAACAGGCCCTGGTGTGTGATGTTCCCCTCCCTGTGTCCATGTGTTCTCACTGTTCAACTCCCACTTATAAGTGAGAACATGCGGTGTTTGGTTTTCTGTTCTTGTGTTAGTTTGCTGAGAATGATAGTTTACAGCTACATCCACGTGCCCGCAAAGGACACGAACTCATCCTTTTTTATGGCTGCATAGTATAATTTCTGCTGTTTTAAGCCACCTGTTTGTGGTCCTTTTTTATAGCAGTATCAGGAAACTAACTCAGTTCCCAGCTTCAATTTCCTTTCCTTAGACTGCCCCTGCTTATAAAGAAACAGACTTTGGCCCATGAGAGCAGGCCTTGCCCAGAAGTCATGGTAGTTGGGTGTGAGTCTCTCTCCATCTGTTGCCTGCCGTGGGATCATGGGTGGACTATTCAATCTAGCTGATCCTCAGTTTCCACATAAATAAAACAGGGCAATTGGAAACGTTGGCATATAACATTCTACTAATAAACATATAAAACCCTATTAATAGAGATATTTATATATTTCTCAAATGATAAGAACTATATGAAAAAATCTTCATGTTAGACTGAGATCAAATGGAAAACCATCTTTGATGATTTCTGCAAGTAATTTAGGGAGACTTTAATTTCAGCTATGCCTGCCACCTTTGAAATACATATCACACACATTTGAATGCAAAGTGTTTGTAAAGCAAAAAAATGTGGTTTCTAATAGCAGGGACATGACAAATGTCTGCTGAAAGCACAATTATAAATTAGTTTTGGATTTCTTGGGCAATGGGGGTGGGGGGTTGATATTGTCATCTGTACCCAGCTGAGTAGTCAAAAAAAAAAAAAAAAAAAAAAAAAAAAAAAGCCTGGCCAGTAACTTCAGCAATCAGCAGCTGGGGAGAGTTGGCTTAGACTCCGCCCTTTCCTCCTGTCTTCCTGAGGCAGCTTGCAGCAGCTATACCTGGAAGCCCATCAGATTCAGGCCAGGATGAAGTCAGTGGAGGCGTCAAAGGTAGGCATGGTCTGTGTCTCTGTTGTCATATGTCTTCTCCATCTGTGTCTCTCTGGCACTTCTTCCTCAACGTGGTCCGTTCTCTTCCCGAGTCCCTCCAACTAGGGCACCTGACTCGTCATTCATCTGTATGTGCCTGTCTTCCCTCCTTCCCCAGCTCCTGTTGAGGACAGGGCTGCCTTGCTCATCAGCCTGAACAGAAACGAGCTACAGGGATCACCTGTCATTCACGGTGGTTTCTTAGAATGCCCACTTGGGCATTCCCTCAAATAAATGGCAACTGAAACCCCATTGCGGCTGAGTAGTTATGCTTCAAAAATTGTCCTCATTCCTTTTTTTGTTGTCCTTATATTGTAACAAAATATATAAGAACATGAAAATAAATTCAAACGGAAACCATTATTTTCTCACTCCAACACCAGGTTGTTTTTGTATATTCCCTTCCAGTCTCATCCACACATACACAGATACTTCCCTAAATTGTAATCAAAGAGTATAAATGTTTCGTATTCTGTATTTTTATTTAGCATAAGCATTTTTCTCTCCTGCTATGCAATTTTGTACACATTTTAAATGACTCTAATATTCTTCCAAGGAGTATATTGGAATGTATCTTTCCATGTATTCACAGACATTTAAATAGTGTTTCTCCAAACAATTAAAAAGTTTTCTTTATGTAGTTCTTTTGAGTTTAGGCTATTAACACTAAGTATACAACTTTAAAACTGCTTTATAACATACGATTTACAATTTCAATTGTGTATTTTAGTAAATAAAGTGCAGTGGATACCTCATGTCTATAGAAATGACTCCTTTTTGCTGACATATGGTAGATTATTTCCTTGGACACATTCCTCAGATTGGAATTTCTGCAGTTCAGGGATCAAACCTTCTGCCACTTTAACACATGTTACGAGGCTCTGTGTTTAGTCTGAATCAATATTCAGGGCCAATGCGATTGCAAGTGAGTGATCATTCTTTACTAAATATTTGTTTATTAGGAAAATAAAAATTAACTATTAAACATATATTACACAAATATAAATGATAATTTGTTCCCATGAATAGTAGCTACACTGAATCCCTTATACATTTGTGAATAAGAAACTGTCTCAGAGAAGTAAGAGCCCCAACTTCCTTCAGCTGATGGGTGACAGAATGGAACTAACCATACAATTTCTTGAACTCCAGGGCATGTTCTATGGTGAGTTAGTCCACCATGGTGTCAACCAATTCACATTACTAATGTGGCACCCCATCAGTTGCCCTCCCAAGTCAACTACTCAGGTCTACACATTTTATTTGATATTTTTCTTTAGTCAAAGAGAACCCTTTTATTTATTCATGGGGTTCCTGTTGTGTGCTGGGCATAGTCATAGGAACTCAGGATGCAGAACTAACCCACCCAACAAAGCCCCGTTTTTAGGAGCTTACAGCATCGTAACCAGGCAAACGCGCAAAGAAGCAAGAAGCTAAGGAACTGAATACGTTGAAATCATGCCATGCAGTGAGGTGATCGGGGGAGGAAGGCTGGTGTGTAGTGGTGGTTGGGAAGAGCCTTTATAACAAGGTGACACTTAAGCAGAGCTCCCAAGGAAGGGAAGAAGATTATCAAGGAAAGAGCTTCCCCAGCTATAAGGGTAATAAGAGTGAAACCCTGCACAGGAGAACAGGAAGACGAGCGTGAGAAATGAGTAGAGCCAGACAGGAAACAGGAGACAGATGGAGAGGAAGAGAGGAGCTAATGTCAGAGGACTGGTGGGAGGCCGACTGATGTAGGACTTTCTGGGCTGGGGGGCTGCCAACATTTTTCCAAGGAGGTAAGAAGCCATTAGAGAATTTTGATCAGAGAAGCAATATGATCTGGTGTGTGTGTGTGTGTGTGTGTGTGTGTGTTTAAGGGTGCCCCGGGCTAGAAATAGGTGGAAGATGGCAAGAGTGGAAGCACCAAGGTCTGTTAGCAGAC